>NC_020496.1:5745756-5780154 GCF_000184155.1 Fragaria vesca subsp. vesca
CAAACTACTGCCTAGTTTTGTCATCAACCTACTGCAAATTTGATTTTCTTTAATGTTATGTTTTAAGTTAAAGTCTGCTACTTCTAATATTGTTAATTATGCACTTTTATCATTTGCATTTGACTCTTTTTAATGTTATTTTTTTATGGTTATGCAATGAATTGAATTTAGAACATTATTTTGGTAATGTAATGAATTTATTTTATATTTTAATATATTTTTATTTATTAAAAATAATAAATATATAATTTTATTTGCCGTGTCTAAACTGTGTCGGATATTCAGTTTTTAAGTTTTATCGTGTCAGCATGTAGCACCGTATCGTGTCGCCGTGTCCGTGTCTGTGCAACATAGCTCAGGAGAAAGTGATCGATGCTGCATTTCAATGATGAAAGTTGAGACATCGATCTATTCCGCAATGATGCTTTCTATTACGTCTCTCTGACCACCGGTCATATATCCTGGTATGGGAGGGAGGGAGTATTTGTACCTTGGCAGTTAGGCCTCAAACATCATTCTACACAGAAACAGGCCAACTATGTCGACACAGGTCATATATATCGACAAATTAAGTCTCCAATATATAACATATTAATAAGGTGAGATGAGATGCGTGTCCCTCTCACGGTTCCTTTCAAACTGTCTCTTCATCGAAAAAAATAGTATTCGAACTTGACAAGTGTGAGGAAAAAAAATAAAATAAAATGTCATTAGGAGGTAGAACAAGGAATATGCATGCCACGAGTGTTGGAAAGGTTTGTAAATTTGTAGTGTCGCCTTCTTGCAGCTGCTAACTAAACTAAGCTAGCAAACTGGGTTGACTTGCAGTTAGATCATCCGTCGGCAACTCATCAAGAATCTGACTTACATGACATACCCAAGATGCTACTAGAATAACGTGTGTAAGAGCAAAATTCATGTTGTTGGCACCTGATCTTCGTTTCCCCAAAAGAAACCACAATTTAAACTAACAACATTATCATTCTAACTTTGTAGTGTCGCCTTCTTGCAGCTAACTAAAATTAAGCTATCAAGCTGAAAATCGTGCCGGGTTGACTTACAGTTGGATCATCCGTCGGCAACTCGATAAGAATCTGAATCCATCACACTATATAGTGGCCAAGATTACAGAACCATTTTATTCTGACTTAAGGGAATGCTATATATATGCACAGAGGTCATCATCATCTTTGATGGGAGATTGATGCTTGTATTTCTTCTAGTGTTCGCCCCTTAGTTTCCGGCACAAGCTTTGCAACGAACAGAATGGCTAAACCGTCGTTGATCGCTGAGAAGAAGAAAAATGTTCCTGAAGTAGTAGTATGTGGCACCAATAAGTTGATATGTATACATAACTTCAGTCGCAAGAAACAGAGGGGGCAAAGAAATG
The DNA here is from genome assembly GCF_000184155.1 of Fragaria vesca subsp. vesca. Taxonomy (NCBI): domain Eukaryota; kingdom Viridiplantae; phylum Streptophyta; class Magnoliopsida; order Rosales; family Rosaceae; genus Fragaria; species Fragaria vesca. The sequence continues at coordinate 5,747,147 of NC_020496.1, forward strand.
AACCAGAAAGAATGAGATACCTTCTGAGCTCCATTGCATTGTAAAATTGAAGGTGTATGTCACTATCCAAGAACAAGACCAGTACACCAAACTTATCAGGCTTCCAGCCGAACCTTTAATGTTTATTGGGAATATCTGAAATAATGCAAATCAATTATGGAATCGTTGTTATTACAAAGTTTATCGTTCTGTACGTGAAATCCTGTAAATTAATAAATTATTCCTGAAAACACAAATGAAGCTTAAGAAGAGGTAAACTAAACTAGCTACCTCTGACATTATAACCCAGGGTAAACCTGCCATGCCAATCAAGTATGATGCACTATAACCCTGAACAAGAGACAAAGACATGATACATTTTCCGAATGAGAAAAAACGAGAAGGATTACTTGTCTTTTGTTCATACAAATTCTACTTAAATGTAGTGGTAGAATAGTTTCATGTAATGAAAGCCTACTCAGTGTAGCTTTACCACTACATGAAATCTGCCATTACATGGAGTTGGTCTAACATTAATGCATCGAAAGGAACCTATCGTATTACCAACATGCCGATAAACACAAGAATGGGAGTGAGCTCTTCCCACTGGTGTAGCGCCTGCAATATCCAAAAAAAAAGGTACTAATTCAAAATCTGAACTGCCATTTGTTTATGAAGAATATCAACATGGACAGATAAGCAGTATCAAATTTAGTATGGGGAGAAACCTGAAAGCAGAAAGCCAATCCCACAAGAAACAAACTCAAGCACATTCCAGGAGCAGAAACCTATAAAACATTTGGCAACATACCAATTCATTTTGAACTTATTGATATTCAACATCAGAAAATTTTGTTCTTTGCAGTTCTCACCAGTAGAAGTGGTTGTCTTCCCAATTCATCTGTTAAGAGCACACTCAATGCAACTGCAGGTATCTGTGAAATTAAATAACAAAGATCTAGCCGTTTGAATATGGACCAAACTAAGTTCTCTATGCACTTGCATTATTGAAAATTATTTACTAACCGCAATAACAGCCATTGATATAGTTCCAATGCTAGATGAAAAACCTGACAAAAAATGAAAATGATATCATATTGTTTGTTACAATAATCATTTTCAATATATGAAGCAATTTTGGAAAGCTTTTGATTTACTAACATTTTCAAATATAGAGCTTCCGTAATAAGATACGGCATTTGCACCCCGAAATTGCTGCAGTAACAGTAAGCCAACTCCAACCTGAACCAAATGAAATATGTATTCTAAGGTCAGACAGATGATGGAAGGTTTAACAATACACAAGATGTTAGTTTTAATAATATTTACTTTGATTTAGCTAGGCAGCTTACAATGAGGGAGTAAGCATATTTCCTCTGGAACAAGTCCACCAATGTCTCTGATTCCTGCTGAAAGATTTCTGTATACTCCTGCCACAATGCGAGAGCACGTCTCATTTACTCAGAAATGTCTTGTGAAAAGTGATCCCTAGTTGTGGGCTTGTGGCTGCTAATTTACAAAATTACCATGATCGCAGCTGCTTCTTGAGATATATCAGCATTTTTTCCTCTAAGTTGCTGCAGAACAGCTTCAAGGTCCTTTTGTCTACCAATTTTAGACTACAGACAACAAGTGTATCAATCAATCTTGACCATTGTAATTCAAAGCCTGCCGTTGATCCAGTAAAAGGACTTTTATGCTGGTACTAAAGATCGATGAGCAATATATGTGTAGACTAATCCTTAGTAGGACTAGCATTCATCATAAGACATCGGTTGAATTGGACTCACCAGCCATCTTGGAGACTCTGGAATGAAAAATAGGCCTACAATTTGTAGTACACTTGGAATAGCGCCTGCATATAGTTGTTATTAGCAGTTAAGGGTTTGACTGATCGAACTTTGATATGTAAAAGTTTCAGATTATGTACCAATAGCTGCCATGCTGCGCCACGTTATAGCATTTCCAATCAAATAGAATAAACAAAAACCACAGCTGATCATTAACTGTGCAGACACAAAATTTCAGTAGCAAGTATTAGAGAAAAGGGTGGTAGTTAGATGAAGCAAAGAGAATAATGAGTCGGAACTTTACTTGACAACACCTGATTAGCTGAAGCGAATCTTCCCTTTATATCTGTAGGTGTTATTTCTGCTATGTAAACTGGTACCTGCTTATGATAAGAAGTGGTTCTTCTGCTTAAGATAAGAAGTGGTTCTATATGTGTAACATGGAAGTTTTAAAACTTGATTGAATTCACAATTACCACATAATGAATTATCCCGGCACTAATTCCCACTGACAGTCTTCCAATATCCAGCCATAAAGCATTCTGCATCAAGCATTGAACTGATCAAACTACTAATTGGCTATCAGTAACTCGTCGAACAATCTAGTTGAGATTTCTGCTTAAATAATAACGACTGAAGAAGAGACTATTTGGGGCTCAAATGAGTATACATTTTTTCATGAATCCCATATATGAACATATAGCATTCATAAAAGTATATAGAGATGGAAACAAAGAGAAGGAACGTTAACCTGTGCAAATGCCATAGTGATCCACCCTGCAGTACTGAATACTGCAGACAACCACATTGTCTGTTTGACAATATTGATAGGAAAGGAACATAAGCTTCAGATAATACTGCATTGGGTTTAGAAATGAAGCTTCCATCCACAAAAACTTACACCTCTACGACCGATGAGCTCAGCTACCTTGCCATTCATCAATGAACCAATAACACCTCCAATTGTCATTATCGAACCAAAAACCGAGTACTGTATAATAACAAGACAAGTTACCAAATGTATAGACTGTAAATTAAACTTCAGATAATAAAATCCACTTTACGCAAAAAGATGACATTTAACTGTTTCAGAGTCCAGTAAATTGTGTCCAATGCATAAAAACGTGTTAAAGATCAGTAACTTGTTACTGCGGCAAGATTAAGGTCCAAGTCTTCCACAATTCCAGATTCAGCAGCTGATGAATACCCTGTCTGCAAAGCAATTAAATTGTATACTAGCTTGGTCAGAAACAATAGCAAAGATTCTATTAATAACCCTAATAGTGCTTCAAGCCAAGACATATAATGATATAGCTAGTTTATCTCCTATTCTTCTACCATGTATCACTGTTTGCTTCAACAAAGTTCATAGACAAACTAAAAGCAGGATAAACTATACTATCGAAATGGGTGAAGGGACCTACAGCACAGCCGGTGGAGAGAGAACCACAGAGGGCGACTAAAGTACTCTGAACAATAACACTAGTGACTGCAGAGGAGGATGTTTCCTCTTCCTCATCGGCATTGCAAATACTCAGTAGTCCTTCTTCCATGGTTTCTGCTGCCATTGCCTTGTTTGATTATCACAAAACAATGCTAAGAAGAGAGCTACTCTCATGTCTATGGCTATCATTTGGTTTGGTAATCATCAAATCAATCGAATAGCAAGTTAGCAACCATTATTTTTATGTTCGGTAAACCGAATTGTTGGTAATCGATAGCCACCGATAACTGATATCGGCAATGCAAAGCAGAGAGCTACTGTCATCGTGTGACTCATGTCAACGAGTTGGGATGCAAAAGTGTCACAACAGGTGAGTCGTGTTTGATTATATAGTGAGACAAGGGTGCCCCATTTTGGTTTTCCAAATATTCTTGAATGTAGAGGTGGAAAACAAGCAGGTGTTCTCACGTGTCGGGCAGGGCCGAGTAAAATGATTAAATGAACATATTAGCCCGGCTCAGTCCGAGGTTGTTATTGGGCCGATTTGGCCGAGTCGGACCTTATGTTGATGTTATTAACACACCTTTTTTTTTTTTTTTTTTTAATTTTTGATTAAAATCCGAGTACAATGTGAAGTAAGTGACTCGCTTACAAAATTACAACTATATATGAAAAAGAGCATAAGCAGGTAGGCAGCTAAGGAATGGGCTGCAATATTAGCACGACCAATTTAGGCATCTGTAAGTTTATGCAAGCATCAGCCCAATTTAAAGACAATGTTACAATGCTGCCATGAATTAAAATCAGCATATAGAAGCCTAGCTAGATCAATAGAACATCATACCACATACATTGATGTTTGTTTTACATTTTGTTTGTATTCCTTCATGAGTTTTTCCTTGCGGGGCTGTTTTATTAATCTGGGCTAGTTGCTCTTATTAATATAGTTCTTTATTTTAATTAAAAAATAATAATACCACATACATTGATATAAATGTGGTCACGTTACTCCAATTAATCAAATATTTACAATTAATTGTTGTCAAGCTAAGCTAGCTTCTTGATGATCTCTCTGTATCATCCATTTGTGCTAAAAGAGAGAATGGGCGGCCTTGAATAGAAGGAACTGGAGTATCATCATTTTCAAGTATTTTCACAATGTGATCCATTGTTGGCCTAGCATATGGTATAGGGTGAGAGCAAAGCACAGCAACCAACACATACTTCTCCATCACTTCTGGCACACCCAACTCTGGCATCCCTTCTTCAATAACACCCAAAGCCCCACCTTCCCTAACCTGTGACCATGCCCAATCTGCCAACAACAAAGGCCTATTGTCATCAAGAACTTCCACAACTGCTTTCTTCCCACTCAAAAGCTCAAGAAGCACAACCCCGAAGCTATACACATCGATTCTCTCGGATAACTGCCCATACAAAGCATACTCAGGAGCTACATATCCAAGAGTACCGGCTACGCTTGTACTCATATGTGTCTGTCCCTCTGGTGTGAACTTTGCAAGCCCGAAATCAGCTAGTTTTGCCTCGAATGCTTCGTCTAGAAGTACATTGCTCGCTTTGATGTCTCTATGAATTATAGCAGGGTGCACTCCATAGTGCAAATATGCCAATCCACGAGCGACTCCTAGCGCAATCTTTTGTCGAATTGACCAAGTTAACTTCTTGAATCCTGGCTGAAAAAGGTGCTGATATAGGCTTCCATTTCTCATTAGATCACAAGCTATTATTCTCTGATGCCCTTCCATAGGCACCGTCGCGGTGCAATAGCCTCGTAACGCTACAAGATTCACATGTCTAACACTAGCAATGACCTCAACTTCATGTGCAAAAACTTCGTCTCCAGCAGCAGAGCAGTTCTTGAACCTTTTCAATGCAACTTCAGACCCATCTGGCAACACTCCCTTGTAGACATTTCCATATGCACCCATACCAACTATGTTCTCCCTAGAAAAATTACCTGTTGCCTTTCGAATTTCTTCGAAACTGAACTTCAACGACGACGAATTAGTACCACTCTCCACATCTGGCTGTACCTCGACTCGAGCCAAGCTATCTCTCCTCCTCTTCCTCCATTTCTTATGCCACACCCAAAGAAGCCAAACCACCACAACTGCCCCAACAAAACCATCAACACAACCGGACAAAATCCCCCACATCACTGCACGTGGGTTCTTGGATTTTCGACTAGCTGAACTAAAATCAAGCAAGAACACACACTTTGCAGTGCCTATGTCATCTGGTCCAAACCTGTTAGCAAAAGCTGCAGCATATATATAAGGGTACCCTTTACAATCCGAAACATTCCCATCACCTGATCCTTCGAAGTAAGATGATCTAACACTATTCAAGCTATCCACACAAGAAGCACAAGCCGAATCGTTCTTCAGAGACTGGTCACAAGAGGACTTGATTTGCTGCAACTGGAAAGCCGGAACCAAATTTTCAAAATCAGATCTACTTGTTATGTTCATACAAGTGTTGGAAATGAAGTTGGTCTTGTAGCCGCAACTCGATTTGATCTGGAATCCTGGTATGAACTGGTGGACTAAATCTTCATATGAATCCCAGCAGGCATCCAAGACATTTGGAGGCAGAGAGAAGGAGCCGTTGGTTCGGAGATAATCGGATCGAAGGAGACGAATTCCTTGAAGCATGTACTGGCACTCAGTGGAGATGTCCTGTGATGGAAATGGGAGGTGGTTTTGGTCGATGAGTTTTTGGAGGGAAGCTGTGTCCCATGGACACAGAGGATTAGTAGCCAGATTTCTATGTGCAGAGGTTTCATTGTTGATGGTTATGGAAGTGGCAAAACCTAAGCTTAATACAAGAAGGAGGAATCGGAGAATAGACATTTGAGAGTGAAATGAGATCATCTTCATGGGAAGGTTTGCGGTTTTGATGATAAGGAAGAGGATTTTGAGTTTGTTGGAATGTTGGGGTGGAATTTGGATTTGGGTTTGGGTTTTGGGGAGCTTGGAAATGGTCTTCAAATGTGAGCTATTATTGGAGGGAAGAAACCTCTGAGGTAGATTATGGATTTGGTCCTAAGTTCCTAACTGACTTTTGAATTTGGGCGTCTTTGATAAGTGATGCTCAGACCTATGACCACTTTCCTGTTTGAAATTGTTTGGTAACGTCTTTGAAAACGACTTAAGTTAGACAAATAGTTAAATGCTAAGAACTCAAAATAATAACAACATTATGATAAAGTAAGAATACCACAAATATCGTAAGTAAAGATCGAAGTTAATAGTGTGCTTTATAAAACAAAACAAAATTCAAGTTTGTTTTCTCTAATCAGAGCCATCGATCACGATGACTTTTTCATCAAGTCAAGATGATCGATGGACGGCCGTGCGGATCCAAACTATCTAAGATATAAAATTCAATATGAAAGAAAATGGTTCAGCAGAGCTGCCGTAAGGGAATTGGGAGTGTATGTTTGTCTCTTGTGGAAGACTACCTAGCTATATGATGCATGAACTGTAATTCCTTCTAGACGCCTCAAAATTTGGTTTGACAACACTGAAGCTTGTATTCTAATTAACATCTTTGTGTTTGTCCTGAGTAATGGATCAAATAATCCTTTCATTATGTTCCTAGTGGAGTGTTTATGCTAAGTAATAAACCCGCTAAAGAATTCCTTAATGTAACTTTGACCGCTAAAATAACAATATCTTCTTTGAGAACTCTACCTTCTGATGTGAAATATGGATTGGAAAGGGAGTGAAACGCTTCCATCATCTAGAAGGATAGATGGAATGATTAAGACAAGGTCAGCATTGAAGTACTATTCCAAATGTTATTATATTCTCTTTTCTGTTACATTTCTATTGTTCGACAAATTTAAAATGATCAATCCCCACGAACGTTATCTTTGATTTGTCAATAATCACTTTGACATCTTTTATTTGAATCATTTTGACTTTTAATGGCGGCTTAAGTTAGTTTTCTCATATATAAAGGAGGCACAACGATAAGGTAATGTATATGATTTCAGATAATTTTACTTGATTAAAATGAGAAATATATGCAAACATCTAGTCAAATGTCGACATAAACTTCTCAATCGTTTCAGGTCAGCATCGGATCTAGTCTGTATTATTTGTGAGTCAAACTCCTCTTTTTTTCGTCACCAACACTTAATAGATGAGAGACGTATTACCTAGCTAACCAACAAGATCAGAAAACCCAAAAAAAAAAAAAAAAAAACACTAAAATTGGGCCATTGCCAACCTTCAGGCCCAAAAGCCCACTAGCTGTACCCAGTCCCAACCTTTAACCCTAGTAGTTGGCAAAAGTATCGAGTATAAAAACCCCCTCTGATCACAATAGCCCTTAACCCGAACCCTAACCCTGCTCTCACCTCGATTGCTCTGCCTCCTCCTCGGTCATCTTCTCTCAGATATTCCTCGGTCTCGCGTTCTCTATCATGGAGGCGGATACAAGGATAGTGATCGATATATCAGTCTTCTACAACAGTCATCTCTTTGTATAAATGCACGGTGGCAGTAACAGAGCGGTACGATATATGTATTCCTTTCATATGCAACTCTATTCTTAACTGATCATACATGGTAGCCGATAATGAACATCTTGGGATCAAATTTTTCTTTTGGTTCTAATCCTTCTATTTTAGATCTGCCCCTTGGTAAGAAAATCTGGGTTCCATAGTAAGTTAGTTGCTATATATGTCGTTATATATGGATAACACACAAGTTGAAGAAGGAAGCGAAGCTTTGTATGAGTTTATCGATCCTGATGGTATTGTATTATTTTCATTTCAATGATCTTGTTGGTTTAAATAATTTCTTCTCTGTTTGGTTAAAGCAGAAGTCGTCAGAACGTAAACTCCATGGAGAGCACGTTGAACTTTTGGATGAGGAGTTGCAGAGGAGGGGGACCTCTGATCATATATGCATGGAGGAGTCTGCTGAGTTGGGAGTTTTGAGTGCTCAGGAACTGCAGAAGCAAAACTGGAGAAGATCAAATGTTTTTTCTGCAAAAAGTTTGAGCAAATGACGAAACTTTGTGAAGGCTTGAGAAAGTGGATGATCAAAAAGGGTAAGAACTTCAAATTAATTCTAATTCTATTTTTTGAAATTCAGTGTTTTTTCTTTGGAAATTAACTTCACAAATGTTAAACCAAATACTTATTAGTTGGATTCGGGTTTCACCTGTTCATATAACTAATTCATTGCAGGGTTTAACAAGGTGGAGGCTCCAAGGAAGCATGAAGATTCAGTCGTGTCTGTGTTGGAAACTTCATGGAGTGTCTAAATTGCCAATTTTGGTGACCAAACCTCAGTGGAAAAAAAGGGAAATCTGGGAACCACCACTTATTTATCGAGAAATAATTATAAGAAATGGAGTATCAAATCCTTCTTCTGTAAAAGGAGAGGGGATTGTATGAAGAGAGACTGATTGTTACAACATTGGAACTTGGAAGGGTTACCAATGCACATTGCAAATTCTTTGCTGCGGTTCTCACCAATGCACATGTGCACAGCAGGAAGTGTTGAGATGTGAAGCAAACTCTACCATGGTATAAGAACAACAATATACCTTAAGGATCTATATTAATCTCTACATTAAGGATTACTCAAATTCTACTCGATAATAGAGTTTCTGTTCCAATTTAACTATTCTACATGTGTAAATTTGTGTCTTGATAAACGAGACAATTTATATGTTTCCATGTAATGTGATTTTTTTTTCTCTTGTTTTTTTAATCTAAATATGGAAATAAAGAGGTTCTAGTACGTTACACCTCTAAATCTGCTATGTAAACCTCTTTCATTTTTATAGTTTTATAACCAGGTCATGAATGTACGTAGATTTAGATTTATGAGGAGCCTCTCACCGGTCTTTTGATATACAAGTCGAAATACAAAAGAGAGCAATATGCTTAGCATTAGTTTACAAATTACAATAGCGCAAAGTTATATGACAAAATCATGAGCAGTTGGCATAAACTATGGAGTTAGCAAAACCAAGAGTCCAAGACAACTGACAATCAACCTACACTTAGTGTTGAAAATAGTACTCTGGCAGTCTGGATTAATTTAACAATGCCAGAACCACAACCATATTTTTCTAATGTACCTGGTTATGCTTAATGATTATACGAACATACTTCAACAATAAAGACTGAATAATGTTGCTTTAACATTCAATAAGAACTATTTGATTAAAATTATTTTCATTAGAGCTGTCATGCGATTTGAAAATCCCTACTAATCAGTACTCCACTCTTAAAAAATGTCACCCTAAATATATATAAAGTTGAATGAAACTAAGAATGCATGGTTGATCCAAGTCTCCAAGAATCCCTTCCCATTACAAGCTTAATGTCTCTATGATCATTTCAAAGAGATCTGCACCTTTAAAAATATTTGAGATACTATCTTCTTTTTTGTATCTGTCTTTCCAACAATGGAAACTGAAACCTGAAACATATAAAAACCATGATCGAGGCACAGGATGCCCGTAACATCTCAACTCAATGATCACTAGCCAGTATTGCCTGAAATGTAACTCGAACCGCTAGAGCTCGCAGCTGACTGATCTATTTTATGAAGAGGAGCATCCATGTCTGAGGGAACTTGAAAATTGCTTTCCAAAATCTTGACAATCTGGTCCATTGTTGGCCTTGCATGAGATTCCGGATGAGAAGAGAGAACTGCAACCATTACATAGTTTTCCATTACTTCCGGAGAGCTTAAGTTCTGAATGCTTTCGTCTATGACATCTAATGGTCTGCCTTCCCTCACTTGTGACCAAGCCCAATCTGCCAACAGAAGAGTTGTGGCACCGCTAGCTTCAATGACTGCTCTCTTTCCACTCAAAAGTTCAAGAAGCACTACCCCGAAACTGTAGACATCGCTTCGTTCGGATAACTGCCCATACAAAGCATACTCCGGGGCGACATAGCCAAATGTGCCGGCCACCTTTGTGTGAATATGTGTTTGTCCTTCTGGTGTGAACTTTGCTAGACCAAAATCAGCCAGTTTTGGCTCGAATGCTTCGTCTAGTAGCACATTGCTTGCTTTGACATCCCTGTGGATTACAGCAGGCTGCACTCCATAGTGTAAGTAAGCTAATCCGCGAGCCATTCCAAGCGCAATCTTCTGACGAATTGGCCAGCTGAGCTGCTTCTTCATCCTTGAATCGAAAAGATGTTCGTAGAGACTTCCATTGTTCACCAAGTCACACACCATTATCCTTTGGTGGCCTTGCCAAGGCACTTTTATTGTACAATAACCTCTCACCGCGACAAGATTCACATGCCGAATGCTTGCAATAACCTCCAATTCATGAGCAAACATCACATCCCCGGCCGCAGACAAGTTCTTGAACCTTTTCAAAGCTACTTCAGCCCCATCTGCCAGTGTACCCTTGTACACATTTCCATAGCCTCCAATCCCAATTATGTTATCCCTGGCGAAATTCTCAGTGGCCTTTTTTAGTTCCTCAAATGGGAACCTAGCCAAACTGTTATTGTCACCTATAATCTCTACGCCGGAAACAAACCCCATCGTCTCACTTTGATCCTTGTTCTTCTTATTCCTTCCCCTATGCCTTTCCCAAAAAACCCAAACCACAAAAAATGCCACAGTGAATCCACACACACTTCCTATCAACACAGCCCAAAGCCAAACCCTGTGCTTGTTTTTAGACTTTCTATCAAAAGCATTGAAGTTTAGTGAGAACAAACACTTTGCTGTGCTCAAATTTATTGGTCCATTCCTACTACCAAAAGCTGCAGCATAAATATAAGGATATCCATTGCAATCTGATACATTCCCATCATACCCTCCACCAAAATCAGACATATTCAGACCCTGCAAAATGTGCCTACAGGAAAAACAAGGGGAATAATCATCCAGAGACTGATTACAAGCATCCTCAACTACCTGCAACTCTGATTTGGGAATCAGCCTCTCAAATTGAGACCGAGTTGTGATACTCATACAACTCTCTGACAGCAAAGTGGGCTTGAACCCACAAGTGGATCCAATTCTCAAGTCCGGTATCGATTCGCTGATCAAAACTTGGTATGCATCCCAGCATGAGCTTATGGTATTGGGAGGTGGGGAGAAATAGCCGGTGGATCGAAGATAATCCGATCGAAGCAACCGGATTCCTTCAAGGATGTACTGGCACTCAGTTTGGATATCAAGAACTTTGGGAGCACCTTCGGAGATTAGCTCCCGGAGATCCTCAATGTTCAATGGACATGAAAGAAACCCCAAGTTTGTACTTGGGGTTTCTTGGCCACTAACAATGAAGAAGCCACAACTAGAAAAGCTTGACACTAATCCAAGATAGAGGTAGAAGAAGAAGAAAAGCATTGCGTCAGTTTTGCTATGAAGATCGATCTTTTACCTTTGAGAAATCCGGAAAGTCAATAGCTCTGTGATCATTGCTTACAACATTCGCCTGCTCCTATTGTACAAAAATGGGGTTTGATAGTTATATTTTTGGAGGGAAGCAGCTTGGAAAGTACAAAATAACTGATTTTTAAAATTGGGGGTCTTGGGTGTATGTGCTCACACCTCTCAGTCTGTTTCGATCAGATGATTCTGGATCGTCTGATCAAAAACCTTGTGGAGGTTGAACTGTCAAGTTCAGGTTGGGCATATATGATGAGCTATATATCTACAAGTTGATTCAATCATGCCATTAACAATATGATTAGTCCAGCATGTCTTATGTTATGTTAGAATTAGTCTTGTTTCCTATTTCGCATAATCTATAGGTTTTTGCTAAAAAAAAAAAAAAAAAAAAATTGAAGATTTCTTGGTATGATGTGCATGTTTGGAGTTTGGAGAGATTTTAATCATCTTATCACTATTCTCCTTGGTGTAGTTATACACTTATACGTTTTATTATGTTCTACATTACCTCTAGCTCCAAACCATGCATTTGTGGCTTGCATCTACTCCCAATCTTGTTCGACTACAAGGTACAATGAATTTTTTCTTAAAAAGAAAAATGATCATCTGAGTTTGTTGTTTTCGATGTAATATGTAAAGTCTTAATATCTATTAGTGTATTGCAAACTCATCGAATGTTGAATGTTGAATGCAGAGGCGGAGCCAAAAAAATTTGTTAAGGGGGGCCAAAACTATAATGTACTTGAAAATAATTCAGAAAAGTAGAAATAAACAAGAGGTACACCAATACATTGAATAAAGTGATTAGACATATCATTTATTAGAAATGCTTTTGCACATCTAATACAAAATACAAATCAAGTTATGTACATACTTTATCATATATAAGTCAAGATAAAAATACTTTACCATATCATAATTATACAATTTATTGTATTGATTGGAAACAAGATTAGCTAGGAAATATTGTATGTTGTATTTATTACTGTTTTGGGTAATATTTCTTGATAATACGTTAAGGAAAGTTTTGGTTTTATTGTATAGATGACACTATACATTACAACTTTACCAGTAATAACCGCATGCATATATGTCTTCATACAATCATACAAAAGGGGCCAATAAGTAGATTTATTAACCTTTCATTGCTATAATCATTCTTCGTAACCATAATTATATAGCATGGCATGAATTATAGGCCCCTTGGTCCTATACTAGCTCCTCCCATGGTTGAATGTTTTAGTGTCTTTGTATACTATGTTGTGTGTAAATTATACTAAATTATATATGACCAAACTTGATGTGGTTGCTTGATTATTTCATCTCCAATGTCCACATCTGTTGACCACTACCAAACTCATGTATTGTCATTCCTATTAACTCATTCACTCACCACAGCTCATATCATGTTAGCACAGCAACCGGCAAAGTATGGACCCTCTCTAAATCTGATTTCACCACGTACCCGGCCCTAACAATCTAACATAGATAGCCTCACTCACTCACTCTTTGCTCTAGTCTAGTCGATCTTCATCAGTACCATATTTTCTTTGATTTCTCTTCCTTTTTTTCTCTTTCTTCCATAAGTTTTACTTGGTAAAATATGGACGTGAGAGACATACCATGTTCTTTGACAACGAACAAAGCTAACGATGGAAGTTTGAGAAGTAGAATCAAACGTTTTGGAAAACTTATAAAGCCAATACTACTAGGCATGTATACTTTGACACTCAAGAATCTAGACAGATGAGAAATGAAGCAAATGCGGTAGCAAAATGTCTTCTGGCTTTGTGTTAACTTGTCACCAAAGAAGGATTACAGTAAGCTCTTGTTTTGGCAAGTAATGAAGTAATCAAGCTCAAGATTGCAAGACAAGACACATCGTCGGCAGGATTATTAGAATTTCGTGTAGTTCACGAAGTGTTCTATCATACAAAGTATTGCAGGGACCTGCTGTTATAAATGGGTTTTATGTTCGGAGTTGGTGGGTGGTAATGTCCGAGTAGGGTTACAATGGGACAAAACAACATTCGTTTCCCTTAATCTTGTAGGGGTTGGGTCTAAAACAGTCTCTCACATTGGGGATGGTGTCTATATTGTCTTCCAAGGGTGCTTGAAATTGCGAGCCGCACCCTTGTGGTCTTATCTATTTACTCTGTGTTCCTCTTAGTTGTTAGTTTTCGCAAAATACAACTTTCATTCATCGTAAAGTCAAAACGAGATAATGTGAGATTATAATGATTAATTTTTTTTGTCTAAAATATGATCAATTAAGTCCATCAATGAAGTAAGTAAGAAATCGTAACCGCACCTTCATCTTTTGTTAAAAGCCCCGATCTCGCCTCTTTTGACTTTTGTTATGTTCTGTAATTTAATTATACAAAAAAAAAAATTATTCTGAAACATGATTGTCACATATTGTTATAGCAACGAATAACTCAAACCGACTTCATCTAAGATATGTATTACACAAATACATTTTTATTCATCAGATATAATAATTAAAGGCAAAAATTAGTTTATCATCAACTTAAGAAAAACATATGGTTAGATACATTAAAACGAAATTAGCAACTGAAATATCAAATATTATAGATGATTCACTACCGAAGAAGGCCAAAACTGAAAGGATTTGACATCTCAACGTCTTCAAAATTGGAGATAATATACAGAGCAAGGCCTAAAGAGATATAGAATTTGCTGAAAACACCCTTGTCTTGGGGAACTTAAATTTGATTCAACTACGACCAACGTCCCCCCACTTTCCCTCTGAAACTTTCTCTCACTCGGTTTTAAGGTTCGAGAGCACAAGTCGCTGTAGAGCTTTCAACACTTGTCAGTAACCCAGTGACTCCCAACAGCGACTCCATCGGACCCATGTTCAGCCGACTCTCTTCTCTCTAGAGTGTGTTCACAAAAACGTAAACAACCATATTAATGAGAACCCTTTATCATTTTTAGCTTTCCACAGAGTTTCTCTATCTATCAAAACTATGAGATGTTGGAGCTCAGAATAGTTGGATACAATTAACAGGGCATTGTTTGAATCACTGTTTCTGAAAATTGGTTTTGGGTCTGTTAAAAGTGGCTCTTTGTTAATGGATAATGGAGAAGCGCAGGGACCTTATTGTTTATGGTATGCAAGTTTTCTTCTTCATCTTCTCTCATTTGGGTATGTTTTGTTATTTCAATTTGAAATTTTGTGTAATTTATAAGGTTCTAGATTGAGCTTGAGCTTCTTGGTTTTGTCCCAATTTGGATTTGGGAGTTTAGTCATGTCCTAGAAAAGCTTGAGTTACTTTGGTAATGATCTAAAGCTTTACCCTTTTGGGGCCTCTTGAGTACTTGCTGTAGATGTTAGTAAACTTTTTGCTAATTCTTCTGTGTTTAATGTTCTACTTTTAACATGATCTGTCCCTTATAGTTGCATAACAATTTTGAGTATGGTAATGATCTAAAGCCTATCACTTTCGGGTTCCTTAGGGAAGTTTTCACCAAGATTTGATTTCCTGGTCTTTTTGAATACGGATGTTGGATAAATTTTGAGTGTGGATTATGAATTATATAGGATCTAGATGGTTTCTATTGCAGACCAGATGGTTGGTTTCTTTCACTTTGTGCATTTTACTGTGGTTGTTTTGAGTTTGTTAACCAATGACCAACACTTTTTGGATGAATTCTATTCAGGGGGCCTGATAAGAACAGTGAAAAGATAGAAGTGAATGATCCTAATGAGGTTTATGTGGTCAAGATAGAAGAGGTTCAACCTAAAAGAAGAGGTTGTCTACGTCATTCTGTTTCGGCACAAGGTAGCTTTGCTTCCTCCTCCTTTGTGTGTATGTGTGTTTTGTATCTAGGGGTTATAGACTTATAGTTCTTGTTCTTCTTTTAGTAGATTTGAGATATCGGGATATAGAAAAGGAGAAACTTGATGGCCAATCTCCTAGAGGAGTTTTGGAAGCTTGCCTGGAAAGCTTTGAACCTGACACTAGCGTTTCTGAAGACAACAAACAGGAACCAGAAGCTCCTTGTCCAGATTCAAAGCCACAATCTCAGTGGCGTAACTTCTTTAAGTTATGGAAGAAAAGATCAATCAAGCAGCACTTTACTTCCTTCCCTCTTGGTGTACCGAAGATGTCAATAAAAAGAAGGAGCAACAGTTCAAAAGACAATTCAGTATTGAATAATATCTACAACTTCAAGTCTCCATTAAGGAGTTTTTCCTTCTCTGCACTCCAAACCGCCACCAATAATTTCAGCAGTGGTACATAACTTCCCTTCAGATGTTTAGAGCTATTACACACTGGGTACACTCATTTGATCAGTTTCACAGTGGAACATACACTATAAGGATGCAATATCTATTCTATATGGATGCTTCTAAGATTTAATGTTATGTCTTCTGAATAATGGCATTGTTTGCAGAAAATATAATTGGAAAGGGTGGCTATTCCGAAGTATATAAGGGGACTTTAAAGGATGGGCAACTAGTAGCAGTAAAGCGCCTGACTAATGGAACATCCGATGAGAAAACTGCAGGCTTTCTATCTGAACTTGGAATTATAGCTCATGTAGATCATCCTAATACTGCTAAGCTAGTTGGCTGTTGCGTTGAAAAAGGAATGCACCTTGTTTTTCAATTATCATCGCTTGGGAGTTTAGGATCTCTCCTTCATGGTATGCTCATAAACTGTATGCTGCTGTTGTTGAATTATACCGCCTATTAATTTATGAGTTTCTTGTTTATTTTCATACTCCAGGTCCAAAGAATGATATTCTTGAATGGAGTAAAAGGTATAAAATTGCTTTAGGGGCAGCGGATGGTCTGCTGTATCTTCATGATAGTTGTCAGAGGCGAATCATCCATAGAGATATCAAGGCTGATAATATTCTACTTACAGAGGATTTTGTGCCACAGGTATTTGCAAATTTGAATGCCCAAGTTTAATCAAACTTTGAAGTACTGCCATTTTTTTTTTTGTTGTTATTTCCTGGTGATGTTGTGAGTTCACAAATTGATAAGAATATTGGCTAATTATTGCTGCCTAAACTTTGCAATACTTTGACCAATAAACTTATATACATTAATATATAGGAACTGACTCGCTGTATCTCTTTCCGGTCTATGCAAATATGCAAATTTTGTTAAGTTATGACTAGAATGTGCAGTTGATATCTGAAACAACTTTAATATTTGTGTTCCTTTAAATGCTCTAGGTATGTGTGATTGTTATCATTTCAGAATCAACTATAATACTTTAACAAGAATAAAGATCTTTACCATACAGAACCCTCCCAGAACATAGGAAATTTTCAGTCAGATCACTTTCTTTTAAAAATCTCAATGTTTGTCCTTAGAATAAACAAGGATCTAAACTCAAGGATACACTTTCAAAAGTTTCCTCAGAGTGATACAGGTTGAAAATTGAAGCTGAAGAAAATTTTAGCTAATGTCAAATACTAAAATGATTGAGGCTCCAGTGTTGTTGTTACTCATTAGTTTCATTCAGTTATCAAACGTTTATTATACCTTGAATATAAACATAATTTAGCTCTCCTTTTCAATTGGTTTACCTTAGTTCCAAACATGATGTGCTATAGAACTTTGTATATTCATCTTTTACTATTCCAGATATGTGACTTTGGGCTTGCAAAGTGGCTACCAAAACAATGGACTCATCATAACGTCTCTAAGTTTGAGGGCACATTTGGGTCAGTAAGAAAACGGCTATTCTTTTACAGTTAGCGCGCAATAGTTAATTTTCTCAATCACGTAACCTTGAATGGCAGGTATTTTGCTCCTGAATATTTCATGCATGGGATTGTAGATGAAAAGACTGATGTTTATTCTTTCGGAGTCCTACTCTTGGAGCTTATAACTGGGCGTCCAGCTTTGGATCATCTTCAGCAAAGCCTTGTAATTTGGGTGAGTTCTGCATAATTTGATCCTACCATCCCGTTGTCAATGCATATATATTCTTAGCTGCCTGATTTCATTGTTGTAGGCAAAGCCCTTGCTTAATAGAAATGACGTCAAGGAGCTCGTTGATCCTTCTATTCGTGACAATTATGACAGCACAGAGATGGATCATATGATTTTGACTGCATCTTTATGCACAGAGCCGTCTCCTATTCTACGTCCTCGCATGAGTCAGGCAAGTAGTGTTGTAGGAACCTAACACAAACAAGTCGAGATGCATTACGTATATCTCCCCTACAGTTGGGCTTTGTTTTTATGCACTTTAGTTCACCGTCATAATCATGCATTTCTTCATCTCCCATCTGTCTTCCTACACTTGAAGCCTAATGCAAGTCTTTAATCTGTTATCTTCTGTTACAATTTAAATACAAACTATATCCTTTTTCTAGTTAAATGAGTCGAAGAAAATCTAAAATTGTAGGTCTTCTGGGTGTATCTTAAAATCTTAGGCTGTTTCTGTTTTCTGGGTTATTCCTATGGCATATAGGCTATCCCTTTCATTGTTCTCGTGATGTGCAGCCTCATAATCTGCCCTCACTCCCCTACACATGCTTAAAACAGGCATGGTATCAAATGGCTGATTTATTTACGTTCTTTTATCGGGTGCAGGTCGTGGTACTGCTAAGAGGTGACGAGTATGTCTCCAAGTGTGCAAGAGAAACAAAAAGGAGGTCCCTGCTGAGAACATACTCGGAAGAACTGATGGATGCACAAGAGTATAACTCAACAAAGTATCTGAGTGATCTCCACCGACACAAGCAGATTGCTTTTGAGGCTTAAAAATGGATTGATGAAATTTTCCAAGCACCTGTGATTGTTGTAAGTTGTCATTGTGCAGTTTTCTGGTGTGCTTGCAAATCCCGTGGTGATCTGAGTCGGTTTTACTCTGTTCTTCATGGTATTGGCAAGCACTCTTTTTCTCTGAAACTGTGACTTTATCTTTGGTGGTGTTGTAAATTGAGCAATGTGAGAGATATTAAGCAACACTATTTCTATGTGTCTGCTGACGGCAGCGGAAACTTCTTTCTACTGCCATGAACATCTAGAGAGCCAGGATGAACTTGTTTCGAATCCAATGTATTGTAAGATGACTCTGTTTTTACATTTCCAGTGTACAAACCAAATGCTAGCTTATGGTGTTCTAGCTCAGACATGTTGTAATATCACTGTTTGGTAGATAAAATTTCAGACTTAGCATCGTTTATGGCATATGTTCTTCAAACAATCACTCTTGTGATTTTGGGCTTGTCCTTAGCATGTTGGTAATGCTCACTGTTCAGAATGCCATAAAGCCCATATGAGCACCTTTTGCCTGAGTTTGAAATTCTGAATGAACCATTTAACTAGCATGATGGATCCCATTCACAACGCAACAGAGTCCTCACAAATATGCCTGAACCGATATCATGAATGATAAAAACATTTACTCATAATTCGAATCATCTGCCTATAAAGAGCAGCTCGCGATCTCTGAAATTGTAGGGAATTATTTAAGAAAGAATTATGAAATATGTAGAGAATGAAGATTTTGATTTTTTTTTCTTTACATTATGACAGAGAAATTATAGAGAAGTTGTTAGAGATGTTTCAAATCACGATTTGATCAAAGATCTTAATAACAAACCAATCAACGGATTTGGAAGATACTTAATTCATCAATTAGATAAATAGATGATTTTTAGTTGATTTTTTTTAATTTGCATGACCATAGAAGAAGAAATAACGGTTCATAACCTCGTATTATTTTTGATTTTATTTGTTATTTTTTTATTAAATAACTCACACACTCTACATATGTTAATGATGTTTGAACTTATGACATTAAAGTTGTTAGTTAAATACCTTAACCAACCAGACCACAACTCACCCACAAAGATATAAATAACTTCATATTATGAATTTACGAAACTGATGAGAATATCAGGCCAATAATTCAGAAAAAATGTCAATGTGAATATGTGATACGTCAAGTGTCTTCCTGTACTTTTGCTTCACCTTGTTCAAACACTCTGTTATACGATGACAGCAAAATAACAACATCATCATCCTTTTAAGAAAAAAAAAAAAAAAAAACGAATAAAAACGACAAAACGTAGTTGCGGTACTGCCGCATCTAGCTTAAGATATTCTCCTTCCTTGTCGTAAAGTAACCGATGTTCCCTCTATTTTTGAATTTTTCATTTTCTTTTATTCCTTACGTTACGCTCGTAACATCAAATCCCACCCCGCTACTTCCTAACAATATCGTTTGGCTCCCCCCATGTATTTCATTAATTACTGTCTGACCCCGTGGTTACCTCCATCATTTCATAGTGAAAATGACCAATTTAGCCCCGCGTGGCTAACTCTTGCACTCTAGCGATGTGGAGCATATGGGATGATATGAAAGATGGGAACTTGGATTAGACCTCGTCTCAAAGGCCGTGTATACCTACACAACTCTCTTTAGCCTCTAGGTTTAGACTGGTCCGTATTTTAGTCATATACTCAAATTATAGGATTAGAGATTCAAGCAGAAAATAAAAATCGTGTAGTCTAGAAGAGGCAAAAATGAGAAATAGTCGAGAATATATGATTGTCATTTTAATGTTATCTTGAATCTAATCAAGGAGAGAGAAATGTTTGACAACGGAAAAAAGTCTCTAAAATTAAGATACATATTGAAATTATATTATCTTTAAGATTCTTTTCACTGTGTATATTGTGTGGCTTCTTTTGAGTTTCAGATTTGTCAAAAGACTGTCAATTTTTCAATATAACCACATCTACAGTAATTAGCCGTCTTTCAGTCTAGAAGTATTACCTTTTAAATGTTCATAACAATGTCACCCGTTGAGATCAATACTCACAAGGACATAAAAGATAGGCAATTATCACGTATTAAGAAAATGGTTTGCATATGAAATTACCAAAAATAAGTCATTCACATGCCCCAAGAATCATTAGTTTCCTTTGTTTGATCTCTTGTTTTGTATATCTCCAGATGTTAATCTATTTTTGTCTCTTGTCTCGTACATCTTTAAGATTCTATTCTATTTTCGCCTATGAATACAGAATGATCGAATGGAACCATAATTATAACAAAATATAAAATTGAGGACGAAAATGCAAGATAACAAATCAGAATATTCGTTCATAGTTTATACCCTTTCAGTAAATTCTGCCCAGAATTATTGTACTCCAGGTTTATTTTAGGCATGAACATAATAATTAATCATGATCACTTATCATTAATCGCAAACCAGCTGATTAGTGGGGCAGTCATTTTCGTCTACAATAACTCCTCCCTACGGGCCGGAACGAAATTATCCACAACAACCGGGGTAGTTACGTCAATACACCAAACAAGCTTACAGAACAATTAACACCAGGCACACAGAAAGAGAAGAAAAGAAAGAAAAGCGAGAGACATTTCTCCAATTGAAACGAACCGTCTCCGCCTTCAAGGTCAATCAAAACTCCTCTCTCTCTCTCTCTCAAAACAAAAAAAAAAAAAACCCCAACCACCTCTCGCCACCACCGCCTTGATCAGTACGACACCGTTTCGCTCTCCTCCGACGTCAACCACCTCTCTTATGCTATTTCCGATCGTCGCGAGCCGGCCACTCCCCGTCGGAGGTGGGGTCCACCACCGCTGGTGCTTCTACTCGTCCCGGTGACAACAACTCTTCCACCTCCGCGGCGGCGGTCGGCGGCGGTTTACATTCTCTGCGTGCTTCGTCGGAGTATTATAGTATGAAGAAGAGCCTATACAACGGCAACAACAGCACCAAAGTCCAGACGAACAACGGAAATAATAATAATAGTAATCGGTTCCTTCCTACTTCTCTGAAATTCATCTCCTCTTGCATTAAGACCGCCTCCTCCGGCGTCCGGTCGGCCAGCGCCTCCGTCGCCGCTTCCATCTCCGCTGACCCGCACGATTCCCGAGACCAGGTCCGATATCTTATCTCTGTGTTTGTTTCTTCTTTGATTTTGTTTTGGAGTTTCGGAGTTGAAGCTGAGGGGGCTATGGAATTGATCTTGAGGAATTTGTGTTAGGTTTCGCAGAAAATTGAAATTGAGAGGAGTAAGGTATTAGAAATGAAGTTTCATTGGTTTGCTTGAGTCAAATTTGATGAGAATTGAAGATTATGAGGAAAAGAGAGTGGAAAAAGAGTTTGAGCGTGATTAGCTCACTGAGAAAATTTCAGAAAAAATATGATGAATGTGATGAAATTGTGGATTTCGTTTCGAATTTTGCTGGTTATATCGAAGTTGTTTGTTCTTATTTTGCTGTTGCGAAGAATAGTGCAGCGAATGGAGGATTTAATTGTTTTGCTTCACGTGGAGTTGGCTGTGTGGGGTTATTTCTTGATAAGGGACTCAAGTAGGAAATATTTGATATAGTGGATTGGAATCTTATCATTTAACGAGATAATAGTTGAAACATAACTTATTTAGAATAAGGCGCGTACAGATTAAATGTGAAGTTTGAGAATATTTAACGAGAAAATCATATTATTTTATGACACTCTATTGACTATTGTACATTTGGTGATGTAGTTAATAATCTGTTACTGGTGGATGGATGTATGCACTTATGAGTGCCCCTGTCTAAGTGTTTGGTGTTCTGCCATGGAAGATTCATTTGATTAATGTTCATTACCATTTAGGCATAGCAGGAAGTTTAAGAGAATCTGGATAATATTAGAAATATACAACAAAAAGTGAATTTTGGAACTTGTAAATTGTGTGGATGTCAAGTAGTTTTCTGTGAGTGATGTCTAAAGTTTAAACAGCAGGTGTGTTATTGAATGTGAGCTCTAGTTAGTTCTGAATTGGTGAGTCACAGGCTGAAGTAGAAGAGCTTCCTGAACTTAGTTCAAAACATTGTATAAACATGATACACCCTTTCGGCATTTCCTTTACCTGAGTGCTTTGTTTTCTTTCAATTCGTGAATAACACAAGTAAAACCTTTATCAAATGCAATTTGATTTGATGCTTTCGATTTTTATTTTCAGATTATATCTTGCCAGATTATCTTTTATTACATTTGATGTAGTGAAATGATTATTATTTCGGGAAAACAGGTGTTGTGGGCATGTTTTGACAGAGTAGAACTTGGTCCATCTTCCTTCAAACATGTTCTGTTACTTGGTTATGTCAATGGCTTTCAAGTCCTTGATGTTGAAGATGCCTCTGATGTTAGTGAGCTTGTATCAAAACGTGATGATCCGGTCACATTTTTACAGTTCCAGCCCATGCCTAGAATCTCTCAGGGTCCTGAAGGATTCAGATCTTCCCATCCATTACTCATGGTTGTTGCATGTGAAGAGTCTAAGAACTCTGGTATGACACAAAATGGAAGAGACGGTTTGGTAAATGGTTATTCCGAGCCTCAAACAAGCAACTCTGCTATGTCTCCTAGAGTTGTTCGGTTTTATTCACTAAGTTCTCACAGTTATGTTCATGTTCTGAGATTCCGCTCGACTGTGTATATGGTTCGATGCAGTCCTCTGATAGTGGCTGTTGGTCTTGCCTCTCAAGTAAGCATTAGCTTATCCCAAGCATTCATTAATATTTAGTTTACATGCATTCAGTTATTCATTGCTTTTCGTTTCTTTTCTTTATTTTTTATTCAATTCTGTTTTCAATTTTGGTCGTATAGATAATGAAATGAAATATTCAAACCTGGCTTATGTTTGTTTTTAATATTGTGCTGGCAGATATACTGCTTTGACGCTGTCACTCTAGAGAACAAATTCAGTGTTCTTACTTATCCTGTCCCCCAGTTGGGAGTCCAAGGACATGTTGGGGTTAATATTGGATATGGTCCCATGGCTGTTGGTCCTAGGTGGTTGGCTTATGCCTCCAACAACCCTTTATTATCGAATACTAGCCGACTAAGCCCGCAAAGTCTTACACCTCCAGGCGTCAGTCCATCAACTTCACCAAGTGGTGGAAATCTAGTGGCTCGGTATGCCATGGAATCTAGTAAGCAGTTAGCTGCTGGGTTACTAAATCTGGGAGACATGGGTTACAAAACTTTGTCTAAGTACTATCAACCCGATGGTTCCAGCTCTCCAGTGTCATCAAATTCTATCTGGAAAGTTGGGAGGGTTGGATCACATTCAACAGAAACAGATATTGCTGGAATGGTGAGTTTTCTTTGTGGCTTATAATTTTGTTTTAATCTTACACTGGAAGCCATTATTATTTCACAGCATATGAAGTAAAAGAAGATTTTTCCATCTGTTTGAGTTGAGCTTACCCACATGAGAATAAGGATCTTCAACGTACTTACAATTGCCCAACAGTTTGGGAGAGCCTGAACTATGATAAGCAGAGGGTGTGGTTGATTTTTGCAGTGCCTCTATGTTTTTGTTATTATGATATTGAAACACTTTTACTTATAAAGTGTGTTATTGCAGGTTGTTGTAAAAGACATTGTTTCCAGGGCGATTGTTTCACAGTTTAGGGCACATACTAGTCCCATTTCTGCTCTATGTTTTGACCCCAGTGGGACTCTCCTTGTGACTGCCTCGATATATGGAAACAATATTAACATTTTTCGGATAATGCCATCACGTAGTGGATCTGGCACCCAGAGCTATGACTTGAATTCCTCTCATGTGCACCTTTACAAGCTCCATCGTGGCATGACAACAGCTGTATGTTTGAATCTTTAAATGTCTAAATGTATCTACTCATTATTATGCTCTTGTATTGAGATGGGGTTTCTTTTTTGTTGTTGTTATAATGATACAGGTGATCCAAGACATATGTTTCAGTCAATACAGTCAATGGATTGCAATTGTTTCATCAAGGGGAACATGCCATATTTTTACTCTTTCCCCCTTTGGTGGTGATACTACTCACAAGCAGAGTTCTCATGTTGATGGGCCTAGTCATTTGCCAGTTCCGTCTGTACCATGGTGGTTCACTCCTTATTTCATGACAAACCAGCAACTATTTTCTCCACCACCACCACCCGTTACCCTTTCTGTGGTTAGCAGAATAAAAGATAACTCTGGTTGGATCAACACAGTCAGTAATGCTGCATCTTCTGCAGCCGGAAAAGCTTCCATTCCATCTGGTGCTGTTACAGCTGTATTTCATAATTGTGTTGCTCATGATCTGCAAACTTCTCATTTAAAGGTAACTGCTCTGGAGCACCTATTGGTTTACACTCCTTCTGGTCACGCAGTTCAATTTAAACTACTGCCAAGAGTTGGGGTAGAGCCTGGTGAAGCTACATCAAGAACAGTGCCAGGTCATTCAGTACAAATACAGGATGAGGAGTTGCGAGTGAAAGTTGAACCTCTGCAGTGGTGGGATGTTTGCCGAAGAACTGATTGGCCTGAAAGAGAGGAATGCATTTCGGGGATAAAACTTGGGAGACGAGTAGATGAGGAGACAGTCATGGATACTTTTGATTGTGATGTTAATGGTATTGGGGATAAGGAGTCGGTGAAACCACTTGAGTGTTCTCACTTGTACCTTGCCAATGCTGAGGTTCAAATCAACTCTGGAAGGATTCCAATCTGGCAAAAGTCTAAGGTATCTTATGTTTTAAAAGTGAGATTCCTTTCTTGTTGACATCTTCAATTATGTTTGTGATCCCTTTATTTGTCTAATAGATATATTTCTATACAATGAGTACCTCGGGAGCCATTGAACAAAATGGTACTAAAGATCTTACTGGAGGAGAGATTGAAATAGAGAAGTTTCCTGTTCACGAGGTCGAAGTTAGGCGGAAGAATTTGCTACCTGTTTCTGATCAATTCCATAGAGTGCAGCCCAATTGGAGTGACAGGTAATTTTGCTGGTGTATGATTGTTCTTCTTGTCTTGTTATAATTCATGTGATAAATACGAATGCATGTAAGAGAAAAGGGAGAGGTATGTGTTGCAAATGAGAGAGATCAAAAGTGATTGTATCTAATAAAACACTTCCTCCTGGTGTTAACTTTCAAAATTTGGGAGATGGAGTGAATATGACCAGGGTCTAACATGTGTTATATTTCCAAAACTTGTCAGTTCTTGTTTATGCAAAGCTAAAGTGTAGATGTAGTAAAGTAGTTGTTGGTATTTCATGTCTTGTTCAGGTAGAAACGTAGGCGCTTGTTGTCTGGGTGTTACATTCTTCCAGCCTTTTGGCTTGTTAGATATCCTGACAACATCCATCTTCACATTTTTCACATGCTTTATAACCGGTGGTTCTATTGCTTTGGATCACTTCCCTGAAAACTAGATCTAGACCCCGCACTTAATTCTGTTGGCTATCTTTTTCAGGGATCTTATTGGAAGAGGATGCTCGAGTTCGTCTTCTGATTCTCCTGAAGCTAAAGAAAAGTTTCTTGAAAATGCTGGTATTTCTGGTGACAAGTTGGCATCATCTGGCAACCCAGACACTGGTAAGATAATTGTTGATACTGTGATATATTGTTTGCTGGGTTGAGAGCAGGCTTTCTAATAGACCATTTTTATCTTCCTTTTATTTAGGTGGTTCTTATCCATCCATTCTCCAATCTGGGAATGGAAATTATGGGGAAAGAAGAGGGAGATCTTTTTTGGCGTCACCTCTACTGAATCAAAGCTCCATGAAGAATAATGTTGTTACAATACCTTCAGAACAACCTACATCAGGTGTTTCTCTGGTTGAGGATAGTAATTTTTCAAAGAGTCTATCCACTTTAACTGGTGGTTCCCTTGCTGCTGATAGAACTATTGCAAAAGAGGTTCAGTCAGTGAACAGTGGTGAGGCCAGTGAAAGTTCAAATGTAAGTTCTAATCGGTCTGATCTGAGTATGAACGTCCATGATGAGGGACCAGTACATGACTCACTGGATTTTGAGCAGTTTTTCCAAGAGGGGTATTGTAAAGCATCACCTTTGAGCAACTTCCCTGAATCAACTGAAGTTGTAACTGATGTGGACAGCACCAACAGCCCCTGTGACAGGGAGAAATGTGAGGAAGATGGTGACGATGATGACATGCTTGGTGGTGTATTTGACTTCTCGGAGGAAGGTGAGAATATTTCACAACATGAACTCCTTGTTCACCTACATGTAAAATTTCCTTTTCTTTAATAGTTTGTGATGGAGTTGAAGTTTTATCTTATTGCATTTGCGAAGGTGGCGTAATCATTTAGTCCTTTTCGGGAATACATTCAAATCATACTGACTACTTTCTAAACTGTATGACTTAATCTCTAGGCCCTCTTAACAACACTTTTCAGACTCTTTCCATTTTCCACGCAGTAGTGGTTCACCTGCATAGTGTTTTTAGACATAATGTAGGTGTTTAAGACTGTTGGATTTTCTTTCCTTTATCGTATGCTGATCTGGTTAAATAAATATATCGATGAATCTTGTTTTCATATTAAAAGTTGTTTTGTTTTGAAGTGCATTGTAGTTCTCTTGTGTGCAAGTATAACAATGATCGCTAAACCCTAAACTTTGTTTCAGTACTCATTGATACTAGTATTGCAATCAATGGAATCTGATGGAATTAACATGTGCTGCATAACTTCATCTGTTGGATAATTGAAACCCGACTGACACAGACAAGTTTTTTGCTGCAGGATGATGGACCGTTTCCAGTTCTCAAGTCGTACTGGAGTAATGAGATCTGCCCTTATTTTCTAGATGTGGTAAAGAGAGCTCAGCCAAATTTGAGTACGAAATTTAATTGATGAAGTTTCAGGTTGTCTTTTTTCAAGAATGAAAAATGCTACCGACTAATTGATACAAGTGATATAAATCTTTGGTTTGGCGTAGTGCTGCTGTGGCAAATGCCTGGTACCTCCCTTCTAATTCTCATGTAAATGTTGTAAATGGAAATTCAAAATAGGAAATTATCTGTGTGGACAGGTTCTTTTCGTGCTATATAACTTTGTAAATTTCATTCTTCAAGAAAAATAAAATAAAAAGCGGAAAATAAGAAATGACATTGTAATTCATTCTTTCGGTTCTGTATATAAAATTTCTGCCAGTTGCTTTCATCTTCGACCTCAGAATTGATATTCTTTTCTGGTCACTCACTCAAAGTTCTTCGGTATCTTTACTGGTGGTTCATATATCGTATTGGAATAAAACTCTTTGTTCATATACTTGGTTATTCCTAGGGTTCTCTTTCTTTTCAATTGGACACATCTAACCTACTAATCAGTTCACCACAAATTCTTTCTCATCAAATATTGGCGTATATTGTAACTTTTTCTTTGTCTAATGACCTCAGTACTGTTTGACATGAGAAACTTGGTCACATATATCCATCCAAGGTGGATGTACTGTTTCTGTAATGATCAAGTCGTCCTGCTTTTGTGAACTTTGATATTTGTTTTACCCTAAAATGGCAGAAGTAAAACAACAGTCCAACTAAGGTGGTTGGTCGCATTCGTGACCAGTCGTGCTCAACTACTATTAGATTTAGAAATGGTGGAAAATAACGAGGCAGTCGGTTTTTTTTTTTCTTTCACCAGTGGATTTCAGTATGATATAGGGGGTACAAAGTACAAACTAATTGACAACCAAAGTAAGATAGTGAAGCTCCATGGCCAAAAAACCAGAGGCTAATTGCATAGTGACTCTAACTGCGTAGTGAGAAGTTCTTCACTTTGTATAACTATGAATTTGTGCTTCTCATAATGTTCCAGGTGACGGATCGCCGGAATTTCCATGCTTTGTTCTTCTTTTTTCATGTCCATAGTTGACACTACTAGCTGTAGCTGTAAAAACGTGGCTTTTCCGGCATAATTAGGCCACAGTAACATTGAACTTGGTTTCTTTCTTTGCTCATGTACGTACTGCTGTTCAGCATCAATTTTAAAAAAAAAAAAACCAAGCAGTAAACAATCTGGGATGCTTCTATTATACTAGGATGTTTTGGACAGAAAATATTACGAGTACGTACAAGAAAGCGTTATTTAATCTGAGTATATAGGACTGCTGGATACAAATACTACCATGCAGCTTCTAATCCTGTTTAAATCTAAACAGTAAACAGAACAAATTCAGTAGCTCTATTTACTGTTCTGGGGCCACTAAGATTGCTGAAATCACTATACAGTACTGCTGGATATCTCATACATAGGTCCACACCAACACTGCCGACACAACAAGGTATATTTCTACATGTTTCTCCTATATAATCGAAGATCAAACTAGACCGAAAAGTAACAACATTACGTTTAAGGGGATGTCTGTATGTACAAGGATACATTAGGAAGCTGTTTTCTGATCTTCATAAGCATGTACTAGACTCAACTAGACATGACGCATGGAGTGTTATACCATTTTGCTGGTGAAAACTTCAGGTTCTCAAACATTTTCTCTTCCATTTCATATGGTAAAAGTTTGCAGGCAATGCCTTAATTTTCTCCTAGTGAAAATGGGTTTGGTTGCAATAGAGGAATCTCTGATTCACTATTAGCTCCAACATGAAACAGATAAGGAAAAAGACATATGCACAGTGCATGCACATACCTGTATGGATTTTCTTGTGTGTTTATGGCCTGCATTTGCATATGCATGTGTTCTTTTCACCGCAGACAGCGAATGCTGAAAGATTGATTATGGCTACTTTTGAAGTTTTGTGATGAAAAACAGACGGAACAATAATGCATTACGCATGCTTGATCAAACTTGTGATGCACAATTTTTTCAAGCCAATTGTTTCCTGCAAAATTTGAAGTTATTTCTAAGGTACATACATCCTACATTCTTGTTTTCTTGTGGCCTACACAATGGAGATGATGTGAGCTTTATATTGATGGCTGGTACTGTGGTAGATCAAATTGAATTCAAGGGTACCCCATTTTGATGCCCTTGAGATCAATGAGAGAGGAGGGAATGCTGGATTAGAATCGTATTGGAGGACTGGTGAGTGGTCCTTTGTTGCTCTAGCTAAGCCATTTTGATTGGAATGACTGTATTTGGTAGAGGTAAACATGTCAATGCAGAGGGGCTTCTCAAGGCATGCTTGGTCGGGGACGAAAACGATCTGGTTTGTCTTTTGAGGTCTTGCATTTGTCGTAGTCACTCATCAATGTGGTTTGGATTTTGCCTTCTATGAATGAACGATGGAGTGAGAATGAGATCCTCAAGGCTTAAGGCATTGTAGCTGAGATTTGGGAACACACTTCTTCTTACCTCTAGAAGACTAGTACCAAACAGAGTTGAACAAATGTTCTATATATGCTTTGTGGAATTTTAGTACCCTGAGATGCAAGTTGGGTTTTGTTTCTTATTGTTTTACTTCTTTGGATTAGGTGAGGTTAATTTCTCCTATGACTGTCATTTGGGACACTTCAATCCAAGAGATATGAGACCTTTACTTTTAGAAAATCTTCGCTTGTTGATTTTGGTGACTTACTCGATCTAACGATCTTTGTTACCTTAAAACACAAACGAGACATTTAGCTCGACGAATTTTGTGTTTGTACTGAATTAAATAAATTTTAAATTTATGTAATATCATTACTTTACCGGCATTCAGTTTGAAGCGTCGACAAGATACTTACTTTCGGTTGCAAGTTATCCATTCTACTCATATCTAAGAGAAAATCTTACATGCGACGGCCGTACCACGTGGACGGTGTGACCGTCCAGTCGCAGGGAGACTGAGTGTTTTTTTTTTTTTTTTTTTTCTACCACTCTTCTTCTTCCTCCCTGCCTCTTCTCCGGCTAAGCATAGCAGGTTCTTTCCCTCTACCCAGCTGCCGCCTCAAACCTAGACCCCCCGCCGCCTCCACCATAGCCTTGTAGAAACTTGCTGCCGTCGAGCCGCGCTAGATCGGTTTCGCCTATAATCGGAGAGGAGGGGATCGGTTTCGCCTGCGACCCCGGAGCCCCGCCTGTGACCGGAGGGGATCGGTTTCGCCAGAGAAGAGGCAGGGAGGGAGAAGAAGAGCTAGGGAAAAAAAAAAAAACAGGTGTCAAAGAGTGGTTGGCTGCGCATGTGCCAGGTGGTGCAGTTGTTGCACCTAAGAATTTCTCCATATCTAAACCGACGTTTGACAACGTGATTAGATATCTTGACCAAATGATGATGATTTTGGACTAATTCATGTGAATTGCTTAAGCATAACTTATATTTCAAAGAGAGAAAGTGAAACATTTCTTCTCGAAACCAACCGTCCATCCTTTCATTATATTGTTTCCTTTGATTTGCTAACCAATTATGAATGACAGGGGTGGGCATGGAGAAAATTATTGATCTTTCTTCTTTCTTCTTCTTGATCCAGACACGACTTCTAATGCACGCGAGGGACCACATTAGCTTATTAGGCTCAAACAACCAACTTGAAGCAAAAGATTAACAAAGACTTGTATTCAAACTTGAAAGATAAAGATGAATCTTATCCAAAGTTGTGACATGCCAATAAGTTAGTATAAATCCAATGGCATTGATCCCAAATCATATATTGTGGGTAAATCCAGCAGATAGTTGAAACAGAAAAAGTTCAATCAATCTTATAAGCATCATAACAGAAATGACTTTCCCATTTGATTTCAATTATCAAGCATTGAAATGCAGCAACAGATGACAACATCACACCCACCTCAATGATGCCTCAAAACTTGTGACCCTCTGCAAAGCTAGAACTTTTATCATGTTTCGTAGCATTTGATGTACTAGATTTTTCATTTGGTAAAAATTTATATCATAGTTAACTATTCTGGTTGTAATATAAGTATCTGAATGACATGTATCGAGAACAATGAATAACTTATGAAAAAGACAACGAACCATCAAAAAAATATCTCGATTGCAGAAGAATGTAGGGACATGTACTAAAACAAAGAAAGCATTAATTTGCTATGCTGGGTAGTCCCTTTTTAGTTACTTGGTATTAACCAATTATCGATATCAAAAAGACAACGAACCATCGAAACAAATATCTCGATTGAAGGAAAATGTAGGGACATGTACTAAAACAAAGAAAGCATTAATTTGCTATGTTGAGTAGTCCCTTTTTAGTTACTTGGTATTAACCAATTATCGATATCAATGTACTAGCCAATAATGAAACACCAACAACGCTTAACACAGACAATGATAGGAGCAAACAACCATCATTTAACTTATTTAACAAAAGAATCTTGAATAGATCATTGAAATGAAAAGTTTTTGTACGTCGTGAAAACTATTGTGAATTGAGCAGAAAGAGAGATGATACAAATGAAAAGGAAAGGTG
Organism: Fragaria vesca subsp. vesca; assembly: GCF_000184155.1. Classification (NCBI taxonomy): domain Eukaryota; kingdom Viridiplantae; phylum Streptophyta; class Magnoliopsida; order Rosales; family Rosaceae; genus Fragaria; species Fragaria vesca. The sequence goes on from NC_020496.1 coordinate 5,778,945, forward strand.
CTTGGAGGAGTAGGTAAGATTAATCAATATATGTACCATTCTACACTATGGGGTGTATTGTATTTGGATTCATACAGACTTATTTTAATCAATTGACTTTTTGAAAAGTCTATAGACTTTTTGAAAAGTTCATAGACTTTCACTGATTTCTTAAAACCATCGATTTTTAATCACAGACTTTAACTGATTTCTGAAATTTACAGATTTCATATGAATGACTTATGTAGATTTCTTAATACTTACAGAGTTACATAAAAGGAAAAAAAAATAAAGATGCAATGACAAACACATAATGACACCGATTATAAATTTAGTGCTCATCTATCTAATTTCGATGCATACCGTTGTAATATTTGATCGAAATACATAAACATAAGTAAACAAAAAAAACTATATTAACTTAACAACATGCATACTTGTACGTTAACCAAAGACACATATTCTAAAGTAGGACATTAGATGTTCACAGTTTAATTCATGTACGCTAATATAATAATATATGATCATGTGGTTCTAATATCAAGAGTTAGTATATAACATTTAGGTTATCGAGGGTTCCAAGCATTACAATTGAAATACAACAAAATATTAACATTCAAAAAACATTGAAAGAATAGGTAGAATAGAACATTGATAACACAAAATATTATAAAAAAGAAAAAAAAAGATGATGTATTGTAGGATCAACCTATTCACATGTAAAGAGAAAGTCTATCGTAGACTTTTCCAAATCTTTGCTCTAGTGGATGGAAAAATATTGGAGTTTGGTGTGTGTAATTTACACTACAAAGTCCACAATTATCCATGAGTTATTAATTCCATAAGTATGAATGATATTTGAATACATCTGAACTTCTATTCATTTTAAAAAAGTTTTAATTGAATACCTCTGAACTTTGGTGGAATTCATAATGATTTTTAAATCTAGTTGAATACACCCAGACTTTGATAGATTTTTAAAAGTCAATATTGAATACACCTAGACTTTTAAATTCCATAGACTTCTTTAAAACTTCCACTAATTCCATATACAATACACCCCCCTTAGAATGTTTTAGTTTTAGGTAGTGATGTGCCACTTGAGCCAAGATCAAATTGTCTTGAATTTAACTCCCGCGAACAAAGGCATTTTGATTCTCAAAAATAATAAGAGGGACAAGAGGTTTGATCTGGTTCACAAGGAGCTAACGAACAGTTTTGATCCTCAATC
>NC_020496.1:5780174-5824315 GCF_000184155.1 Fragaria vesca subsp. vesca
GTAAAAAGAAAGTCTATCGTAGACTTTTCCAAATCTTTGCTCTAGTGGATGGAAAAATATTGGAGTTTGGTGTGTGTAATTTACACTACAAAGTCCACAATTATCCATGAGTTATTAATTCCATAAGTATGAATGATATTTTGAATACATCTGAACTTCTATTCATTTTAAAAAGTTTTAATTGAATACCTCTGAACTTTGGTGGAATTCATAATGATTTTTTAAAATCTAGTTGAATACACCCAGACTTTGATAGATTTTTAAAAGTCAGTATTGAATACACCTAGACTTTCAAATTCCATAGACTTTTTTTAAAACTTCCACTAATTCCATATACAATACACCCCCCTATACCACCATAATTTTTTGAGATACAAAGGTGTTAGAATGTCACTTTTCTTGTTTATTATGATGACATCTCTCTCTCTCTCTTTTTACAATTTTATTTTCTTTATGAAAAGACAAAGTCCTAACAAATATATATAAAAATCTGGAAGATATGGATGTAACATGGCCTGAGGTCACTTTCTCATAATGTCACTTCATTTTAGATGATGGGTCATGCATATGACTGTAGCTCTCTTCATTTTAGAGACCAGAAGGTATTGGCATGGTATGTGATTCAAGTGGAAAGAATCTAGAGCACCAATATCTTTGAAATTTTGATGTAACTATGATATCCACGTTATTATCGTATACATGTATGACATGGTGTAATCGAATATACTTGATAATTTTTCTGGTCTTAGCCGCTATCATTTCTCCATATCCTCAGTTGGACTCATTGGATTTGTATCATTGGCATCTGTCCAAATGATTTAGCATCTGATGACAGTATCATGGTATGAAATTACACAAGGTTAATGAGTGCTCACAAGAAAGTAGAACAAACTAGCAAGAACTTCCAAGAGAGTGGACTAAGACTTAGAAATGATTACACACCCAAGGACAAGTTAGCACATTGGACAGGAAAAACAAGATAGTTTAATATTAGAGAGAGAGCAATAATTACTGAATTGAAGAATATGGGAAAGGATGAATGGTACATGGCATCAGGTTTTGGATCTTGTGAAGCTTTTTAATTTTGGAAAATAAAGTTCAGTGCATATCTAATATATGTGTGTGTATTTATATGATATGTCAAGAAAAGGAAGAAAAAGAAAAACATAAAGAGAATTATAGGTAGCTGGTCCATTATGGAATACCAGAAAGAGCAGTGACTTTTGTGTTTGAGTACTATATATGTAGCATGTATAGCCTGGAAAGGTAGGATTTTGAAGACCCTTCCCTCCCTCTCTTGGGTATTGATGAGTATTCTCTTTTTAAAAGGGTACAAAGCCAAGAGATGGAATGAACCTTTAGATTTATAAGTTCTGTGATACTAAGAGAGAGATTGGTAGAAGACCAAAAGCTTGAGAGAGTTAGAGAGTGGTAGCTAACATGGCTGTCTCTAATTTGCAGAAGCAATATATTGATTACAAAGCCTCACTCTTTCACGAGGTCAGTGAAAATTATATAGACATATATGTGTTGGATATACAAGAGTTTGTGTGTCTTTGTTTTGGGGTTATTGTCATGGGTTTAGATGATGATGAGTACTTGTTGCAATTGGTTTTTTATGAAGGGGGTCCTTGACGAACAATTTGAACAGCTTCAGCAGCTCCAAGATGAGAGCAACCCACAATTTGTGGTTGAAGTGGTGTCTATCTTCTTCAAGGATTCTGAGAGAATTCTAAATGACCTGACCAAGACTCTGTAAGAATCAAAGCTTATATTCTGATCATGGATTCTACCATCAAGGCCATGTAGTTATGTCTTTGTTTCTTTTGGTGCAGAACTCAGCAGGATGTTGACTTCAAAAAGGTGGGTGCCAATGTTCACCAGTTGAAGGGTAGCAGCTCCAGGTACTTGGCTTGTTTTCTTTTTTTCATTTTTTGCTTCATTAAAATGAAGAATTTGTATTACCAAGTATCTGAAATATGTTCTAGTTTGTAGGGTTTATCACACAGATATGTGTTGACAGAATTTTCATACTTTGAGATATTTTCTTGTTGAAGGCTCTTCTGTAACCTCTTCTGTGTTTTTGCATTGAGTTTGATGAGGAAATGTGTTCTTGGAATGTATTACAGCATTGGTGCTCAGAGGGTTCAGAGAGTCTGCATTGCATTCCGTAACTTCGGTGAGGAGCACAACATTGAAGGGTGAGTAACATCGATATTTCACCACTATAATTTTGTGAAGTTATTCCTATATACTCAAAACAGTAATACATTGTTAAACTTTTTGTTCAGGTGCCTAAAAACTCTTCAGCTAGTGAAGCATGAATGTGCCATTGTGCAAAATAAACTCGAATCTCTTTTCAAGGTAACTATTAATAAAAAGTTGTTTCATCATTGACAAGCCTTGGCCTCTATTCTAGCTCTTAGCTCTTGATCCTAAATCTTTGCTTAATCTTCTACCTTTTCACATGATAGCTGGAGCAACAGATTATGGCTGCTGGCAGTAGTGTACCAAGGTAATGAAGAATGGTGAGATGATCCTGTGAAGTAGTCATAGCAACAAGATCAGAGTATGTAGCTAGCTAGTTTGCAGAGAGGCTTGTTTTAATGTGGGTTCTCTTTCGATCTCCTATTTGGTTTGCGCATCCAAATTTCTTGGTGCTCAAAGAACCTTGTTCACTATGGCTTAGAATGTGAATGGATCTTTCTGCCTCTTAATTTTATGACATTTCTATATGCAAATGTGCTTATAATGACATATCGCAGTTTAGTTACAGTTTTTCTCTATAAACTATTCAAGTTTATGCATTAACAAACATTACTTCCTCATGAAGGGATCATTGACAGGAAGCATTTGCGTTTTAAACAGAAATTTATGTGCTTTTTATGAAAGCGCTTCCACCAGAAGTGCTACTAAACAATGGATACAATGGATAGGAGTCTTACCTAAGAACCCAATGTAGCTTAAACTATGGTAAGAGGTTGTTTGAGTGGTCATTTGGATTAGGGGTGCCTCTACTGTGGTAACTCTTTTATTCACCAAATTTGGCCATGTGTATGAATTGTTAAGTCTTCTATTTCATCTTGTAATGGAATTACTTGGCACCAGTTTTATTAAATCTGGACTTTAACAAAAAAAGTGCTACTAAACAAAATCACTTCCATTGTAGCACCGCGAAACTGCCCCAACTATAGATCTCATGGAAGCTATTAAGCATTCATGTTCTGGCATAACCAATCCATAGCAGTTCATGTTGATTAGATTAGACTTCTGGTGTGATTCTGAAATTTTATTTTATAGCTTATACCATTATGAAATGAATGTGTCCCATACATTAACAAAATCAATTGACCTATTCTCCCCAAACTTCAAGATTTGAAGTTTTTATATAGAGCTGAATATTCCAACATTTTGGATCAATGAGTTTCAAGTTCATGTGAAAAATATGCAGGTACACTCATGCATTGAGGACTATCCAGTTCTCACATATAATCAAATGTATAAAAGCCCACCAACCAAGGGTTGTACTATATATTATTCAGCATGCTATAAGTCGTAGAATTAGTTTAGATGGACAGTAATAATTCTATATTAAGTCAGCCTTAATCCCATGTTCTGTATCACACATACATTCAATGTATGAACAGATGTACAAGGTCCAGATACAGATCCAGTATTTTATCGTGGCATCGGATAATAATATTTACATTTATACTATATTTATACATGCATGCTGTAGTTTTTTTAATCCTACCAAATCTCAAAGGATCTTCTATGTATGATCAGTTTATGCATCTGTTTATGATTTTCCTTGCTTTGTGTTTAGAATAGAATAAAGAGACCACATCACTCGAACCAACCAATTTGATTCTTGTTTAGAGGCCTAACAAGAAATCTCCAAACAAATGGACTGAAATGAGAGTAGTATATTAAGTTCGAATCCTCCATCCCCCGATATTGTTTCATAAAATAGTTGGTGCTTACCTATTAGTTAAAACATTAGCAAATTGTTCATAGTATGCTGTATGATTTACACTAGATAGGATCTTCACTATTTTTTGCTTGTTTTTGGTCATCAATAAGCATCTAACCGATTACAACTGATTCATCTCTCTCAGCTACAACCTTGAAGGGAATGAACTTAAAGGTCTTGAGAATGATTGCCATTTCCAGCCAAGGTCACAGCACCAAGTATCTCTCCCAACAAAACATGTCTTAAAAAGAAATGAGGAAAAAATAAAAAGAAGTAAGCTCTTGTAAAAAGTTAGAAGGATAGATTAACTAGGACAACTGAATTGAAGATTACCATAAGCATGCAGCTTCAGGAGTCCTCCTATGCCTACTTGTAAGCTGCTGCTACTGCTGCTGTATTGAGAATGTTCAGGAAAGAACAGACTCATTAAGTTTGGAATCGAAAGCTGCTTCCGCAGCCAAAGGGTTGAGAAAAATGTTAAACTGCATATCAGTCATTTGGCTTTAGGACAGTCACTTGATGAAAAATTAAGTTCCTTCTGCTCTCTGCTATAGACTTGTAAAATTATTAATTTCTTGATGACTATAGTCTAGGCCTGAAACTATCAAGTACTTGCAGGAGTTTCGGGCACTGCTAACATGCATGTACGATGATTACACACGTACAGAAGGAAACTGGTTCAGAATCTGTTTTCTGTTCTTGTTGCAACAGAAGCTAAGGAAGCTATATTATGCCTCAAATGTATATTGCTTCTGTTCAAATGCAGCAAAGAAATTACAGTTCACATATCGTTCTTGTCGCAACTAAAGGAACAAGTGTGACTGGAATGCCAGAATGCAATACTTGTTTGTTTAAGCACATGGGGTTCGATAGCACCCCATGACATATGTATGTCTTAAGGTGAAGATTAGTCATGAAAAATATGGCTAAATTTGTGTGTACCTAGAACAAACACACTGATGGAACCTGTAGATATTGCATCTGGTTACCTGAGGGAGGAAAGCCTTGCGTATGCATAGTTTGTATTTGTGTATAGAAGACCATATATATTTCCCTGGTGGCCGGAATTGCCTGTCTATATCTGCAACATCCGGCCACTGATGTGCCCTGCAAGTAATCAAAACGCAACTCTCTTGGTACATATGCTAGACATAATGTGAAGCGAGTCACACAGACCTGGTCGATAATAGGTAATAACCCCAAAAATTTTGGAAAAATGATACCATTAGGCAAGATGCCACCTTCACCTCCCACACCAACAGCAATGTCCGTCTCGATCCATCACGAAAAGGACGCAATCCGCACCGTGCCCGGCATCGCTCCATCGATTGAGTTAATACTGATCGCCGGCAGTTGCATGCACCAACTTCAGTTACACTCACCATCCAAATAAAATGGAAAGAACATCAACCCGTAAGTCAAATTCTGTACTGTTTAATTTGCTTCAAGAGATAAACAAGAGCAAGAACATCATCTGTAACGACGTTTGTATCTACAAGCAGAATGCGGTGAGGCTCATGAGCTGGTTCGACATCATGGAGTTGATTCATCATTAGAGTTGGCACAACTAGAAGTCCAAATAGTGTAGTGCTTAGCATCCAAAGGACTCTAAATCCCAAAAAAAACTAAAACTTTTTTTTTCTCTCCAATAAGATGTTGGTAGACATTTCGGCCTCACATGTTTCATTTTTTTTTTTCTTTGATCAATTTTGTGTATATCATGTGGAGTTCAATGCTAATAAGAAATAAGAAATTTCCAGCTCAAGAAATTATTATTTTGTTACCATTAGTGTCATCACTCTATCAAAATAAATATTTATTAATGACGTAGACATGTTACAAACACGATCATGAATCACATGATGGTAGAAACAATACCTAACTAAATAAGAAAACACATGAACGAAGTTTCATTTAACTGATCAAACGTGACAGGAGGTGAAGTCACTCGAGCTATTTTCGACACGTAAATAAATCCGAAAATGAAAAATATGTGCGAGATGATGACCTGTCACCCAAAACACCAATTAAACCAACCATTGTGGACAATGGAGACACATGTCCTCGAGCCACTCTTCCAGCATCTCAAAAAAGAAAAAGAAAAATAATACCAAAAAGTAAACAAAAATAGAAACCACCCAAATCTCTGCTGGGCCTCAACTGGGCCCCAAAATTTTGAAAAACCAAATCCATCCGCCTAGAAATTCAAAACGACTCTCTCAAGTGTTCTCATAAATACATATATCACTTCCCAATTAATCCCCAACCCTTCATTTCCTTCCACAAGAACCCTAGCAAAAACCCTAATCCCCAATCCTCACAAATCCCCCAAATCCCACATTTCCCATCACAAAATGGCCAAAAAGAAAGCGACCCATCAACCCAAAGACACCACTAAACCAGACCCAGAACCACACCACCACACCCACCACCACACCACCACCACTACCCAGAAACCCGCCGCCGCCATGGACGACGGGTCGTCGGAGAAGCTCGCCAATCTCAAGTCTTTGAACTCTCTGCTGCTGAAGGAGACCCTCGACCGGAGGCAGCAGGTGGAGGCTTTGGTCAAGGCCAAGAAGGGTTTGGAATCTGAGCTGAGTAAGTTTGGTGATGAGAAGAAGGCTTTGGAGATTGAGTTGGGTAAGAAGAGTGAGGAAAGCTGTGTTCTTGAGCTGGAGAAGAGTGTTTTCGGGGTTTTCGTGGCGGCCCAGATGGGTGAGATTGAGGGGGTTATGAAGGTTAGAGACGATGAGGTTGAGGTTTTGAGGAGGGAGGTGGAGAAGTTGTTGGGGAGTGTTGAGAGTGAGAAGGGGAAGGTGAGTCGAGTTTGTTGGGAGAGAGATGTGGTGAAGGGGGATTTCGATGGGCTTGCTGTCGAGGCGAATGGATTGAGGTCGAAGGTGGTGGAGATGGAGGAGAGGGAGAGGTGTGCGGAGGAGGAAGTGGAGAGGGTGAGGTTGCAATGCCGGGGGCTGGTGGAGGAGAAATGTGAGAAGGAGAGAGTGGTTGAGGCGATGATGAGGGAGAAGGATGTGGCGGAGAGGAAGCGTGGGGAGTTGGAGAGTGTGGTTGAGGATTTGAAGAGGGAGATTGGGAGGATTGCGAGGGAGAAGAATGAGATTGATAAGGCGAAGAGTGGGCAGGAAGTGATGGTTTCGTGCTTGGAGAAAGAGGTGGGGAAATTGAATGAGGTTGGGTTGAGTTTGAGGGCAGAGAAGGAGGGGTTGGAAAAGAAGGTTCTGGAGCTGGAGGACTGTGTTGGTGAGGCTGCGGCGAAGGAAAGGGAAATGGAGAGGGAGATTAAGGCCTTGGTGAAAGAGAAGAAGGAGAAGGAGGATAGTGTTGAGAGATTGAATGAGGAAGTGAAAACGCAGAAGGAGATATTGGATATGGTTACTGAGGAATTAAGGAACAAGGAGCAGAGACTCAAGGAAGAAGCACAGAAGAAGAATGAGATTGAGGAGGCAAAGGCCAATCGAGATGGTGAAGTTGCTGAGCTGAGTAGACAAGTGGGTGAGCAAAGGGATGTTATATTTACTCTGCGAAAATCCTTCAAGGAGCAGGAAGAGAAGAATGCTGAGTTGGTTTCTCAAGTTAGTCAATATAAAGAAACTGTTGAGCGTATTGAGCAAGAGAGGGCTGAGGCTCAGAAAAGTTTGGCTGAGCAGAAAACGATAGTGGAAGATTTGAAGCTGATTGTTTCCCAAAGGGAGGAGAAGGTTAAAGAAATAGAGCAATTGTTGGGGAAACTGAGGAGTGAGAGTGATAACATTACTGAGAAGAATAAAGTGATGGAAAGCAGCTTAGAATCATTGGCAAAGGAAAATGATATCGTGCAGAAGAGCCTTTCTGATGCTCAGAGGGAAATTCATGATTGGAGGGTTAAATATGAATCGGCTGGGAGGAGCTCGAAGCAAGCATTGACTATGTTGAAGAACACTGCAGCATTCCTAGCTTCTCAGTCTGAAGGGAAGAAGGAACTGGCTATCAAGGAGAAGAACCTCGGAGAAGAAGTTCAACCATATGCAGCGGAGTTGGATGCCATACAGAGTGCTTTCAGAAACAATGAGAAGATGGTTGAAGACTTGAAGCAACAACTGGAGTCTGCTGTGGCCCAGGCTCAGAAGAGGAATAATTTGTGGAAGTTGATGTCGTCGGCAGCAACCATTATTGCTGCAGCATCTGTTGCGTATGCTGCTAAAGGTCGCTGAGTGGCTCACCTGCTGAGGCAATTTTGTTATAACAACTACCTTGCTATCTTGTTCAAGGTCTACTTGACGACACCATGGATATCATGTATGTCCTTTTTGAACTCTGATCTAGATAATAAATGTGCATTTCTATTACAGCCTTAGCTTCTTTTCTACTGCTTTTGATCCATGAGATATCAGTCATCTTAAGTTGGACTAGTGTTCTGACCTTAATATTGACATGGTCAGAAATCCATCTTCTATTTCAGTTTTCAGTCGACTATGATGCAATTGGTGTTATTTGTTGGTTTCAATATAGCTTTTCTGGTGAGAACTTCGGTCCTGATCATGGTTCTCAAGATGCTTGTTATCAAATTTCTCCAGGGTCAGTATGCTTATCATACTTCTAGTCCTTGCATCAATTTGAGACAACTTCATAATTCATATCAAAAACAAATGTTGTGGAGATTCAATGTTTAGGATTACAAATCAATATGATATCAATTGAGAAATCTTAAAACATTTAAATTGCTGCAAATCGTAGCAGAGACTTCCAACTTGATCTTAGGAAATTCTTGTTTATGTCAAGTTTTGGCTCTTGGATGAATGAAATTGCTTTGGCAAACTTGAAACTAGGCTGACTGGTTTATTCTATATCTTCTTCTGCCCAGTCACTGAGAAAGTAACTTGGAAATTAAAAAAGAAAAAGGAAAACTGATTCTTTGTTAAACTCTGATGCCTTCTGATTCCTATGCTGATATATGGAAAGGAGAAGCCCAAGCCTGTCTAACGTAGTGTTCCCAAGTTGCCCATATACCCATAACCCATTAACCCAGTTTCTTTTTCTTTTGTTTCATTTGGGGAATCCTGTTGTGTGTAGGAATGGTTCTCTAAAAACCTTATCAAGTGATGTGGGAAGTGAAAACTTGCTCAGTTGATTGTCTATGCTTTTCTATGCATGGCATGTTACAGTGGCAACTTTTTCACACCAAAGGAAATTGAATTCTAATCTAGCTTATTCCCAACCTAATTTTCCAACCCTACCACTTAGACTAACACTAAGTGGCACTTGCATAATCAATTTTATAAGACTTGTTCACTTGTAAGTGCCATATTTGTCGTCATGGATACTATGATTCAGCGGTGACAGAATCATGTAATCTAGGAACCAAAAAGAAAGAGAAAAAAACCATGTAATCCAGGGTAAGATTTTGCTTATGTAAGCAATTAAGCCAATTATCAATCAAATTTATAGTAGATGACGATTGCTCCAACGTGATTAAGTTTGTCTCTTACACTAAACTAACCAGATTTGACAAAAACAAAATCATAATCCTTTTATCACTTTTAATTTATGGGTTTCTTTTGAAAGCTTTAGCCATCAATTTTAATACAATCCAATCCAATTGTTGTATTGTTTGTTTCTCTTTCATTAATAAAACTAATTACAGGGTGTGTTTGTTGTACAAAACTTTTCTTAGTTATGAGAATTATTCGTCAAGACAATGCCTGGTCATGTCCTTCTCACAAGCTTAGCTGTTGCTTACCATTGTACTAGTTTTTATATCATTGTGAAAAGGCACTACCCCAGATTAGATTGGACCCTTTGTTTGATTCTATAGTGGTCCCAAATCAAATGAAATGAAAACAACAATCCTCAAATGCCAACAACCACTAAAATATAAGACTTTTCCTTTAGATCCAAGCCAATTCATGCATATTTCCATTCCACCATCAAAGAAAAGCTCCAATTTTTCATACTTGGAGGAAGGTCAGGTTACTTTCATGATTTGACAAGGATGACCTAACTAGGTCTCCATCACCGGCCAAAAAGATACTAAAACTCTTATATCAGCTAGTAATGTAGACAATTAGGATGCGTAATCTGGTTGAAATTCTAATTCCGGTCGACTCTGATGAGCATATAAGATCATCTAATCTCAAACTCCTAGGTTTTTCGGCGACAAAGATGACCGAACTCTCGTCCTGATTACTAGTCCAAAGGATACTAAACATTTCAATCATTTAGAAAAATAGACAATTAGGGATGCATAATCCTGTTGAAGCTATCATGTTATCACTCATGAGAATGATGAGATCAATTGTTCTCAAAAATTTATGATATTTCATGTTAGAGAATCACGGAATCTCATTTTATACGTGAGGGACAAAGATACGATTCGACATGTTTCATCGTTCATAGAAAAAACTGCTTTTTTGAAAGTTCAAAGATAACACTCATCCTGCTCCACATTTCACCTCATTTCAAAAGCACAAGGCTCTGCAGATGCTTGGGTTGAATATGACCTATTAGACTATACTCCTGTTTTTTTGTGGTCATATGTTATACTCCTTCAGTGCTTGTAAAGTTTGTCCTTTAGGCACTTGTTTTCTTTTCTTTTCTTTCTTCTTTTATGCTAGTCCAAAGTCACTACCTGTTCTTCCTCAATCATATTCTAACTCCACCATCCACCTTTTACATATGGTTATGCATATGTTCATTTAAACTCACATTACAAAGACTTCAAGCAGTAAAGCTTGTATGGAACCTGCACTATCAATCTGTCTCAGACTTTCAGAACAATAATCCAACCAAGCATTAACCATCCAGATCTCAAGGATGAAGCTAATGAGCTAGGCAACAATAGTTTGAGCTTCTTCATCCTCAAGGACTAGACATAAGAAACTAATGCAATTAATCAAAACACATGAATAACAGATATAATTTATTACAATAGCACCAGCTGATACACACACTTCCTATACATATAAACAATACAACATCATGATAACATGGAAACTTAAAGCTTCTCCATCCACGTTCAGAAATTAGCTATATATATAACATTAGCTAGTCATCAACTCATTGATCATCCAACAGAAGTTGGAGTGCTGAATTCCAAATCAGTGGGACTGCTAAACACAGTTAAGTAGATCCTGCTGTCTGCCAAGGTTTATCCAACCAAAATTCCTGAAAACTTTCGGAAACTCTGATGTCCACCACCACCAGAACAAACGATGTCAGACCAAGAACCAGAAGCCAGCAGGATGGTAGTGCCACAATTATCAATACAACAGTGAATATTCTAGCTACACAAACTTACACACTGCAAACAAACCCTTCATTAGCCAGGGCACAATGTCAAACTTACGTTATATATCATGTGGCACGTTGACACAGTCAATCTTATTAACAATCAGAACGCACAAAGCTACTCATCTCATTCATCACGGTGTGGTAATGCACAGTGTTTGGCAACAAGTAAAAACCAATGGTGGCCTGTTCAAGATATAGAAGTTTGACGTCCTGGCCAGCATCCTCAAGTCCTTTTGCATAAGCTAGTTGCCAGTCCTGAACAAGATCCAAACCAGCCACCACCACAAGGCTCCTTGGGAACTTGAGACCTTTAACGCTTATACCCCTTGGGCCAAATGGATTACATGCATGATGGTCCCTATCTTCTCCTTCAGGGAGAAAAGCTCTCCAATACCAGTCACGGTCTTGGATAGTGACAAAGTATTTTCCATCCAGGCGTGTCTCAGTTGCAGTTCTCTCTTGCCCACCAAACATTGGGTTGAGCAGTATGTTACCCAACACATCAATTTCAGAATCTGCTGCTCTCAAAGCAACATTGTGTACAATGTTGCCACCAGAGCTGTCACCAGCCAGATAAATGTGAACTTTGGAGTCCTTTGTACTTCTAAGCCAGGACCGGGAGTTCACCCACTTCACGGTTGTCCATCCATCATCATAGGCACATGGATATCGGTGTTCAGGTGATCGACGATAGTTCACCGAGACGACAACAGCATTGCAAGTCTTAACAAGTCTGCGGCACATAATGTCATATATGGCACTGTTGGCGGATGAGTGAGCAAAGCTTCCACCATGGAAGAAAATAATGACAGGAACAATCTCATCCTCCACAGGCTTCATGAGATCAAAAATGGTCAGGTTTGGCGGGGCATCAGCACTAGCGGGTCGATAGACTCGAGTCAGCAAGCTAGTTTCTCTGTCAATGATGACATCAAATGAGAAAACCCCTTCAACTGGGATTGTATTGGCTGGCTCTCTCCGGTCAAGAAACTCAGCCAGGTGGCGGTTAAAATCCCCGTCAGGGCGACGGAGAAGGGTGTAGGACAACTTGAAGTTGGAGATCAGCACCCAAGTGTTCAATGGCACCACCATCTGTAAACAGCACAAAATCCCCGATAATACATGAGCTAATTTCACATTCCCAAATCGGAACAGCGTAAGTATGACCAAGAATCAATAACTACAACCTAAAGTCACTAATGAAAACAAACCATTTTGCTATGATCTGCAGCATTGTATACACAAAACACTAACAACATCTGAAGCATATTCCCATAAAGCAGAGGAGCTGCTGGCTATAGAAAACTGACAAACCTAAACCCCATTATCACATCTCCAAGTAAAACATTACTAAATCAATTACTAAGCTTTATTGAAATCAGCTTAATTACAAATGACAATCCCACAACTCTAAAATCCTCACCAAATCTCCACACTAGTGTATCAACCAAAGCAACCAAGTCACAAACTTGGATGAAGTCAACAAGCAAAACATTCAAAACCCAACTCAAAACAAGAACAACATCACATAACACAAACAACCCACCAAGCCAAACAAAGAAAAACACCCAAAATGCAAAGCAAAGCTCATTAATTTAGTCAAAGACACAAAAAGTCAAAGATGAAATGGCACACACCTTGGAGTCAAGATAGTCATGGTCCTCCCCATCAGCCATTTCAGAACCAGGTAATCAAGAACAAGTTAACAAAGAAGAGAGAAGAGAATCAGAGAGAGAGCTAGAGAGGAACCCAGTTCAGAGAAGAGAGTCAGATACTCAAAACACGACCAAACAAGGCGAAGCGAGCTCAGCATTTAAACACAAAAAGGATCGTACTTTGTTTAACCCATTGGTCCCAGACAAAAGCAGAAGAAAAAAAAAAACCCAACAACCCCTAATCTCCAGGATTTCTTTCTCACTAAACTCCATGTGGTGGATAAAATCATAAAACATTAGAGAAAAGAGAAGAGCAATGATATCACAGCCGGCGCACTTTAGTAAATTTTTAACTAGTTTTCCTAACGTGAGCCGGGGAGGGTGGAAAGGGACAAAGTGAGCGGCCGAAAGATACACGGTGGAGTGGGGGCCCACCTGATCTAAATTTCGGTAATTAATTTTAATTTTGGGGATTAATTTAAAAAATGAAAAGGTTTGTTTAAGGAGCGTGTGGTGGAAGAAAGAGCACGTGAGGACAGACCACAAAGGACTGACTACGAAAGTCTCGATATTGTCCTTGGTGTTGGGGTGTATTTACACTACTGCCATTATTTTATGTGGGAGGAGATATTTTCGTTTATCTTTGTCCAATGGGTAAACCTTAAAACCATTATTTGGCGTATCTCAATTTCTCTCTAAAATTGTCACGTCTTAGAATCTTGATAATGCTTTCCATCTCTACTTTGGAGTTTGGAATATAGATTCTCATGCGTGGTAAATAATATGTATCAATTCTATAAAGTTGTGCTTGATAGATTTAGAGGATTTTGATTTGACTCGTTTGAGTTTAGGTTGTTGTTAATTTTTTTTTAAAAGAATTATTGTTGTATTATGAAAATAATCGGTCGTGAACAATTGTATTTTTACAAGTGTTGTGTTTTTAATGAAAGTGGCTTCTAAAAACAATATTGAGGCTGTTTCTACAATCTACTGCGATTGACCTATAATTTTTTTTGTAATAATTTGATTTCTATAATTCATTAGACACTAAAATCTAATTTTGATAAAGTTTGATCGTTTAGAAACAAAGCAAAATCTCAAGCGAGGCCTGAATAGTTTTTTGTGAGATCTGTGAGCTTTGACACCATGTGTTTATTGGTTGAAATGTCAAGTTCATTCATAACATTGGTTGCTACAACACATTTGTTCGCAAAACTTTTGAATCCTTGTGTAAACATATAATGAGTTGGACTAACTGGCTAAGAGTTTTCTTAACATGAGCTTAATTTAGAGGTAGGATTAGGTACTATACTTTTGTAGCTAAGTTTTGGAAGAATAAGCAAAGTTTAATTGGAGATTGAAAAAAGTATTTGGTTGTTATGAAATAAAACCAAAAAAGTTGCTTTTTGTGAGCATACAATTGCATGTGACTGTGATTGAACAGTTCAACAGTGCACCAAAACTGAGATTTATACTTTTTTCCTCTCCCAAATTCCATTTTTCCACTTAAATACAACAACTCACGGTTAGTCATTTTCATTAATACGTCTAAATCAAGCTGAACCTACTTTTTATTGAAAGCTAAATACAAGCTTATTATCATTCTTTTATAACATTTCTCTTTTTGAGTTTCGACTTAAGAAAATATGGTGTAAATACAAGAGTTTCGACAACAATTCCTTAATAAATTGCATATTCCGGTGGCACTCTCATCCAAACAAATACAAGTTTGGAGATCTTACGAAATCTGAGTCGATATTGCTCATATGATTGCATGATTTTTATCTTGGAGATAATAATACAAAAGTTCGGCCAAAAGTTGGGTAGGAAGCATTTCATAGATGATAGATGTGAATGAAAGAAGCTCCAAAAACCTGGAAACCTAACATGATGGCCAGGAACTTGATGAGACAGTAGCATATGCATATAGAACCAATGCAATTGCCATTGCCTTGAAGAAACTGACTACTATACATGTGATATCTTCTTTCCTCTTACAGCTACGGACTCGATCAACTTTCATTGTGTTTCTCATTTCAGGTAAACCAAAACACATGTATCTGAGTGTGTTTCTCTTGCAAAACTATACCTGACTTTTGCCCACCCCACATCATTCAATTCAAGTCGATAAGGTTGATCAGTTTTGATTTGTCATGGTCGCAGAGTGCATGTAAGTGGGGGTTGGGTGATGAACCAAAGATGGAGTTGGGAGAGCGAGAAGGGAGTAATGCACATAAAGTGTTCGGTGAAATGTTTCAAAACAGCTAAAGTAAAGACAATCGAGTAAATAACACTTCATCTTTCGAATAAAGTCGATAACGTTGATCAGTTTTGTTTTTGTCATTTTCTTCATGGTGCATGTAAGTGGGCTTTGGGTGATGAACTTAAAATTAGATTTGGGAGAGTGATCGAGAAAATTGCACGTTAAGTGTTTGTTAATATATCTCAAAGAAAACCATAACATGGAGTTGTCCGTTTTGATCTTAGAATGAATAATCTATGTTTTCAGTAAAAGTTTTATGAAAATACCTTAAAATATTGACTCTTTAGAGCCGGATATCACTAATATAGTTACTTATCACAACTTATCACAATGTATTTTGCTTTATGTTATTTTGATTCGAAATTTGAATATTCTAAAAGTATTATAAAAACAAGTTTTAATCTTGACAGGCAGACAGTCTCAATTATTTACTTCAGCTACTATGTACTCATGAATTTGATTGCTTTTGAAGAGGTAGGGAAGCCACTGGCCTAAATGCATGCAGAGTATACAGTGAAATAGTACACACGAGCAATGAAGCAACCAAATGAATGAACAAGCACTTGGCATCTGGTTCTCTCAATTCATCAGTCACTGTCTTTGAACTTCACTCTCATTGGTGTCTACTTTCACTCTCTCCTATTATTGCACCACTGGGTTTGGAAGCATTGTGTGTAAGTGTGAGGTCAACAATTTGGAACTGTTCTTGGATTCTTCTGGGTTATCATTTCTCCTTCCAAATGCAAAGGAAATTGAAGTAAAGACATCATCATCTACTTCTCTCACAAATTCACACTCGCCCTTTAGTCCTTTACTGTGGCATGTTTCTTTCTTTGGTTGTTTGTGTATGGATGGCCCATGATTCAACACCGCCCTTCTTCCTTCTATTTTTTTCTATCACTTTTGTCTCTTTTCTCTGCACTTCGGCTCTCCGATCGACAGCTTAACCTCTTGGCGCTCCTCCTCATCACTCTCACTATCCCCACTGTCATGTAATAATGGCAATTCGCGTTTCTGTGTCATATCAGAAATCATTCTAACTACGTTTGAACATAAACACTGCGATATTACATGGCAGAAGAGAAGACAAATTAATATGATTAGTGTGAAACCATGTTAATTAGTTGGCAAGTTTCAACATCATCTATAATCTAAATTGTATTATGAAAAGGTTAGAGACATCATCAACTACTTCTATAACTGTGTTGATATGCCGAACAAGACTGCAATACAAACATAATCATGTGTTAGCCCAATTATGTTAACCTCATTTTTTTTTGCTCACCAATGTCTTGATCAGTGTTAGGTCAAGAATTACTGATTTATTTTCCTAAATCTTGCACTTTTGCTGAACATTTAGGTTTTTATTATATTTGTCTGGAGGGTAAGCAAGAAAACTAATCTCTCTTCGCGGAACGGTTGTTGCTAACCAAATAAAGTTGGGTTTCAAACTTTGGAGGGTTCCTACTTTGCATTCTCTCGAGTACTTGGATAGTTGAGTGCCAACTCAACCACACTACGTGGTTCAACCATATAAGCTTTTGTGAACATAAACACTATGTTATTTACTTGACGCAACGAGTGACATAGTTAAATGAAACTAATTAGTCATTCAAATGGAGGATTCCCAACCATCCTGAAGGGTAAGCCAGAAGACTAAACAGTTTTCGCGGAAGGGTAAGCCATGACTAGAGACTAATCTCTCTTCAAGAGGATTCCCTAACCCTTTTGAAGGGGAAGCCAGAAGACTGGTATGTTTCCGCGGAACGCTTTTCGCTAATCACATTCACCTACCAAGTTGAGTTTCAAACTCAGGTGGAGCCGTGGAGGGTTCATACCGTACGTGCATTCGTCCCAACACTTGGATAGTTGAGTTGTCAACTCAACCGCCCCATATGTGGTTCAATCATATAAGCTTTTGTGAACACCAACATTACGATGTTTACATGAAGCAGGTTATTCATGCAAATTGGCAGCATGTACATGCATGTCATTGTTATTTGAATTGTTGTAAATCGGTTTGGAAAGTTAACTCCTACCTAGACAAAAGTAAATGCTCGAGATTCTTATCGACTATGAGTGACATAGACCGTGTTAAATGTTATGTTCTCTCTTTTGACACAATCATTCTGAACGTGATGGTATCATATGCCACATTTATGATTTGAATTTAGTACAATAATTTAATATCTCACACTCACAGCTGTATGTCTTGTATTATTTTTAAATGACGTTTGTTGATTTTTTTCTCGCCGTTACGTGCTCTGGGTTTTGTTTTTGTTGTTGGTTTTAGACAAAAGTTATGCCGTATCATTGATTAGGCTTTGGAAATGAAATTTGTTCTGTTGTGAGAGCCTAACCGTGCACACATGGGAGACTACTAGAAGCAATGAAGCATGATCATGGAGGAACTCGTAAAATCGACACTAAATATGGAATCCGTCTCTTCTCAATCAACTCAAAGGGCCCTTCTGTCCTAGGATCAGTAGGATGTTGTATAGTCTCATCAACTATGCTGGAGTGAAAAAAAGGGGCAGTGAAAATTGTACAGTTCCATGTGAACCACGTCATTGATGCAGCTCAAAGATTCCATAGTGGTCTGCTTGTGGGGAAGAGATGATACCTTAGTACATTCTCTTTCTCTTCAGGAGTAGTGAGGCCAAATTATATGCTCCATTGAAAAGATTGCTCGAAAAAAGTAATTCAGATTTATTTTTTCCTTTCAATTTTCAATTTTGTGCATCTATGCAGGTTCCTCGGCAATCATATGTCCAGCTAGCTTCAGCCTTCAGAAATTAATAGGACAAAAAATTAAAGGTTGAAGTGACACCTTAATCAATTATAATCATGTTTGAGATCGCAAAAGTAACACTAGTTATATTCATTTACTATTTTGCTAAAAGTTCCGAGTTCATAATCCTACTTCACAATCTTTCATATTTCTTTGTAAATTCATTTAATCGATTATAAGCTACTTTTATATATGTGTGTATGTATATATATATATATATATTATTTTTTTTTTTTTTTGCTTAAAAGGAAATTTCATTAACTCAAATAAATACTATCAATTGGGGGATTACTAATGTCTAAAAATAACATTCTTAATTAAGTTTGACTGTGAGGAGGTATCGACGCTTCTGGATTGAGTTAGAGGTATGTTACATTTGGACATTTTCGGTTCACGATCATTGTAATTGTTGGTGTTGGTAAGGAGGAGTGTGGAGACTTGTTGTCCACCACCGAGATCTTCCATGAATGTAATGTTGGCTGGTATTATATAAAATTTTAGTTTTCTAAAAAAAAAAACAACAACATTCTTAAGTCAAAAAGGCCCATGCTCCTAACAATAACAGGCTTGCGACAAGGTCATTGCCAAAATAGCCACACTGTGAGCTATTATATTGCATCTCTTCCTGACATGTTTTCAAGAGATTAACTCAAACTCGTACATCTTCGATTAAACTCACTGCATCCAAAACTCATCCAATCTCACTCATATCCCATTAAGCACATAAAGGGGTTAGACATGCCAGCTATTTGACAGTAAGACAACATACCAACTCATTAAAAATGACTAATTTCATCGTTAGATTTATATCAAATAGTGATTAAACATAATCTTCGTACTCGTCATATCCTTGCGAGAATTTTATTTTGCTTAATGGACAACTAGATGAACATTATTGTATCAAATAAAATCTTAACATAATCATTATCAACTCCACTCATTAGTTTATTTAGTGCATCTCATTATACTCTTCATCCTCTAATCAACATCTAATATTTGGCCGAGTATCTGAACCTTATCTTCCCGTCAAGTCCTTGTCGGAAGTACCATGGTTTGATACTGAACTTCAACAGAACCACCTCTGGGTTTGGACTGAAGGTTTTAACCCAAATAATACGAGAACAAGATAAGGCCCAAGGAGCTCTTTGAACCAGAACCTTTAAAAGAGTCCATGCAATATGAGAAAGCCCAATACAAAAAGTTCCGGCCCAAATTAAATCTTTGCACGCCTATAAAAAACCGCTAAAACGAAAAGAACACACACAAAAAAAGCGGTGGAAAACCAAAATATTCGTTTCCCGCGAATTCCAAAAGCTTAAGGTGCCACGCTGGCGATCCCCGTGACCTTCCTCTCGACCAATCAGCGCACACCATCGCGTCCTATATATAAGAACCCCCACTACCTTCCTCAATTCATCTCACAGCAAAATCCAAAGCCTTTTCTCTCTCTCACAAATTAGACTAGGTCATTTTTAGGGTTAGGGTTTTCTTTGATTTTCGCCGCCGGTTTCTGAAAATGAGCGGAAAGGAAAGTGGGTCGACTAAGGGAGGTAGGGGAAAGCCAAAGGCTACCAAGTCGGTGTCCAGGTCTAGCAAAGCCGGGCTTCAATTTCCGGTGGGTAGGATCGCCCGGTTTCTCAAGTCCGGCAAGTACGCCGAGCGTGTCGGCGCCGGTGCTCCGGTGTATCTTTCGGCTGTTCTTGAGTATCTGGCTGCTGAGGTGAGCTTTGATTTTTTTTGAATTGATTTGTGGATTCGGTTTGGTAAATTAGGGTTTTGGAATTGGGGATCTGGAATTTAGGGTTTTCGAATTGGGAATCTGGGTTTTTGATTGATTTGGGTATTTGTGAGTAAGATTTGAAATTTGGTTTTGGGGTTTTGAAATTATGCTGAATTGGTTTAATTGGGTTTTCAATGTGCTTTGTTGGTTAGATTGTTGTTTGTGGATTCGGTTTGGGAAATTAGGGTTTTGGAATTGGGGATCTGGATTTTAGGGTTTTGAGAATGTGGCAGTTTCAGATGGGTTTGAGTAAATTTGATATTGGGTTTGTTGAAATGATGCTGAATTTGTTTTATTGGGTTTATAATTTTATGGGTTTTAGATTTGTTGATTAAAGTTTTGATCTTTGGGGTTTTGTGCTGATTTGAATTGTGAATTTGGGAATTTCAGGTATTGGAGCTGGCTGGTAATGCAGCTAGGGACAACAAGAAGAATCGAATTGTGCCAAGGCACATTCAGCTTGCGGTGAGGAATGATGAGGAACTAAGCAAGCTTTTGGGGTCTGTGACTATTGCCAATGGAGGAGTGTTGCCCAACATTCACCAAACCCTTTTGCCTAAGAAGGTTGGGAAAGGCAAGGGTGATATTGGGTCTGCTTCGCAGGAGTTCTAGGGTTCTTGCTCTGTCTGGTTATCTCCTTCTGTGGAGATTTTTAGTTACCCCAGTTGTAATATACCATGGGTTTTGTTAGTGTTTCTCTGAACCTTGTTGGTCTGGTACTTTGGATCTTATGCTATAAATGAATGGTTCTGTCAGTAGTTTGATGAATTGAATCTGTGTCATTTTGGTGTTTATTATGGTGCTTTCAGTGGTGTTTAGAGTTCATTTCAACTTTTCGAGTTCAAAATGCTTGGTGTGTTGAGAATGAATTCCTGAATTTAACATGAACCATCTGCCTCCAACTTTTCAAAGAAGGCACCAAACTAGTCCAAAATGAATATGATCAAATGAGAGATTTTTAGGAACATTGTGCTCAGTTTGAATTTTGAACTGTAAAGTGATTACCCTTGGAATCCTTGTTTGTATGATCTTGGACACATTGTAGATTGGGATTCGGAGCCCTGTTTGGTTTATTGAACAAATTGTGTAGTGTTTCAAACTCAAGTTAATGAAATTGGTCATGTACGTCTAAACCCAAGCTAGCAGAGGACCTCAAATCCCGAGTATGAGTCCTGCGAAAGCAAAAGCAATAGTCGTCAACAGGAGTTAAGAAAATAACTTAAGCTAAATTATTGCCGGTCCCACTTGTAGCATAGTGGTTTGTTGTAAGAAGCAACAACTACTAGCTCAAAGGTTCAACTGGTGACGGGTCTGATATCTAATCTAAAATACCTTTTTGGTCTTTAGTATGGTGATTTCTGTTCATTTTTAACTTATCAAGTTCAAAATGCTTGATGTGTAGAGAATGGTTTATTCAATATAGCATGAACTATTTGCCTACAACATTTCAAAGAACGCACTAACTAATCCAAGAGGAAAATGGTTGAGATACTATTTATTGTTAGGAACATTCTGCTCTCTTGTGAACTCTCAGTTAATTACACTTAACAAATAGAGGCTTGGATTCTATGTTTTGATGATCTTGGATACATTGTAGACTTGGATTTCATGTTTGGTTCTTGAAATTGTGGAGTGTTTCAAATTCAAGTGTATATTCACACAGAAATATGTCATGGAACGCACTAGTCGTCATGTTTAGTGGATAAGAAAAAAAGTTATTCTCAATTATTATCGATCCCCCTCATAGCATAGTGGTTGGTTATATAATTCAACATTCACTAGCGCAAGGGTTCAATTGGCATGAGTTTCAAGACGAACCACCATGCTCTTAAGGTATTCTAAAATAACTCTTTTTCTCATAATAACCATTATCTTTTTCCCTATTTTTATTTACTTTTTCAATGTGTGTTGTTGCCTTGTTGGTACTGGGAGGGTAGTGATGTGTTGTGAATTTCCTTTGAATGAGCACTCAACTCAGATTTCCCACTTCTGGAATCACACTATGGTGTTTAGGGCTCATTTCAACTTCAACTTTAAAATGCTTGATGTGTTGAGAATGGTTTCTTCAATTTAACATGAACCGTTTGCCTCCAACATTTCAAAGAAGGCACTAACTAATCCAAAATGAAGAATATGATTGAAATATTAGATTGTTAGAGCATTTGCACCAATGTGCCAATTCAGTAGGCAATTGATAGTACCCATTAATTTTCTTCAAATATAGCAATGCACCGGTTCGAAATTGCCCAGACAATTTGTTGGGGCCTATGTTACAGAAATTGTCATGCCAATTCAATTGTCAATTTGTGACCATCTAAGTGCTCAAGCAATTCACTAGAGCCCATTGATAAATATAAACTTTGCACACTCATATATGCTTTTTGCCTCTAAAAACTGATATTTTTTCACAAAATAATTAATGTTGTACGATTAATCTCAGTAGTAATTAACCAAAATATAAGTTTAACATTTTTAATTAATGAATTACTATTACCAAAAAGAATATTTTAAATTATAAAATGTGAATAGTGGATTAGCAGGTAAATTGCCTTAAACTAGTGCATTGACAAAGAATATGCAATTGTCAATTTCATATGAATAGTGAATTAGCATGGGCAATTCAATTGACAAATCAACAATTGCTCTTCTAACGGGTGCAAATGCTCTTAGGAGTGACTAATTACCCTTAACAAACAAGGGGCTTGGATTCTTTGTTTGGATGATCTTGGATACATGGTAGAGTGGAGATTGGATTCCTTTTTGGTTCTTGAATAAATTGTGGAGTGTTTCAAACTCGAGTGTATAAATTACATAAACAAACCCAAGCAGAATCCCAGTTTAAAAGAGAAGGCAAAAGATGTCCCTGAAAAAGACCTACTAATATAAAGTGAGCATACGTACCTACTGCCGATCCCCTTGTAGCGTAGTAGATGGTGCTATATGCAACATCTGGCTCGTGGGTTCGACTGGCATCAAAATATTTCCAACAACAAAGCGAGTCTCATGAGGTGTTTTAAAATACCTCTTTTTTTTGCCTTCTTTGAAATGACTGCGATGATAATATAAGACAAAGATAGTTTGACACTACTCATTTTGTGTGGCTCAGACGACCACATAGCAACCATTCTCTTTTCCCAAATTTTTTTATTTTTCATGTGTTTTTCTGGTACTGGAAGGGTATGGTGATGTGTTGTGGATTTTGTTTGAATGGGTACTTTGATGCATTGCTTATCATCTAAACTGAGATTTCCCACTTCTGGAATCATATTATGCTCATCATCCTCTGAGATTAGTGTGTCAAGGCAGCAAGTTTTGAAGCAAGTGGATAAGCAGTTGGCTAAAGGGGATGAGAGGGCAGCTCTCTCCCTTGTTAAAGATTTGCAGGGCAAGCCTGGTGGCCTCAGATGCTTTGGTGCTGCTAGGCAGGTTAACTTCACTTGTATATTGTACCGTTCTAGTTGGTTTTTTTAAAACTATATCAATATTGGTAATGGTTATGTGTCAGCTTTGATGTTATGTTGCAGCTATGTGTGATGTTAAGGTTTGGGATTTGATTCATTTGTGCAGGTGCCTCAAAGGCTTTACACTTTGGATGAGCTGAAGCTGAATGGAATAGTAACACAGTCGCTTCTGTCACCGGTGGATACTACTCTTGGTTCCATAGAAAGAAACCTTCAGATTGCTGCTGTGGTAGGAGGTGTTTCTGCTTGGAACGTTTTTGGGTTTACTCCTCAGCAGCTTTTCTACGTCTCTTTAGCAGCATTGTTTTTGTGGACTCTGGACGCGGTAAGTTCCTTATGCAGCATGATGCTGGCCTTGAAAACTAATGCCATTGAATTTGATTATCTTGAGGCACTTTCAATTGTCTTGTTTGAAGTCAATTCAATATGATACTTGATGTCACCAAATCCTGTAGATTTCTTTCAATGGAGGAGTTAGTAGCTTGGCTATTGATACAATTGGTCACACCTTTAGTCAGAAGTACCGCAATAGAGTCATTCAGGTAAGATCTCTCTCACATTTCTATGGTAATCAGTCCACGCAAGACTGATTAATTTGCATATGCTAGTTCCAGGATATAATGCTGCCAGTTTCAATTAATTTTACGTTCTTTTTTAACTATCTGTTTCATTGTCCGACTTCATTTTTTTGAGTCAAGTTACTTCTTTGTGTGCACTACCTATCAGGCGGTAGGTCTGGAAGCTTTGTGCCATGTATGAAATGAGGGGGGATATAATGGAGAGTTTATCTAAAACGAATTTTCTTGTGCAGCATGAAGCTGGCCATTTCTTGATTGCTTACTTGCTTGGTATTCTCCCGAAGGGATATACACTAACTAGTCTGGATGCGTTCAAGAAGGAAGGGTCTCTCAATGTTCAAGCAGGGACAGCGTTTGTGGATATTGAGTTTGTTGAGGAGGTAATGTTGTTTCTGATCTCAAATGCACAGGTGTTCTACAATCATGTCCGTCCTGCTTCTGTAATTGCTTTCTGCGCTTATTAGTTTCTAGTAGGCATTTTAAATGATGTGAATCGTGTGATGTAAGTAGTCCACTACCTTTAACATATAGCTTAATGTACAGTCAGACATATATAACTGGTTGATCAAGTGCTGATTTTATATAAGAAATGTGAAACTAACAAGTGATGAGAAATTCATTTACGCACTTCAATTACAGCTGGCTCAGTAGTATAGTCGTTCATGGGATATAAAAACCAGTACAATTGCCATGTCAAAGAGGAGAGGACGTAGTGAAACCAGTCAGACAGGAGTAGTGCAGTTTAATTGTAGATTGTATTAATTGTGAAACCATTGTCAATGTACAACATTGGTTGATAATGACCTTGATTTACAGTAGCTCCCATTCCCTGCAGGTTAATGCAGGCAAAGTATCAGCAACTGTACGTTTTCTACCTCTCGTCTCGAAATTTTCAAATTTCATCTTCCTTCCTTGAAATGAGACAAGTTCATGAATTAGGAATGCATCTTATTAGACGCTGAACAGATTTGCGTGCATAGCGCTCGCGGGTGTTGTCGCTGAGTATCTTCTTTACGGTTATGCTGAGGGTGGTCTAGCTGATATAAACCAGGTTAATATATCACCAGAATTCTTTTACTTGGCAAAAAGTAAGGTTAATGAAATAATGCAAGACGTTACTAACTGAATCTGTATGATTTTGAACAGCTGGATTCACTGCTTAAAAGCTTAGGCTTTACACAGAAGAAAACTGATTCACAAGTCAGATGGTCTGTACTAAACACTGTCTTAATCATGCGGCGCCATGAAGCAGCACGAGCTAAACTCGCAGAGGCGATGGCAGAAGGAAAATCCGTAGGATCCTGCATCGACATCATAGAGAATACCATAGGCGATGCAGACATCTAGTGCAGCTGGCCAGGTTGCTTTTATTGATACTCAGGAAAGCTTTGCGGGTTTATCTCCTTATGTGGAGATGTTTAGTTGCCTCAGTTGTAAAATACCATGTGTGCTAGGGGGTACTCTTTTAACCTTGTTGTTCTGGTACTTTGGATCTTATGCTATAAATGAATGGTTATGTTAGTAGTTTGATTATTGGATTTGCTTGTAGTCATTTTGGTAACCTTTTTATTTTATTTTTATAAAAGAGTCATTTTAGTCTTTAATATAGTGATTACTGATTACAGTTCGTTTCAAGTTTGCAAGTTCAAAATGCTAGATGCGTTGTGATTTTGTTAATGGTTTCTTCAATTTAGCATGAACCCTTTGCCTCCAACAGTTAAAAGAAGGCACTAACTAATCCAAGAGGAATATGAATGATTGAAATATTAGCTTGTTTGGAACATATCTAGTGCTCTACACAATTGAAATTTTCAACTGTCAAGTAACCCTATACAAACTTGAATTCCTTGTTTGGATGTCCTTGGAAAGTGTCTAATTACCAGAAAATCAGAACCCTAGCAGAGGACCACAAAATCGAAGCATCAATCCCAGTTTGTGAGAAAGAGCAATAGTTGTCTGTAAAGTTTTAAAGTTAGCCAAGTTGTTGTCGGTCTCCGTTGTGTCGTAGTGGTTTGTTGTGAGAGTCAACATCTCATAGGTCGAGGGTTCGACTGGCGTTTAGGGTTTAAAATCTTATATAAGGTATTCTAAAATACCTCTGTTTTGACTTTCGACATGCATTGCTTCCCACCTGCTCATAATTAGTGTGTCAAGGTTTTTTTTTTTTTTTTTTTTTTTTTTCTTGAATTTGTTTGTTGGTAGTGGGAGGACTGTACAGCCCACATGTGAATTTTGTTTTAGTGAGTACTTTGATGCATTGCTTATCAAATAAACCCCAACTGAGATTTCCCACTTCTGGAATCACACTATGCTCGTCATCCTCAGAGGTTAGTGTGTCAAGCCAGCAAGTTTTGTAGCAATTGGATAAGGACTTGGCTAGAGGGGATGAGAGGGCAGCTCTCTACCTTGTTAATGACTTGCAGGGCAAGCCTGGTGGCCTCAGATGCTTTGGTGCTGCTAGGCAGGTTAGTATTGTACCATTCATGTTGGTTTCGCAAACTAGATCAATATTGCTAATGGTTATGTGTCATCTTTGATGTTATGTTGCAGCTATATGTAATGTTAAGGTTTGGGATGTGATTCATTTGTGCAGGTGCCTCAAAATGGTTAAGACTTAGGATGAGCTGAAGCTGAATGGAATAGTAACACAGTCTCTTCTATCGCCGCTGGATACTACTCTTGGTTTTATAGAAAGAAACCTTCAGATGAACAGCATCAATATCAAATACACGGTTCTAAGGGAATTCGAAGATGAAATATCATAAAATCGTAGATGCATATTTAAAAAAAAAACTGTGCAAAATCATGATCATCTGATCTGCTAACTACTGCACTAAAGCTACTACCAAACTTGGGTAATGACCCCTTTTATGATCCAAATTAATAACACCAAATCAAAGGCTTGAAAATTTTACACCATCCCTATACAATCCAAGACTAAAAGAATCCAACTGAGATTGTTATCCCCAATATCCAAATTATTTACGGATACGTATCCAGACATATCAAACGCGTATCGGAGCGTATAGCGACCGTTTCCGCCGGTTCCGACCATAGCAGTGCCTAGCCAGTGCCCTAAAGGTTAAGAATCTGTTATCGGACACGGAAGAGTACGGCAGGAAACGGCCCGATACGTCGGGATACGTATTCGTAAATAAATTGAATCGTGGGGGTAATACTGACTTTCGCATTCCAAATGGTAAGAGTAGAAAATTCATCGTTGGGCGGGTAGAAGATTCCAAACTCGCGATTCTTTCATCTCTGCAACAAAACAACATCATAGAATAGAATAGAAGTCAGAGAGAGAGAGAGAGAGAGAGTTTGAGATGGGCGTACAGTGGCTTCTGGTGTGTCATGGTTTACTTACTCTACTTGTCTTGGTCTCTTTCCTCTGCGGCAATTGGCCCATCTTCGACGGCACTCCAATCCAACGCATCAATCACTTCCTCACCTTCGGCATCTGCGATTACTTCCAGTTAATCTCTTTCTGTCTCTCATTCTGTTTTGTTCTGTTTTGGTCTATCAGGTTTTTAATTTGGTTCCTGATTTCCAGGCGGTTTGTTGGGTTTGTGTTTGGGGCGAAGGGGACCAATGCGATTCAGACTGTCGAGTATTTCTGCTGTGATCGACCCAATCCAACTTTGCAGGTATCGAATTGGGTTTAAATTGGTTGTGAATTCTGTGTCTTTTTTGGAATCTGTGGTCCGGGTTAGTGACTAAGTGTACATTTTTTGTCGATAGAGTGTTGGTCTTATAAGAATTATTTTGAGGGTATGATAGCGATCACTAGTCATGCATTGAGAAGTGATCGATAGTTGGTAAGCTTGCGAGAATGGGAGTATGCGGTGTGGTTTGGTAGGGGGTATTAAGAAGAAGCTGGAGGAAGGAAAGTTTGAGTTTTCAGTGTTGGTGTCAAATCATTTTGCTTTGCGAGCCTGGGATGAGTGAAATGCATAAGATATCTCGTTTTTGAAATTTAGTTTAGCTAATTAGAGAAATTCGTAGTGGAATAGTAAAATTTGTATAGGAAAGATTTGTCTTTCTCTATGATTCGGGACTAATCATTAGGATTTTTTGTTTTGATGCAGGTTATATATCTTGCTATTATTGGAGGAACCTATTACTTAGTTGCAACTTCTTCCTTTCATTATATTCCTGGCTATTATATAGGTGAAGTCCATAGGTATGTCAAGGAGTTGTAGACTACTCCCTCACTCTAATCTCTCTATCTCTCTCACTCTCGCTGCCAGTTTTAGTACATAACTCCATAGACAAATTGGTGTTCTTACAGGTACATAAGCTTCTTGGCTGTTGGTGTCGGTGTTCTGCTATTTCTATTAACTAGCCTTTCCGATCCGGGAACAGTGAATTCTGATAATGTTTCAGATTATCTCTCTGCTTACCCGTATGACAATGTGATATATAATGAGAAAGAATGTTCAACTTGCAAAATTCCAAAGTGAGTCCTACCTCCACCTTTCTCCCTCTCAGTTGTTTTAGCTGTTTCTCTAAGGTTTTCTTTCTCTGTACTAAATTTCTTCCTTCTCTGTGGTTCAGACCTGCGAGGTCTAAGCATTGCAGCATATGTGGTCGCTGTGTTGCTCGCTTTGACCATCATTGTGGATGGATGGTTTGAAATTCTCCACTCTTCCTCCTTTGGTCTTCCTCCCTATAAATTCTGCATTCTGTATGGTGCTTATTGTAATTTATTATCGGGTTTGATTGCAGAATAATTGTATAGGTGAGAGAAACATCCATTACTTCATGGCTTTTCTTTTGTGGTAAGTGCTATCTCCTGCAGCAATACTGTGTGATTGTATGTGGCCTTTTGTGGTTTACATTGCCTATCCTGCCCAAAACCCAATTGAGAGGTCAACACTGGGTTACAATGGGCACCAAATCAGTTTCTTGCGGTTGATAATTTAGAATCTTCATTACAGTGTTAGCACGAATAACAGTTGGAATAGTTTTACATGTTTTCTATGAGGTTGAAATTTGTGGTTTGATTTACCTTCGCGAAACTCACTATAAACTTCTCCATATTTCCTTACAAATTGCATAAATCTGTCAGCTAAACGGTGAATTTGAGATGTTTATCTTTTGTGTCTTACTTGGTTACCTGTTCAACTTTATTTTAAATTGGATAACTGTACTATGCTCTTTTTGTTTGATGTTATGCATTTCTTTTTTCTCAGGCACACTTTACTCTGCATATATGGAACAGTTGCCGTTGGGTTAATTCTAGCTGGTCAAGTTAGAGAATTTAGAGTTATTGATATTCTAATTGGTAAGCTAAGTTGCATTTCAAGTCACGAAAACAGTTGATGCTTGTGTTTCTTGTGTACCTAAGTGACATTCTTTTCACCAATTTCTTTTTTGCAGTTTATTATCGTGTAGAGAATTCATTTATTAGTTTATCACCACATGTAATACAGGTGAGCTAATTATATAATTTTGGCAATTCAGGCAAGTAAGAATTTTCATTTTTGTTATTCAGAAAACATTCCTATTTCATATTTATAGAAATCAATGTATATCAGTTTTGAATATCAATACTAGGAACCTTACTGTTGTCCTGCTGGCGTGTGTTCCACTTGTTCAAATATGTTATTGTAAATGAATATAGCAAGTGAAAAGTTTTTAAAGAAATATTTTGTCCTTCTGTTCAATGTCAAGCTGACATCCTGAACTTCTAGGTATCCCACTTGTGTTCTGGGTGCAACATAGTGAAAGAAATCATCTTTACATGAATATGAGACTGCTTGACTATGTGCATCTTTTCCTTTTCTCAACCGTAAAGCTCAATATATGATAGATGCAATGCATCTGAACTGTTATATGTCAATGAACTAGAAAGAGCCTGGGGGTACATGATCAATTTTCGAATGTACCTTTTATTAAATAGGTGGCGGCTGAACTTGATAGTAAAAAAGTTCACCTACATCCGTGATCTGCAAAACGTAAAGTGTTCTATAGTTGAGCCTTTCAATTGTACAGAGTGGCTACTTTTTGCATATTTAGTTATGATATCATTTTATTGTGCATTTTTCCTCCTCACATAACTCATTTAATTCTTTTTTGATGTTTGACAGTGGTTGGTGGGGGCATACAATACTCAAATACTACTGATGATGTTTCTTGCAATAGTGGCATTGTTAATCGCGGGTTTCTTTGGTTACCATGCAAAACTCTGTCTCACAAATACTACCACCAACGAGGTTTTGTTCTCTGTCCGACTTTGTTTAATAACTTAGTTTGTCATTCCTCTTACTTTCAAATGGGAGTTTAGAGGTAGTCAGTAAGGATGTGGGGATAGTTTATTAGGTCACATTTCTCAGACAGAATCACTCACTTAGTAAAAGAAATAAATGTGGTTGCATCTACTGTAATATGCTCTTTCTATTCTGATGAAATTATAGAGCTTGCCTGCTGAGAATTCTCCTATAATGTGGGTATATCATGAAGTTATACATTAGTTTATAGTGAGACTTCAGACTGGCAATCAAGTAGTCACTTCAATTCACATTATGATTAGGTTGTCTAGAACTGCTAATATATAAAGAAACATTATCTGGATAGAACTGCATGTGTCATAGCTGAAACATGAGAACTAACTACGTGCTGTTTTGAAACAGACTTTCAAGTGGCAAGACTATATAAACTGGCAGCGGAAGCTGAGTGAAGCAAAGGCGAGTTCTGCAGCACTCAAAGCAAGTATTAATGGGATAACTAGTGAAAGAAAACCTCCAGAGAGCAAATGGAGAACCCTATTCCGAAGATCTCCACTCGAAGATGTCGAGGTTGTGGTTAAGAATAACATTTATGATAAAGGGTTCTTTCAGAATTTTCTTGAGATCATCTTCCCCCTATCGAGAAGAAGGGTGTATGCCAACACCAAATTAAAGTCTGGCTAAAGTAGACTGCTGTCCTTTCAATGTTGAATGCATTGCTCCTTCATGTTTCTTTGAGCAATGGAGAATGGCTTCATACCCTCTGTTGCAATTACCTCATGCTTAAACAGCCAGCTTCATCATGAGAACGGGTTCTGATTCAGCAAGATGAGATGCTTTGGCGTTTATGTGCTGCGGCGGACTGCTTGTCTTTGGCAATTCTCAAGGATAGATGAAGCACAGGTAGAATAGTCATACATTTTTGTTATCTTGGCAATTGGCTTAGCAGAATTTCATTGTAAAGCTGGCCTTGTTTTTCATTTGTTGTAACATGATAGTTTTAGTGGACAATGATCTGATTGATCCTTACGTTTAAACTAAAGAAATATGATGTTTGTGTTACTAAATCGCAGAACAAAAAGGGTAGGTTGTGTTGGTAAAAGTGATTGGTAGGAGAACAGACTGCTAGACATGCACAACATCAATGTCATGCATAATTGATTCAGAACAGTGATGATATTGGCCACAATTCAATCCAGAACATAGTCATAACACTGATTTATTAACTCGTGCGATCATTTTTATGTCGAATTTTCTTCTTTGGATCTAGCAGAAAATATACGAAAGGAACTGAAATAAAGGAAAGGATCCATATCTTTTTGCTCAAACTAATGACTTTACATTAATTTGCTGCCAACAGCTAGCTGTATGCCGAAATGTTTCGATTGATAACAACAATGCCACTGGCCCAGCAGACAAATACAAGAGAAAACATTACATTGAAGAAACCTGAAATGAGCTATGGTTTTGGGAAACTTTTTTGTCCGGGAGCGAGGACTGCCATCGGATCAAAGCGAGTCTTGTGCTCAACGAATCAACTCCACTGATTCCCGAAATGCCCCTTTCATTATTCTTACGGTATATTGGTACTTTGGTAGTGCGGCAGATGCAATTTGGAGTCGAAACCTTGATTCAGACTTTCACAGGACGGGCCTTTCAGCTATGCCGGAGTGAACCGCAAGAAAACCAGCACAAGACCTCATTTGTGGGTAACACCATGCGTGCGAGCATCCCACCTAATAACAGTAATCAATAACTGTTGGTAAGCTACTACAGAAGGGTATTTTCATACTTTTAACTTACATAAAATTTCATAACACCACTATATATGTAGGACTTACTTGTTACACACAAGAGGGAAGAGGCGCATGGAGCCACCAATGCCGTACTTGAGGATGTTCGTGTCGAATCTCGACACAATGAGGTTCAACCATAACCAAGGATGTGAAGAGTCCCAAATTCTCCTTGTCTTGGCGTGCTTCTCTTCCTCAAGGACGTGTTGACATAATCGAACGAGTCGTCGCCGTGGTCATGAGTGAGTTGCGACTGGGCGTGGCGGGTGAAGGCGTCGAACTCGGTGTACACTAGCCTTATCCACCTCACCTAATCAACATTAATAAAAACAAAAATCGATCAGCTCATGCAACTCTAATTAATGGGATCAAAGACAAATGTTGGGGGATGAAGGTAAGCAAAGAGAGTAGCAGTGAAATAGTAATTCGAACCATGTCCGGGGCTTGCTGGTGATAATACCGAACTGACCAAGTTCGCCAAGAACTGGCCATGCCCGCCAAGAACAGAAAAGAAGAGCTCCGAGTTGGAAGCCTGCTGGCCTGAGACAACGTCGTAGGGCCAGGATTCGGTGTCGTCTTCGTTTTCTTGGACCAAACACTCCAAGTGAGCCATAATCTTGGCCGGAGAAGAAAGATTTAAATTTCTCCGGTAGAGATTAGATTCTCTCTCTCTAAAGCAAGAAGCTACTACTAGAACTCTAGAAGATCTCTCTCTAAAGCAAGAAGGTTTGTAACTTGGTTGGTTTTTTTGGATGAGAAGTTTAGGGATTAAATAGGCAACTGCTGCCCCGATTAATTATTATATAGTAGAAAATAGTATTTGGAGTCATCCTGCCTTTAACTTTATGCACCGTAATTCCATGATATTAATATTTGTTCAATTTGAATCATCTCATGCTTGATCTTTTCTGCTTGAGCAAGAAAACCAGTAGCGCTATTATTACAATGCCTGCCTAGAGTAGCACTCTACAGATCTGTATAGTATTACCCTTGGAAATTAAGCTTGCATTATTGTCCTGTCCTATCGGAGGTGGCCTGGAAAGAAGTCCTCCAGCTACCAGCTAGAGCTAGTCACCGCCCTTTAATTTGCAGTAGGCCGGTGGGTGGACATGTATACGCAGCATTGTATGTAATGTAGTACTCCCTCGGTCCCTCCTACAACGCCTAGCTACCCTTTAACTTTATGCACTGTATTATTGCACCCATTGTTAGTTTTGACAGTGAGTGAGTGACCATTCCCTGAAAAGATGATGCATGGCGTGGGAGTGTGGGACTGGGAGGAGGAGTGCTAGCTTTTAGGTACTTCTTTGAGTGAGAATGCTGTATATGGCCCCTATCGAGAGAAGAAGGGTGTATGCCAACACCAAATCAAAGTCTGGCTGAAGTAGACTGCTATCCTGTCAATGTTGTATGCATTGCTCCTTGCTCCTTCATGTTTCTTTGAGCAATGGAGAATGGCTTCATACCCTTTCTTGGGAATTCTTGCAATCACCTCATGCTTAAACGGCCAGCTTCATCATGAGAACGGGTTCTGATTTGGCAAGATGAGATGCTTTGGCTTGTTGTAAAATTACTGCAATGTGCCTATGGGCTGCGGCGGACTGCTTGTCATTGGCAATTCTCAAATCTCAAGGATAGATGAAGCACAGGTAGAATAGTCATACATTTTTGTTATTTTAGCAATTGGCTTAGCAAAATTTCATTGTAAAGCTGACCTAGCTTGTTTTTCATTTGTTGTAATATGACAGTATAGACTTATAGTGGACAATGATATAATTAATCCTTATGTTGAAACTATAAATTAATATGATGTTTGTGTTACTAACTCGTAAAACAAAAAGGGATGCAAATTTGCTGACTACCCTTATTTATCCATCCTTATGCCTATCACATAGATTTGATGTCAGAGCATCTCCAACAGCTACTCTATAATTTCTCTATTATAGGGAAGCAAAAGTCAATGCTCCAAACAATTTTTCTTCTACAACTCCAACAAATTCTCTATTTTGGAGATTTCAAGATGATTCCCCAAATCCTTCTATAAAATTTGGAGAATACTGCTGATTTGGGGAATTTGGGTTTCTCTTTCATCACATTCCCCATTTTGGAGAAAGTTTTAGAGAATCTGTTGGAGCAAAACACCCAAAATCTTCTCCAAATTAGAGAATTTCAAGAATTTGGAGAAGCCGTTGGAGATGCTTTTCTCTTAACCATCTCAAATCATGGTTAACTATATAAAATTTTAATAATAAAAATTATGCTTTCTTTTAGTTTTAATATTAACTCACTTATCAAAAAATTTAGAAAATCTCCAAGTATTTTGTGGACTCCAAGACTATAATTCCCAAAAAAAAAAAAAAAAAAAAAAAAAGAAAGGACTCCAAGACCAAATTCAGACGATTTCGAGTAAACCCAGACGTTTCTTTTGGCTTTCACTTCCCTTCTCTCAAAAATAAGGGGTATATGCAAATTTTTCTGTAAGTTTTCTGAATGAAACATTGATTTTTTTATCTCATTGTGGGATTGCTTTAGTCTTACTATCTGTAAACCCATGCCTCTCGTTCGTGTTTTTGTCGATTAATTCTTATTTGTATTAACACTCACAATGACATGTTAGCATTCACATCAGTTGAAGAAATAGATTTTCCAAATGCCGAGAATGGTATGCTTGGTCCAGACTAGAATATTGTTTTCTTGGTCTAGATACTTAAGCTTTTATTAGATTTAACCTTCAAATGCTCGACTTTGTTGGGTCGAATCTAAAAAGTTCCAAAACTGATAGTGGTTTTGGTTGAATCTCCAAGAGCTCTTGACAGTATGATTGAATCAAGGACTTTTCTCTGGATTTAGCAGAAAACATATGAAAGGAACTGATCGAAAGGAAAGGATCCATACCTTTTTGTTTCAAACTAATTACTCTACATTAATTTGCTGCCAATAGCTAGCTTCTTTGCCGAAATGTTCAATTGATAACAACAATGGCACTGGCCGACAGGAAAACACAAGAGGATAAACATTACTGAAGAAACTTAAAATGACAATGACTATTAGCTCTAGCTAGCTATGGTTTGCTAATAATTCTTGAGAAAATTTTCTGTCCGGAGCGAGGATTGCCATCAGAACAAAAACCGAGATTAATTACGTGATGCTCCTTCATGCGTTAATTTGAAAGCTGATAAAAGACTTTCTTGGAGTAAGACTTTTGTTCAGGTTTTCTTTTTCCGAGCAAATACAAATCTTCGTAAGAACCTCCAACTCTATGACATTGAAAATCTGCAAGTTATTACGGAAAGACTTGATGAAGAAGAGGGTAAACGAGCATGGGTCTACCAATGCCGTTCTTGAAGATGTTCTTATGGCCTTGATGTGCTGCTCTTCCTTAAAGATGTGCGGACATAATCGAACAAGTCGTCGTTGTGGTCAAGAGTAATTAGCGACTGGGCGTGGCGGGTGAAGGCGTCCAACTCGGTGTAGCCCAGCCTTATCCACCTCATCTAATTACCATTAATAAAAACAAACAAAAAAACTGGTCAGCTCATGCAGCTCGATCTAATGAATGGGATGAAAGACAAATGTTGGGGGGAGGGTAAGCAAAGAGAGTAGCAGTGAAATAGTACGTAATACCAACCATGTCCGGGGCTTGCCGGAGCAAGACTCTAGCTCTGGTGCCCAGTCCGACAAGACCGGAAAACAAGAGCTCCGAGTTGGAAGCCTGGCCGGTGACACCAGCGTTGGATAAAATGCCGAAATCTTTGGCCGCTTGGAGGTCGGAGGCGACGTCGTAAGGCCGGGATTCGGTATCGTTTTCGTTTTCTTGGAGCAAACAGTACTCCAAGTGAGCTATCATCTTGGCCGGAAAACAAAGTTTTTGGGTTTTGCGGTTAAATTTTTCCGGCTCTCTATTTAAAGCAAGAAGCTACTACTACAAGATCTCTCTCTCTCTCTCTCTTTCTCTCTAAAGCAAGAAGCTTGAAGCTTTGTGACTTGGTTGGTTTTTTTTGGATGAGAAATTTAGGGTTTAAATAGCCGCTGCCCTGATTAATTATTATTTAGTAGAAAATAATTTTTGAAGTCATCCTACCTTCAATAATCAATATATACTGTTGTCTGTTAGGGTTATCCTATCGTCCTTTAACTTTATACACTGTTTGTAATTAACTTTGTATTTTTCATGATATTAAGGGACGTGACCTTTAATTTGTGCTTCATAGTGCACTGCTATCCATGATATATCACAACCCTAGAACTACAAGGAACAATTTTAAAAACCAATAGCACTATACAGTAGTACAGTAGTACTCTGCAGATCTATATACTATCATCCTTGGAAATTCAAGCTTGCATTGTCGGATTGTCCCATCGCTCAGAGGTGGAAAGAAGTCCTAGCTAGCAGCTAGTCACCATTTAATTTGCAGTAGCCCGGTGGTGGACATGACCATTCCCTGAAAAGATGATGCTCTGCGTGGGTGGGACTGGGACTGGGAGGAGTGCTTCAAGGTATACTTCTTTGCAGTGATAGGTGAACACTCAAATTGCTAATTTGAAGCAGAAGATGATTGAACTAAATTACAATTAGCAGATAATTGGAATCCAAGTCATTGTTCAGCCACAAACTTAATAGGTTCTTCAAGAGTCATATCATGCACAAGGTTCAAAACTCCATCTTTCTGCTTTGTGATAATGAGATTCTCATGAGCATGTTGCCTTCTTCTGTCAATTTATACAACACAACCAATTTGGAATATAAACCAATGTCTTCTCCACTTTCTCATATATTAAAAATTGACTAGCAAGAACATTGTCTCTCTTATATGCACCAAGAGATTGCCGCGCCAGCTCTGTTCTCAACAACTGTATGGTCTGGTATTCGATCTTATACGTGTTGAATGTAGTACTTGAAACCGATGCAAAAGTTAGAGTTTTCTTCTACCGTAGAAAAAAATATATGCTAAATTTGTCTTGCTCTGCCATTTAATGTGATTAATCTTCATGCATGTTTGTGTCAATTTAATCCAGTTTGACCACAGTTTCTTGTTGTTGCAGGGTGCAATTAGGAAAAGTTTTTCATGTAAAGAACAGCAACATGTACTACCAGTTGACAGATTTTCAGAGCTTTAATTAGACGAAGAGAAGTGAGTTAGAGATGTAAGAAATAAGAAGATGATATTACAGGTTAGAGATCCCAGTGCCATAGGTGCTGGTGGTGTTAATAATGTTGGTGGTGGTGCGTACGGTGGTGGTGGAGCAGCTTTTATTCTTAGGGGAGGTGACAATGGTGGCCGCCTAGTGAATTCCTCCATGTAATTTACTCTCTACTAAAGGGTCTCGCGCCGCCTTACTGTTCTTGAGGGAACTTTTTGCGCAGCTTCCCCAAAATTTTTCTAAAATAGAGAAGTAAAAGCTAAATTCTCCAAAAAAATTATGATCAAAATTCAGCAGCTTCTCCATTTTGGAGATTTCGGCATTTAATACAACAATAAAATATAATATATCATCATAAATTATAACAAAAAAACATTATATATTTCATTGTAACAATAAACTACCCAATCAAATATTTTATTGTTGTTTTAAATTCGTTGGAGTACGTGAAGAATTTAATTTTGGGAAAGGAAAGTTTTGCTACAAATTTGGAGAATGAAGGCTTTTTTTTCTTCTTCATCCCCATTTTGGAGAATGGGATGGGGAAGCTATTGGACCTAAACATCTATATATTCCCCAAAATTGAGAAGTTTAAGAAAATGGGGAAGCTGTTGGAGATGCTCTAAATGTTTGAGACGCGCGTCACACAAACCCTTTTTTTTCTATGCGCTCTTTGTTTTTCGTCTCTCTCTCTCTCTTCTTCTTTGCTCTCTCTTTTCCGATTGAACTGATCGGTCTGATCCATTTGATCAAATTTGGGGATTAGGTTAAGCGATCAGAGATATTTGAAGGATTGAGCTCGAGGTAAACTTTTGATTTGGTTAATTGATTGAAGGTTGAATCTCAGCAAATTATTTAGGGTTTTGATTGGCTTTGCTTATCGATATTGTTTCTGGGTTTTTGTATGTGTAGCTATTTCAGATTGGGTTACAGTTCTGTCGCCCTACAAACTTGATATCTCTCTCAAGATCGCCGACAAAATTGATTTCTTAGAGTTCGAGAGACGGAAGGGAGAGAAAAGCAGAGAAGGAGAAATAGATAGTTGGACAAGGTTTTGGGGTTTCCAGGTATGCTTACTTCTCGAAAGTTGCTTATAAGAATTCATTTTCTGATAGTGAATTTGAATTTCGATGCTTTGTTTTCCTCTGCTGATGTTTTTTTTCCGGTTGAAGGCGATGGTGGCTGCGTTGTGGTTCTGGGTGGTAGTTGTTTTTCGTTTATATCCTAATGTGATCTTCTTATTCTTCTTCTTCTCCATTTTGGGGTTTTTTTTTCTAGGATTGGTAGTTTTATCAATCCAATCATTTGATTGATAGTCGATAATTCTTGACTAGGGTGTTTTAATCTTTGTTTCCGTACTGGGTAGCGAATAATTCCCGTCTTCTATTTGGTTTATGCCTGTAGAAATAAATAGAGAGTGAAAGAGGTAGACAACGATGATGAAATTAATTTTGCTCATGCCTTCATATTGGGAGGAAAAAGAAGTGGGGAGGCAGAATGTAAGCAGCTGCAAATAAAAGGTTAATGACAACTGTGATTTTTTTGTTTTCCATAAATCACTTTGTTTCTTGATTTGTTCTTTACAATTTTTTTGTGCTCTTTTTCCGGAAGGACTTCTCTAAACACTCATGTGCTCTCAAGACTCAACAAAGATCAAATTGAAGATGGGATAGGTGAAGCAAGGTACTTCCTTGAACTGTTGTTGCTCATTTTTTTAAACGAGCTATAACTTTCTCTCTAGGTTGTCAAACGACAAGCTTAATTTATTGTGTGGTATGGTTTTTGAATCTAATTTAAGTCCATGTTCTGTAGCAGATACCAAATTGTTAACGTGTCCAGTGCAAACTAATCAGAATGCTCAATAGAGGTGATTTTGTTCTTTTTTTTTTTTGTCACAAATTCAACTGCATCAGTTAGATTATAAAAAACAATACTGCATATTAAATAGATTTAAATAGAGGAACATAAATCATCTACTATGTATTTGAGAATAATGTTTTCTGAAACTTCATCTATTTTATGTCATCTGCTAATCGAAAAGGCAGTCGATTTTCCAATTGGAAGAATGCGAGCTTTTATCTTACTCCCAACTGTCGTCCTTCCCAGCTAATCTACTGTACACTTCTTTTCTTTTTTTATATATATATTTTTTTATAATCTTGCTATAGCAATTTTATTAATCTTTTTGTGGAGTACTAATATTTCTGTGATTTTTTCTTCTTCTTTTGGTCGGTAATTTCTTTTGGCAGAGCACGATCTGTTGCATGAATGGCTCTTCTTTCAATCTCTTGACTACCAATTTTGATCCTTAATGGAGGTAAACCTGAATCTTTTTTTGGGAATTTATTGAAGTTTGTTCATTTTCTTTGTAGGATTGAAACTTCATTTGGACTTCCTATGATTGTGACAGTCAATTGGACTTCTAAGTTTCATTTTGTCACATGCACTTGATAACTTAATTTTGAAGGTTAAATGACCGGTGCACCCCAGAACATCGTCGTTGCCTCGTTGGTCTATCTGATATATTGGTTTGCAATTTGAATTGTGATCTGAAGTAACTAGTAGTGGATAATCAGATGATCAAACAATAAATTAAACAAAACCGTTGATAATATCAAAATGCAATAGAACACAAATGTTTAACCACTATTATTATTGATTGAATTTCTGAAAGCATGCTGGAAATTTATTGCATCACCATATATAGTCTCCTTTAACCATTGCAAACACGTACGTACAACTTTTACTAGAAAGATGATACCAATCCAGGAAACACACAATGTATAACACACAACATTAGTGGGAACAATGCCATAAACTCCAATCTCAGCGTCCTAACCTCTTGCACCTTGTGATCATTTTCATTAGTCTGACTAATCTTCCAACCATCTCAAGAAATATCTCAGGCCTCCGCGTGATTGCCATGTCCGCAAGTACCACTCCAACCACCAATCCACTTCCAAATCCAGACAACACAAATTTCCAATCAAATTCAATTCCAGACCCTGAACTGTTGTTGTCTTCTGTGCTGGAAGGTGGCACTTGAGCCGGGGTATTAGGCTTCCCGCATTTCCTTGGCAATGGATCTCCACACAGCCCAGAGTTTCCTTCATAAGACGAGAGAGTAAACCCCCTGAGTTGGGTTCCACTTGGTATGAGACCTGTGAGATTGTTGTGAGAGACATTGAACTTTGCAAGGAATGTCAATTGAACCAGTTGCTGGGGGATCTCTCCCGAGAGCTTGTTATTCGATAGATCCAGTGATTCGAGATCATTTAAATTCCCCAAAGATGATGGGATCCTTCCTGTAAGAAGGTTGTTGGAAACATTCAGTGAGCGAAGCCCCTTTAGATTCCCAATCCATTCATCGATCTTCCCTTCAAATTTGTTGCATGAGATATCAATGACTGCAAAGGCTTCTTGAATCTTTGAATAGTATCTATCAACACCTTTACTGGTTATTGTAATCGTGGAACCATAAGACACAGTGGTGACACCATAAGAAGCTTCGTAGCTGATGTCAGCCTCTATGTATGTTCTTTGGCTCACCGTTATATTTGGTCTCATTCCATACTCGGTGAAGATGTTCTCAGCTAGAAACTGCCCGGTGAAATTGTTATACAACATATCCAAAACACGCAACTTCGGGAACCGTTGATTGTTTTCAGGCTTTGCTATCATTCCATAGAAACCATTATGCCGCATTGCCAAAATTTTTAACTCCGGAAGACTCCCCAACCAAAAGGGGAAGACATCGCTAAAGTTATTGTTTGACAGAATCAACGTCTCAAGCACCAGACAATTCCCCCACGACGTCGATAGCTGTCCTTGCAATTGATTTTGACTTACATCAAGTATCCTTAAGTTGCTTTTGTTGGTGTGTCTTTGGGGAAGAGTGCCGTGAAACGAGTTATTTCCAAGAAGCAAAACTGTAAGATGGTCGCTGAAGTTTCCGAAACACTGCGGAATCATGCCACTAAAGTTGTTGTTGGACAAATCAAGGGCCAGAAGAGAACTCATATTGCAGATTCCTGGTGGAACTTCTCCAGCAAAGTTGTTATTCTGAACTCCATAGACTATGGTGGATGCTGCCGGTACTGGGAGTGGGCCCTGAAACATGTTTGATGTAAGAGCGAAAGCGCGCAAGTCGACCCAGGGAAGGACATCTGGAAGGTTCTCAAAGCCTGAAAGGAGGTTAGTGTCAAGGTTGAAAGTTTTCAAACTTCCGGTGCTCATGTTCCACATCCATTTCGGTACTTGGCCATGGATTTTGTTTTGATCAAGGTTCAAATACTGCAAACTTTTTTGATATCTTAAGAAGTTCGGGAACTGTGTCAAATTGCATCTAGCTAATCCTAGAAGCGTGAACTGTGGAACAGTTGCATTCATAATCTCGGAACCAGTGAGAAATTCCAGATTATTAACACCTAGATCGAGTTGGTAGAGATTTTGAAGGTTTTGAAATTGTTGAAACTCAACTGAACCTCTCAGGTCATTGTTCTGAAGATAAAGAATCTCAAGGTTCGTGAGATTGGAAAATGAAGCAAGAATTGAACCATTCAGTCTACTAAATGCAAAATCTAGGTAAACTAGCTTGCTGAAATTACCTATCCACGATGGGACCGGACCAGATAATGGACTTGTACTAATCCGAAAGACGGTCAATTGGGTAAGGTTTGCAAAGGACTCGGGAATCTGACCTACAAATTTGTTTGCTGAAAGGTCTAGATAAACGAGTTGTCTCAGATTACCTATGGAAGATGGAACAAAGCCTTCTGAAAAATTGCATGCAGCCACGTCCAACTGCTTCAAAGAATCAATCTTTCCTATGGAAGATGGAAAGTTACCAGAAAATCTAGTTCCGTGAAGATCAAGTGTGATGAGACGACTACTTTGATTAAATTCAGGCAAATGACCAATGAGATCTTGGTTGTCTCTAACATAGAGACTTTTCAAGTTTTGTAAGTGGAAAATTGTTACTGGGAAGTCTCCAAATAACTCGCACTGATGTAAGTCGAGGGTTGTCAAAAATGATAGATTGGCCATGGAATAGGGTATTGTCGAAGATATGTTTATGTAACGGAGACGAAGATGTTCTAGTTTGGTTAAGTTTCGAACAAGATTTCTGAAATTGAATTCATCAAGTTTCAACAATCCCACACTAGAAGGGAAATAAGAAGGATCGGTATTGGAAGAAAGATTGAGGAGTGACAGCTTGGACAGCTGTGAAACTTCTGCTGGGACTCGACCAGAAAAGACAGAGGCAGAGAGGTCAAGATAGGTGAGGCTAGGGAAATTCCTAATGCTAGTAGGAATTTGAGAGTAATTGAAGTCATTATCGGCAAGGTCCAGCCTTTGAAGGTGAACAAGACGAAAAAGGGAGCTGTTGGAGTTGATAGAGCCGAAGAGACAACTGCTTCTGAGATCAAGCCCGATCACATAACCGGTCTGTTCGTCACACTCGACACCATCCCATGTGCAGCAGTTGGTTTTGTTTCCTCCTTGAGCTGGTTTCCAGGACAACACTTTCGGATAAGCACCCTCTAAACCCGAAGCGGATGCGCTGATAGTAAAGCTCTCCTTGAACTGTACCAAGGCAGAGCTCTCCTCATCATGACAATAAGATGACTGCTGCAAAGAGTACGTAGTATCAACTACCTAGAACTATTACCATTCGATCAATACATGAACAACGTACATACTGATTAAAATAAGCATATATTGATTAAGGATTGTATGAGCAGCTTACCTCATGTGTGTTGCAGCCGTTGAAGAAAAATATCAATAACAGAAGCAAGCACTGGGGTAACCCCATCATAAAATGTGTATGTTAAGATAATTTCTCTGTTAGCCGTAGTAGTAGATCTGTCAGCTATTGATATGGAAGGAGTGGTGTGAATGAAGTGGGATCAGATTGAGTGCTATATATATAGACCCAATCACCCAAGCTAGAATAACTAATTCTCCTTTGATCCCCCAAAAAAAAAAGGGAAACAGACAAAATAATTAATTTCTGGTGAGCTTCTATCCTTGGCTAGTTTCAGTCATTGGATTCCTTGACTGTTAATCTTAGACATCATTAAATA
The DNA here is from genome assembly GCF_000184155.1 of Fragaria vesca subsp. vesca. Lineage (NCBI taxonomy): Eukaryota > Viridiplantae > Streptophyta > Magnoliopsida > Rosales > Rosaceae > Fragaria > Fragaria vesca. The sequence goes on from NC_020496.1 coordinate 5,823,217, forward strand.
TCTACAAAAACATATAGAAATCCAGAAAAGCTAGCAATATAGAAAACATCACAGGTGACCATCCATCAGCAAAAAATAAAAAATAAACGTCATCAAGATTACCATACAACAATTTCGTGATTTCTAAATTTGAATTTGGATTCCTTCAACTTTAATAATCATCAACCATATTTAATATCCTTTCTGATTGCAATTTGCAAGAAAATTTACTCGTTGATGCTAATGGGATGGATATTCTATTATCTCGTCTTGGTCTCCTTTTGTCCGGTGATAGTTTACTTGGTAGTCTGTGGAATTTATCATGGGTTTACATTTTATAATTAACGTAAGTCACAATCTATCAGTGAGTTGTTGACAGTTGAATAGTCTCAGTAATATCGAGAAGGTCATGGGTTTACATTTTATAATTAACGTAAGTCACAATCTACCAGTGAGTTGTTGATAGTTAAATAGTCTCAGTAATATCGAGAAGGTCATGGGTTTACATTTTACTGGCTTTCGGAGTAGTGGTTTGAGAATTTGAGATTGAGACTGGGATCGGGACAGAGATATGCAGTTCGCTTTTTTTTTTTTTTTGGTCGTAATAGAAAAGAAAATTCTAAGGTAATGTTATTAGGAAAATGCTAGAGACACCAAAAATTCATACAAAAACTCTATACCAAATGATGTGGCACATGCCATATCATCATTTTAAACCTAATATTTTCCACCATGTATTTTTATTAACCTATTTGATTTTGAATAAAATTCTAAAACAAAATTCACAAAATTTATTTGCATATATTAATTATTAATTTAGTGTCCTCTTAAGAAGGAATACCCAACTTCTCAAGTAGACTATTTTAGGGACAAAAGATCGAACATAGTTTTTCCAAAGACAAGAAAACGAACAAAATCATCAAGGGAGAAAGGCACCAGAAAGTCTTCGAATGGTTGTTCAGGTTAAGGAAGACCATCTTTTGGGTTGAATCGTTAATGATATTGTTTAAGAGAACATCTAGAGAAACAGGAGCAGGAAAAATTTTGATAATCTCATACTCGTTCAAGCGGTTGAAGTTGTCATCTTGTGGTTCAAAACAATTACTATCTAAACATCCTA
>NC_020496.1:5824341-5841433 GCF_000184155.1 Fragaria vesca subsp. vesca
TAAAAAAACCAAGAAAGACAAATGCGGCTGCATATTCTTGGATGTGTTTGATGATTAGACTTCTAGCTCTAGGTTAATCCCATCAGTATTTCATTCACATAAGAAAACTAATTATTATTATTATTAGATTTTTAGGATTACTTATTAATTAAGAAAACCAAATATACTGAAATTTTTCAATTGATTCACATAAGGAAACTAATTATTATTATTATTAGATTTTTAGGATTATTTATTAATTAAGAAAACCAAATATACTGAAATTTTTCAATTGAGTGTGATGACATGTATATGCCACGTAGGTTGCCACGTAATTTGGTATAAATTTTTGGTGCACGTAGCAGAACTCATGTTATTAACACACCCTATTTTGCTATTCACACACCTCATGCATTTTCATAATACTATAAATTTGATTGTGTTTACGAAATTACCTCTTAAAGTTGCTTTATAATTGATCCACATCAGAAAAGGAGTGTGTAAATAATAAAATATGATGTGTTAATATATAGCACTATCCAAATTCATTCTATTACAAGATCATAATGATCAGATAAAGTACAAGAGACACATAGAGGCCTAGAATAAGAGGCACATAGGCCCCAACAAAAGAGGCCCATTGCATGCATAATTAAAATCCACATTGGGCCCAAATAAAAACTACAAACCTTAGATTCCTAGCTATTACACTTCCACAATAGGATCTACGGCTGCGACATCCCACTGCCAAATTCGATCCCCTTCATGAACGATAGCAACCATCGTAGAACCACATCGCATCACTCCTCCGCCGGATGGAACACACGCGTACGCATGACTCACAAGTAACCATAGAGACAGTGATCGAAAAAACAATCTGAACAGCCTCTTTAGATTGGACAAGAAATCGCCAACGAGCAAAAGCTTGCTTAGTGGTGGAGAAGAGAGTGGATATGGAACTCACCGTAGCTAAAACCTTCCAATGGTGGAGCAAGTTTGGTTTGTGGAGAAGGAGGAAACACAAGACGGAGAGGGGGTAAGAGTGGAGACGTACAGAGATCATTCCATCTTTGCAAATCTCATGAAAGGAAAGAGATAGAGTTGGTAGATGGTGACATGGGCAAATCTGGTTGATCAATGAGGTTGGGTAAGGGTGGAGATGGAGGTAAAGGCGACTAGGGAAAAGGTGGTGGGAGGAGTGGGTATGTAGGGTGGGAATGTGTTCAAAACGGCTGACCTAGAAGAAGATTTATGGAGAGAAGGAGGAGCCTCTCTCTCTAGAAATATTCTTTGTTGATGATACTTCGCTTTGTTTAAGTTTGCTTATTTTGGTCCTATCAACAAATATATGGTTCTGCTTTGTCGTTTTGGTTTCTTTTGGTCTTCGGATTCTTTTTTTTTTGTCTAATCTCCTGGTCTTCTGATAATTTGTCTTGATTTTCCTAAGCACAACTATGATCACATTACCGGCGATATTCCCCAATGAGAGCAACTGATTTTTTTAGCGAGCTAAATATGCTCTTGTGTTGTACTTGTCCCGTGTGAGACCTAGTAAGGTGGTTAATATATATTCATCTATTAAAAACAAGGGTAAGGCTATGGTGTGTTGATGCATGTCATGCATCAACTTGGTCCTAAAGTTGTAAAATGAGTCCTTAAGGTAGTAATATTAATCCTCAAAATTGTAATTGAGTCCTTAAAGTTGTAAAAACTCATATTTACAACATTAGTCATCTAAGTGGTAAAATGTGTCCTTAAAGTGGTAATTGAGTCCTCAATGTTGCATCAACTTTTCTTTTATCACTTTGAGGACTAAATTACCACTTTAACGACACATTTTACCACTTAGAGGACTAATGTTGTAAATATGAGTTTTTACAACTTTAAGGACTCAATTACAACTTTGTAGATTAGTATTACTACTTTAACGACCAATTTTACAACTTTAGGACCAAGTTGATGCATGACATGCAATAACACATTGTAGAATTTTCCTAAAAAAAAAACATGATTAAATTCATTTTACCCTCTTGAGGTTTAAAGTTAACTCAATTTCAGTCATTAGCCCCTCAATTTTGAATATTCATCCCTGAATTTTTTATTTTATTTTATCAGCTATTTGTTAAAGATTTTGTTAATTTTGAATTTATGGTTCACTTTAAAAGGTTAAAATAATCATTTAATGACAAAAATCACATTTTAAGGCCTCATTTCTAAGATTTCATGTTCCAAATTGAACATAATCATAGCAAATGCACATGGGACAATTGAAAAATAAAAGGAGTAAATTTTCAAAATTAAGAAAACGAGACTGAAATGATGTAAACCTCAGAACTGAAGCAGGTGAAATGAATTTAATAGCCAAAAAAAGTTAAACTGGGTTGCCAAATATTAAAAAATTGAAGGAGGTCCAGTATCTATTTTAACGAGAAAATTCTTGGGTTCACATGGTGAAATTTCACCGAGTTGACGTGGCACACCTGCCCACCACAAGTTTCAGTCAGCCCTTTTATTTGACTAACAATGTTGTTTTCGGTTAACGTTAAGTTTGACCATAGGTGGGGTAAAAAAAAATTAAATTTTTGGGAGAGAGAAATGGGGTATGTTGGTATTCACGTGATCCCCAACACTTTGAGCTTTTAATTGGGTCCAAATCAAATAGGCCGGCTAAGCAGATCCGACCCGAAAGAAAATAAAAAATAAAAGAAGCTCCGCTTCAAAGTTCAAAACCCCAAAACCGCAGCACTGGTTCTCTCTCTGGATTCGAAGAAAAAGAAGAGGTAGGGGCTCAGCTTCGTTAATCTCCTCAGTTTCGATTTCAACTATTTGAATATCAGCTCAATTCGATTTCGGATTCAATTTCATTGATTTTCTTTTCGTTCTGTGCGGTGATGATTGTTAGGGTTTCGGCGATGATTTACACGGCGATAGACACGTTCTATCTGAGCGACGACGAGCTGGAGAACACGCCGTCGAGAAGGGACGGCATAGATGCAGCTACCGAGACCACGCTCAGAATCTACGGCTGTGATTTGATCCAGGAGAGCGGCATTTTGCTCAGAATGTACGTGTTCTATCTCCAAAGTTTCAATTTTTACTTTAATTTTTTAATTAATTGTTCATAATTGTACAAGAGTGATGTTTGTTTCGAATTTTCGGGCCGAAAAAAGTAAAATTTGTTTGTTAAAATTTGATGAATTGCAGGCCTCAGGCTGTTATGGCCACTGGTCAGGTTTTGTTTCATCGTTTCTATTGCAAGAAGTCGTTTGCACGCTTCCATGTCAAGGTACATTTTACTTTCGTGTTTATAGAGTTGTTGCTTGATTGGCCATTTGTTTGGATTCTCAGAGATTGTGAGAAGTTAAGAAGATTAGGAGTTTTTCTGATTTTGAGAACTAAGGTGATTCTGTTTTGATTTTGGAATTTGTGTTTTTGTACTTTTAGTAGGTCCATATAGGTCTCCATGTTGTAGTGTTTTTGTTTTGGTTAGTGAAGATGAAATAGTGCTGTACAATGAATAGGCTGCTTTTGTAGTTTCTTGGTTTTTCAAAAGAAAGATACTTGTTTTAGGGGATTGTAAGAAGCGGAATATCATACGTTATGTGTTAGTAATGATTTTGCCGGATTTGATTTTCTTTTGTAGAAAGTTGCTGCTAGTTGTCTTTGGCTTGCATCAAAGCTGGAGGAATGTCCTAAGAAAGCTAGACAGGTGATTATTGTTTTCCACAGAGTGGAATGCAGGAGGGAGAACTTACCCATTGAGCATTTGGATCCACAATCAAAGGTCAGTAGCTCATGTTTGTTATGCGTATCACGTGTCAACAATGTTTCCGATTATCCTCCTTCTGAGCCAAAAGCATCAGATTTATTGCGAAGCAGCATATTTACGTTGCTCTTATAGAACTCATGGTTTTCGTTTTGTTTTTGGCAGGAGTATTCAGACTTGAAGGTGGAGTTGAGTAGAACAGAGAGACATATTTTGAAAGAGATGGGTTTCATTTGCCATGTTGAGCATCCCCACAAGTTCATTTCGAATTACCTTGCCACTCTTGAATCACCTCCAGAGCTAACGCAAGAAGCCTGGAATTTAGCAAATGACAGGTGCTTTTTCATCAGAAACCAATTTCTTTTTTGTTTTGTTGGTCTTGATATTTAACTTATAACTTTTGAATTTGAAGTAGGTGTGTTTGTTTATTTACAATTATCTGTTTTACCTGGAGATGTTAGTCTATTACTCTTTTATTATACCAATGAGTGTTAGTGGAATGTTTAGCCGACCATGTTTGCTCCCACCTGGTATGGGGTCGGAAATCCCTCATTTGCTAGAGATTCCTGCCTCTTAAAGATCGTAGAGTTAGGAGGCCCCAGTTTTTAGTCAGGACCTGTCAAGCGGTTTTGGGGATATCTGGGTGTAGACAAGAAAGTTCATAATGTGATGCCTATTGATACAGCAGTTTACTTTAAATAGATGGAAATAGCTATTTTAAAAACTGTTTTAGAACCATTAGAGTTTGAACTCTGTTGTGTAGAGTAGATTTCATGCCGTATTTATATGGGTTGCATGTCTATCTAGAAAACTGGAATGGTGTAGCATGTCAAAATCAAAAGTTGGGTCTCTAATAGGGGGATAGATCAATAAAGCTAATTTAGAAAAGGAAAGGACTTAAGAACTCGTCTGCAACTAGTAATGGATTTGACTCCGAGCTTTCAAAGGTTTATGGTTTTTAAATGGCATTTGATTTTGCTTTTCACTAGAATGATCTCATGAACTTTATGCTATTGGTTTAATTCTTATTGTTTCTCAACTTTTATTTGGAGCAGCTTGCGTACAACTTTGTGTGTTCGATTCAAGAGTGAGGTTGTTGCTTGTGGTGTTGTGTATGCCGCTGCTCGGAGGTTTCATGTCCCCCTTCCTGAGAATCCCCCTTGGTGGAAGGTATTTGATGCTGACAAATCAGGGATTGATGAAGTTTGTAGGGTTCTTGCTCATCTGTATAGTCTTCCTAAAGCTCAGTATATTCCGGTCTGTAATGATGGAGATTCATTTACATTTTCTAGCAACAAATGGAATTCACAGTCCCAGCCAGATTCAAAGGTATGAGCTTTGTCTTTGCCCCTATGAACTTTAGGATAAATAAAACCTGCTATATACTATTTAGATATTCTATTGCTAACGCAGAGTCTATTTTCATTGTTGGTCCATAGGAAGTTCCTAAGAGTAGCCCATCAACTGTTGCTGATACATCTAATTCAAAGGCGCCAACAGCTGTAGCCAATCCTGAATCCTCTGGATCAAAGGGTGTAAGCATAACAGCCTCCGATAAGGTAAAGGATTCTAAAGAAAGTGATGATGAATCTAAGAGCTTGCCTGTTGATTTAGAGGTAAGAGAAGATCTGAATATGAAATCCAAGACTGAACAAAGCAAAAGCAGGGACAGGGACAGGGACAGGGACAGGGATAGGGATAGGGACAGGGATAGGGAAAGAGAGAGGGACAAGGATAGAATAAAGGTACGAGATCGTGATCGGGGAGATAGAGAGGAAGCTGAGAGGGATAGAACCAAGGACCGAGGTCGTCGTTCTAAGGACAGAGCCAAAGATTCAGGTTGGTCACTTTATATATTTCATCCACCACTTTCATACAATATATCCATCTTCCTGCCTTTCGCTCACGACTTTGTCTATTCTAAACATTTTTGTCTTTAACTTTTGTGGTTGCAGGGGGGCATTCAGAGAAATCAAGACATTTCTCATCAAGAGGTAATTAGATTAGAAAATATGAAGGCTGTTTTTTCCCCCAAAGAAAAATAAAATGTGGTTGAGCCTAATAATCTGACATGTATCGTTATTTTGCAGACCGTGACTACCACAGTTCCTCGTATTCTTCAAGGGAGAAGGATCGCTATAGACATCACCCCTATGCCTGAATGGTGAATGTATTCATCTCGGTTTCGCTTGATTAAACTTGTACAATTCAAATACTTGATTGCATGTTGACACAGTTTCGCAGAAAAGAAAGTGATTTCCTGTTGAAGGGCCAGGGAAAGGCAGACGTTTTGACGATGAAAAAAAAAGGGCTTGTCTGAGTAATCTTTAAATACCTCGGCAGCTCTTTGAGAAATAGGTTCAATCCGTATGAACATGATGGATGTTGTGGAGTGGAAAAGTAGAAATGTTTGTGATTTCATAATGTCCGTCTTAACTTGAAAAGCATCCAAAATTTATATAGCAAATCTATCACCTCTATCTTTAGTCGAAGATTTAATTTCTTTGCTAAATCAATATCAAATACAACCAACTACTATATAAACACCATTCATGCAGTCTCATCCTTCAAGGTTCTAGACTCAAGCTACAACATTGGCATAGAAATCAACAGTCACTGATGGTGATGCGCCGTAGATCCTCGTCGCAGTACTTGCTCTTCTCCTCCCTCTCATCGCTGTTGTTGCCGGCGGCATCAATGTCGTGTGGAAGCCTATTCCAAGCATCATTGACCCAGCAGTGGTTGGCCTACGTCTCACTGGCGGATCCAGCCCCAGGCTCATCTGGGCTTAAGCCTAAGTGAACCTTTAGTCATTTCACAAGTAAGTAAAAATAAAAAAAAACAAAAAAAACAACCTACTTCACATCTAATTTTAATTGAGGCTTGAAGGATTACCCTACTTCTAACGCACGCAGCTTAACCTTAATCAAGCCTAATTTATTTATTTTTCAGACGTGATATGAAGGTTCTTCCTAATTCATAAGTATAGATGCGGAGGCTCTATCATACTTTTTTTAGATGTTGTTCTATTTAAGGTTCTCCCCTACTTAATTAAGCTACTTCACATATAATCTTAATTGATTAAGGCTTGAAGGGTTACATACTTCACCACACCCTGAATTAAGATGCTGGAGAGCAGCGACTAGCATTTTCTCAATTCCTAATATCAATAGCCCTCTGTCTGTCTTCCCCCTTCCTCAGCCCTAAATTCATAATCGCGACTCTTATTGACTTCATCATTTGCTGGTTGTCCACGACTTCTTTGTGATGAAGGATCGCCATTAATGAGTCTTTGTCCCAAGCTAACTCTCTAGATGTTACCGGTTTCGGTGAAGAAGAGAGAAGAAAATATTTATCTCACTGCCCAATTTCGTCTCCTTGGTTTTCATCTTTGAACACTTGTATATTCGTAAGTAGTTTAATAAGTTGAATCTTTGAATTAATTTGTTGATTATGAATTTGTCGTGGGCTTAAGTGCATACCATTTATGAATGTCTGATGAACAAAGTGTCCCACACCGTTGATATTCGTTAAAAAAATTTGTTGTTACAATTAACCCATGTATATTTTTTATCCTGGATCCGCTAATGCAGACGTTTACTATATGCTTATTCTCGTCGCCAGAAATGAGAAAGGCTTCGCAGATTATTGGAATACTGTAAATTCTGTAATCCTAGATCACCAGCACGACCGCAGGGAATTGATAGGCTTTTATTGAGATTGATTAGTTGCATATGACCTTTCTCTCTAACAACAAGAATTAATACTCGAAAATGAGTGTGTTGTCAGTTTGTGTCCAATTTCATTATTCATTCTAGAATAATAATAACTTTAAAAATCTTTAAATTTGTCTGGACACTGGTGTGTAAAAAACCCAAAATACAAAATGGGTTTCCTGCTTGTACTGTACTGACTGTAGAACTCCCCTTGCTCAATGAAATGATCGGAAAGAAGATAAAAATGGATTTGGGAGCTTTGTAATGCAATGCATATGAACTACTTCCTGTAAAGTCTTGATAATAATATTGACAAACTACAAAGATGAATCCTTTTAAAATTTGTGAGAGATTCTAGATTCTAGAGATTTAAGTTGCTAAATTTCTGCCCTTTGTAAGAGGAAGACATAAGTGCTAACTAATCACCGGTCAATTTCATCTACATATCTAGACGAACTTTAGGGGTGCTGATACTAGAACACTGTTCGCTGTTCTAAAGTTGTGGAGCAGATGGTTGGGTTGCATTGAAAGTGAGAGGCTTGATGTCTCTGGCGCGCATGTAGCTCAAGAACTGTCCAGGCAGCTCTTCGAGAAGAGATTGAAGAGCCGAAATTCGCCCACCTGCTAAAACCACAATGAGTTTTTGTTTTAATTCAGAATAAATAGCTTCAATGCATATGAACATGATTAATGTTGTGGAGAGGAAAAATAGAGATGTTTGGGACTTACTATGCACATCTCTCATAGGAACAAACTGTACGACGTCTCTTGTAGCCACACGACCTGTTGAACTTGATAATCGCTGTCCATTATCAGCATCGAGAATCTGCCAAATACAATATTCACATGGGCATTCAGAATTCTAGTTGTTGAAATTCCAACATATGTAGCATCAGGAGAAAGAGATGACTCGTAAAAAGAAACAAAAGCATACCTCCATTTGTTTAAAATCCGCTGTTCCTACTCCAACTATTAGAATTGAGAGGGGAAGATCAGATGCCCTCACAAAAGCATCTGTTGTTTCCTGGAGGTCTGTAAGGATCCCATCCTATAAAAGGTGGCATTTATGTCACCTCAATAAAAGAGATCTCACATAAAACAAACACTTGCAAATAAAATTCATCCTTCTCTTACCGTTATAATCAGCAACACATAGTACTTATTGTTGCTGTGGAATAGAGAATTGCCAGCAATCTCTGCAGCCCTATTAACCACTGGGCCAAAGACAGTGGGTCCTGATAGAGTAACATTGTGTAGGGCACTGGCATAAGCAGTCATTATGCCTTCAACTCCTTCAACCTAAATAAATGAAACAATCACCAACATAAAAAAAATTCATTGGTCAGTGACTTGGTATGTAAGTTTGCAAACCAGAGTAGAATGCCATATGTGAGGAACCAGACTCTTAATCTACCTCAAAGCCAGTTGCAGTTCCATCCAAGTTAAAACAGTGCGACACAGGCCCTCCAGCTGTCCTTCCTCCAAAGCCCCAAGCAGGAAAACGTTTATCAGCATCATAAAACTGAATAACTTCCCCAACTTCTGTTATTGCCTGCAAAATGCAAAAATAAACTTGATTACATTTACAGATACCACTCAACTATTACTCACAGAAGATTCCTTCTATGGTTATTTCTTTAAATCAAAGAACACATATTGTGTTGCATGTTATCAGACATTTGTTAATTACTAAAAGGAAAAATATATAACCAAAGTCTTAGTTATTAAAGCACCACATTTGCTAACCTGCTGGTAAGAATTCAACCGGCCATATGTATCAATGTAGTGCAACGAATCAGGTTTTCGAGGATCTCCATTTGAAGCTGTGACAAAATTCAGTATCAAGGCATGCAAATAGATTGGAATGATAAACATTTCAATAGTGCCGCTCAATTCTTACCAGTAAAGTCAACAGCAACCATGAAGTTAAGCTCAAACCCACTGGAAATATAATCGACAAAGCTGAACTGCTGCTTCTCATTAAATTGATCCACAAACAACTGACCCTTTGACAACTACAACACCATATTATTAACAAACAGTGAGTACATTTACATGTATGCTACAAGTATATGAACTAGAATGCAAGCTTGAATAAACACCTTTTCACAACCAAGAGAAGATGGAATGACAAAATTCACCCTACTTCTTTCTTTGAATAATCTCTCCAGGTCTGCCACAGATTTTTGAAGTTTCCTAAATTAGACAAAGAGGCAAATTGAAAAAGGTTGGTTGTCTGCCTTTTACAGGCAAAAGTACAAAGTTGAGATAAAAGTGAAAAAAGAACCAATAGTTTTAATAATTACCCAATAAGAACATGATTGCCATTACTGTTGAAATCAAAGCACTCGATGATTAATGGATTATCCTGCACCAAATTTAAGTTGCATAAATATTCTACCTTAATTGTCAATCAACTAACCGTATTTAACAGGTGAGCAGAATTGGCAAGCTTACCTTGCTTCCAAACTGCTGCATACTCAGGGACAGTGGTTTCCAAACTGGATTTAAATTGTTATCCACTACTTCAGTCTTACAAATTGGAACAGAACTTCCACTCTCAACAATTCTTGATACTCTTAAGAAAGGATCCTATAGTAAAGAAGTCAAAAAGATATATAAGAATCACTAAACCAAACCAAAAAAAAAAAAAAAAAGAATAATACTATGTATGAAATGAAAAAGATCTTAAAAATCGGTTTCATAAGGCGTACACTTTTAGAGAAGAAGTCTTTGTTTTCCAATTGGGAACAACAAAACTTTATCTCAACAACACTCTTCGAAGCCATAGTTTCTTCAGCATGGACAGTGAGTGTTCCTAAGTTTCTCGTACCTCCACGCCCGCTTCTGTTATGCAGCTTCAAGGTTACACTTCGACTTTGTTTTGTCACTATCTGCAATTAGAAAAGAACATGTTTACATACACAATACATCTTACCATTTAGCAAATGATAAAACATTTTTGCAGTACAAGACAAACAAACTGAAATTGCAATAACAATTATGATTTTGACACTATCTTCATACATAGTGCAACACCCCAATGAAATGACCTATTTTCATGAACTCTCTTTATCTGAAAGTAGTTTACCTCTGAAAGATTGCAACTGCCTTCCCCAAGAAATTCCTGATCCTCCAACTTCAGTGTCTGCAATGCAACACAATGAGATGATTAAGAAAGTAAACTCTGCCTTTATTTAGAGTTCACGTATGGTTTATATTCGCACCATGATGCAAAATTTATAGATCATAAACAGCAAAAGACAAAAGAACTTTTGAAGGAGTTGTTTTACTGTTGCTTCCATCACGCCTGATGTCCTAATTTGTTCCATATTATTCCTAGATTTTGCAAAATGTGCACAATCCTAGGGCTATGCCCAACCACACATATACTAGTACACTTCTTCGGGTTGTTTAATTAATATATATTTCTTGCCAATTCAATGTATTTGAGATGTAAGCAATTTACTACACCTTCATGGTTTGAAACCTGAACAACTGTAGAGTTCGAAAAATAGCATGGTTTATAACAATTCAGAATTATGTTTATAGAAGCCTTGATAGAAGAAATGGAATACCTTTACGTTTACATTGTGATATTTCGTATCGACATCATAGACCTGGAATCTGGGTTGAACACAAAACAAGAAAAAAGGAAAGGTCAGGGAAGCAGCCTAATCAAACCAACACAACTTATATGCGGCTAAGAAAAGAAATATGAGACTTACATCAATGGCTGCACAACCTCGAACTGATAGGAAACTGTAATTTTCTCAATCCATGCTGGACTCAAATTATTCATTATCACTTCAGTTCTCCCTAGCTCCTCTAGCTTACCTAGAAAACCATCTCCTTTCTTCACATAAACCACGACCATGGGATCACTCTGAAACAAAATAACAGATGTTAAAAGAACTATTCATTACCATGACAGAGTACCCATGTTAAATGTGATGTAATACATAACATAGAACTGTATCAAAGAGAAAATATTCATTATATTTGTTCTTGATTGATAAGAACTATGCTAGGCCTTCAATGTGTAAGGGTGTTGTAGTAATAACAATTATTGACATGATAAAGCAAGATAAACAGGTCATGCTCATGTACTCAATTTACGTTCTTCAGTTTGCAGTATTGTAATAACCATGATAAACAGTTATAAGAAAATTTGGAGTGAAAAGTGCTGATTAAGCTTTAGCTGTATCAATTACTGCTATATCGATATGGATATATAAACATACCTTTGATGCAATGTCCCGATCAATCAAGTTAGTTGCTGACAGTGATAACTGCAACACAGACACGAAATCCAACATTAAATTCCAAAGAAGGAAACAGGAGGTCCGACTAGAATATAAGAAAATGAAGAGAACCATCAATTACGAGTGCAAAGACACCAGACTTATCACATCCATCAAACGTACACCAAAGTTTAAAGCAGTCATAATCTTAAGGCACTTAATTACTTCTACCAGACCAGATGGCAAATAATATTGAGTATTGTACTTCATAGTCCATTACAGCTTCATTACATTGTCCAGCTTAAAGGTTCATTACTGTCTCAAGCTAGGCCGAATACTGCAGAGTGAATCCTCTAGGAGTAGCAGTAACCAATTTTAGTCAGTTGATATATAAACCATTAAATAATGTATTGAAAGACAGAGCAAAAGCAAGTGGTACAAAATGGATCGAGGCCTACTGATATTCTTGAAATGGCCCGGGTATACAGATTGTCATTCTGATGATGGAGACCTTACCACAACTCCACATCCACTAGAATGATGGAGTCTCTTTATAAGTGGCACCTATGCTCTTTATAAGTAGCACAGTATTATGACTTTTCTCACACCTCCAAGTGACAAACAATATTTTAATATCAATCAACGGTTTTGTCCTATGCTCTCAAGTCAAATTGGCATAAGATAAATCAGAATCTAGCTAATGTTCTGTTTCTGAGAGAATGTTGTAGGCTTTTTGCAGACAAGGTGGTCGAGGTGCAGTACTCAATCAACATGCAGCCTAAGAAGCCAGTCACGTAAAATACCGATAATGTATGCAAATAATCTGAACAGGATGTCACATTACTTGGTAATTGACAATGGTGTTGTGTGCAAGACAAACACAGCAATTTTATACAGTTGAACACAGTTTTGAGTTTTAAATCTATAGTGAACAACATAGAAACTTTCGTGTTGAACATTCAAGAAGACTTGCTTGCAGACCAGGTTGCAACAGAATACAGGCTGCAATTCGGGGCAAGACAGTAGTGGTTTCAAAATGGAACACAAAAGTCATTGGCAAAATTGACCCGCAGCATGCCATCTTGAACTCAGGCACACCAGTTTTGATAAACCACAATACTTTAATCAACAATCATGCCGTCTTTACTTTCCAGAAAGATCATAGCACAAAGTTTAGGAATCAAAGTTCCTTTTTCAGTTGGCTCAAAAAACATTCTATACATTATAATAAACAAAAAACTATATATTGAAAACAGATTGACCAGGCCAAATTACATGAAACTGATTATAAATTAAAAATTCACCATGCTAATAAAATATGAGATTATTAGTTTCAAGAACAGAGGAACCAAGCTATTCAGTTTTCTGGGCAAGTTTCAAGTTTCAATCTTTACACGCATCGATAAAAAAGTTTCAATCTTTACAGAATCTAGACAAACCCAGAACCACAGAAATATCAATCCTGTTGTTTTACCAAAAGATAAACAAAAATCAATCGGATATGTTCTAGGGTTTTAAAGAAGCCAAAACAGTAAGATTGGGGCAAAATGTAGGTTACCTCGAGAGGAGTGCATAGTGATTCAACCCCACGAGCGCGGTTAAAGAGCTCAACGGCGTCGTTTACGTCGCCGTCCCTGTTGATGGGCCTCTGATGGCCCCCACCCACTGCTTGCTTGCCACCTTTCACGTCGGAAAAACACCCTCCCATCTCTAAACCTCTCTTCTTCTTCTTCTTCTTCTTCTGCTTTTCTTTCTCTCTGTTACGAATTCAAAACCCTAAATCTTTATCGTCTCGCAGGGTTTTATATATAAGAGAGTGCTACGACGTTTAGGAGTCTTCGTCGAAGCTTACCGGACCGGAAATAAAGCCTGCTACTTCAACAGACGCGGTTGCAGAAATAATCTGATATAAAAAATAAAATCCTTCTTGGATAAAACTCTGACAATGTTCTTTGCCTTATTTTGCTTGGAAATTGTTGCGAATTTAATTATTTGTTTACAAAGAAAACCAAATTCTTGTTGAAATTAGACTTATATATATATTTTTCGTTTTTGAAGCTAAATATGTCACGAGACTAGTAAAGGGAGAGTAGGTAGTGTGGGTGGTTTTAGCTATACTTAGTAAAATTTGGTGAGATGTCGAGTTTTGGTGATGTGGGCACGGTATTTTTTGCCTATTTCAGTAACAGGAAATTAAGTTTATCGATAGAAACACGGCTTTTCTTTATGTTTTCTGGCTGATTGATATGGAATGGATCAACGGTAGGGACGAGGTAGTGAGGAAGAACACAAGCGATAATGGTGTCGGAACAAGAGAGTGAAAGGTATAGCGCGTATTATTACGAGTAATAATCTGTGTGCTTTGATACTTGAAAAAAGAGTGAAAAGTATAACACGTATTATTAAGTGATGATAAATAAAAACTTATGATTAGAATTATAAAAAGAATCTTAATCTTTCAGGTCACGTTTATTAAGTGATATCAACTATTTACATTTGTAGTTTGTTTTTTTTGTTGATGAATAATAAATCTGCTTGATGTTATCCAACCATACGATTAAAACATTAAACAGAAATGATGGACATACATTCATTCATGGATGATTAGAGTTACTTCTGGTGGCATAAGAAGGCATAGAAGATCGAAGAGTTTTAAAACTCATCGGCTCTTGATCCTGGAATAGTCTTATGGTGGTTCTAGTGGACATGGAGGAGTCAGATTCAGCTTCTTCGATCTGTTCTCCGTCCGAGAGACGCCTTCTGCATAGGGTGGACTAAAGGTATTTGATAAGTCAGGTACGCCTAACACTTGTTGTTTAATGGTTACTAGCTAGCTACTCTCCTTTTTATGGTTTTCAGCATAGAAATGATGTACGTTTTTCTAACTTTTTTTCGCACTCAAATTGTTTTTTACTTCTATCTTATCAATATAAGGCATGGTGTATCTTCGCAAAAGAAATTAAGAAAAATTAAGTGGAAGATAGTTTAAAAAACTGGGATTTCTAGGAAACGTTTATTCATTTCTTTATTTGAATTTCTAAAAGAAAGTTATCTTCAAAGCGTCCATCGCATATATGCGTGGATCAACCTGTTATGCGTTGGATTGTCATCGGCAAAAGCGAGGTGAAGAACGGATCCTCAAAAGCTATGTTTTCAGGACTCGATCTCCTCTTCAAAAGGCCGGGTATATAAATATGTTTAAAACAGATTATGGTTTCGTGACTAGCTCGTACTTTCACATTTTTGATCAGAGCCTAATTACTTTCCAATTGCTCGTCTGTACCACCCAATTAATAAACCAGTGGAAATGGGCATAAAGTTTACTGTGTATTACTCTACTGTATATATGTATATCTCTAGCTAGTGTATGTATCCTAGTTTACCAAATGCAATAGTTTACTGTGTATTGCAGCAAAACACACACTCATATCTCTATATATAATTGTTACGACGTACATTAATATTCTGAATTCTAGTTCTAGATATTCGGTCATAAACTGAACGTGTATATATTTATATATATATATAGGGTCCTTCTAATGAAAAAGTTGGTGTAATCCCTCATCCCTCATATATAGTAAAAAAAAAAGGATCCCTCATTAGAAGGTCCTGTATATATATATATATATATATACATATATATATATATGGTGTATTCTTATACTATCTAGTTCTGTGGTGGTTCAAACTTGTCTAGCTAAATTGGCCGATTCAAGAAGCTTTTACGTACTGCTATAGATTTTCATTTTACTACCTGGTAACTAAGTACAAACAACGTCACTTGCATCGTCATTTTGCCAGTACTATTTGATCGAGTTGGTAGAAAAATATGTCTGCATAATTGCATTGAAATACCTGGATGATGATGCTACATATATAATCCAATAATTTACATCGACTAGCTAGCTAGTCTCGAGGAATCAAAGTATTCCAATTTCCAACCAACTGGTACCCAAAGTATTATCCATTTTAGAGTCAACCATATATGCATGATATATATAGAGGCCGGATCAGAGCGGACGTCCGCACCGGCCTTAAAGTGCGGATGTCCATTCGTTCTCTACCTTCTGGCGCCGACGACAGTGCGCCTCCACCCTAGAAGACTCCAGCAGCATCCCCGACCATTTTCCCTCTTCGGTGAGTCCGTTATTTTCCAGTTTTCCGGCGAGATCATCCAAAACTTCAAACAAAGTCGATCTCGCCGGAAAACTGAAAAAAAACGGACTCGCCGGGGAGGAAAGGTGGTCAGGGACACTGCTGGAGTAGGGTATAGAACGGACGGACGTCCTCACTTTAAGCCGAGTGCGGACGTACGCTTTTGATCCTCTATATATATATGGTCTCCGGAGCCAAGTTAATTTGAAATTGGCGGGAAATTCCCAAGTCGATTCCAAACTTTTCCGACAAGATGATCATAGTAGTATGCAATTAAGCATGTATTTGTATGGAAACAAGTTGGATCGACGTGGAAGTCAAAGTCGATCAACGTAAGTCAGTCAACGAGATCATATATCCATTTTATAATCAGAGAGAGAATAAAATAGATCGAGTAGAGACGGATCTGAAATCAAAGCTAGCTCGTGAGTTTTGAAGTGATGGAAAACTGGCGAAGACGCGCGATGGACTTGAATACTCGGTTTTAGCTAGCTAGAAAATTATTCAGTAAGATTATTCAAGAAAATATATACCACTGTAGGTGATATATCCTTAATCGTTTCGAAACTTACTCAGAAGATTCATCGAGTAAAATGTCAATACAGTTACTCCACCCTTCAAATTATCCTGTTGAAGATTTTACAAACCAGAGAGAGGAAGATACAGCACCAATCCTACAAGTTGAATTTTCTAATTCTTGGTGCTCACAGACACAGTATTGGACTTTTCTGCAAGGGACTTGTATTATGGATTACACCTCAGGCGCATCTCTGGTTTGTTCGGTGCTTTTGCACGAGAGGCCGGCCGGGTCCCCGGAAACGGTCAGTTAACTCTCTGGATTGTTCTAAACTTCTGTAGGAATCTTTATTTCATTCCCCGACCGACCGGCGCCCTTATCTTCATGTTTCGGTATGAGGGCAAGACAAACATGCATCCTGCAACCAATTTGCTAATTAATGAAATGATGGATTTTTTTTGTCATAAGTAATGCTAGGTGAACCATCTTTTGGGAACCACTTAGAGTCCACTTTAGGTGACAGCTTACGTGGCATTGTCACTTTATCAAAACTAATTTCAACTCTTTTATATTTATATATTTTCTTAATAACAAAATTCATTTTTCTAATTTCACTTTTATGATTCTTTTAACCCTAATTCTTTTTCCTTCTTCTCTCTGATCTAACGTTTGCCGTCTTCATCTCCATTAGACCGATTTCTGTTCTCTCTCTCTC
>NC_020496.1:5841454-5849699 GCF_000184155.1 Fragaria vesca subsp. vesca
TTCTCTCTCTCTCTCTCTCTCTCTCTCTCTCTCTCTCTCTCTTTTTCAACCAGCTTCTTAATTACCTCCTTTTTAATTGATCAATCCTATCGAGCTTAGTGTATAACAAGACGCATATTAGGTTTTCATGGTCACTGTTGTGTTACATGGGGTCGTCTAGCATTTTCCCTTTGATATCAATGTCACTGTGATTTCTCAAATGAGAAATCCCTGGTGTAAATTTGGATTTCATGTTGAATTCAATTGTACATTCACCCAGTGAGGTTAATAATTGATAGTGAGCACTAATCTCTTTCCCCTAACAATATGTCGTGCACTAACTCTGGGACTTCTCTCACGTCCAAGTTTCTCTGAGCACTAATCAACTGCAAATTTCTACTACACTTAGAAGGTATAAAGTTCTAGTTAGCTTAAAGCGAAAGCTTTATGCTTTCATACATTTAGACCAATATCTCAAATGATCAATATGGACGAGATCAACACTACCAATATCTATAGCCTTCTTAGTAGTGAGGAGGAGAGAATGGAAATCCGACGTTTGATGGAGATGAAGACGGCATAGAGATCAAATCAGAGAGAAGGAAAAAGAATTTGGGTTAAAAGAATCATAAAAGTAAAATTAGAAAAATGAATTTTGTAATTAAGAAAATATATAAAATATAAAAGAGTTGAAATTAACGTAAGCTATTACCTAAGATAGGCTCTAAGTGGTTCCCCTAACGTTACTTTTTTGTCATGCTTGCAAAGAAAAGCACTCGCGAACAACAGAAGTGCATGCCTAGCCGGCCTATTAGTTTTTGTTTGTTCACAAAAAAAGAAATTAACAAAAAAAAAAAAGTCTCAACCGTTTCCAATGGGTTTCTCTCAATCTTTAACTCTGTGGAAAAGAATTGTTGACCAACCAAAGGGGTTAGAATGATATACGCAGAAGAAAAATCTCTCTCGATCGTCACCAAAGCAACGTCATTATATCCATAAGCAGATCAGAAACTTATAGGTTTCAATTTTGCTCGATATTCTTAAGATATATTATTGATCCGACATGGCATATGAACGCTTTGTAAATTGTCTGGAAAATGTGTTTGCACATATAACAGTTGGGCATAATATAAATGATTCATGAAGTCATGAACCTTATTGTCTATACAATGAAAGATCCAATAATGGATTGATTGTGGCCAAGTAGTTCCATGTACGTAAATGAATTTTCCATGCATCGTGCATGGCAATTGGCAAACACGTAAAGGTAAAGGTTGGAGATCGATCTCAAGTCAATCTCTTTAGCTTAGTCAGTCAACGAAAAGTCATCGTTCAATTTGTAGAAAACCTAGCCTGCACGAATAATGTTCGCTTTTGTCATTCTTACGCGAGATTTGAAATCAAAACTTGTAGAAATTGCATTGTGAAACTGGCACGAAATTAAGTCTGATGCGGGAATCGTGAACACAATAGTAGGCGGTTCCTTCAAGCGTCAAAAACCAATGGAGATAACGTTGGAATCCACCGACGACAGCCTTGAATCCATAAGACTAGGGTTTCTCGAATCTACGAAAAGTTTATGGAATCCACCAAGAATTTGAGAAAACTCAAAACTTTTATTAAGATGAAAAGATTACCCTAATACAAAGCATGATGAAGCTTATATAGGCATCCATACTAAGAATTACAATCATAATCTAACATTGAAACCTAAGAATCCAAATTAAAAAGGAAACAAATAACCCTAAATAAAAGAATCCTAAAAAGAAAATAAAACTACCCTAAAAATACTAAATCGCAAATCGGACAGTTAAGACGACAACTTTTGGCTTAAATCTGAAAGGGCTCACTTTAGTGAGTCTTATAGATCTCGTCGTTCTTATTCCGGCAAGGTATCATACATCCTAGACAGACGTTATGGTCAAAAGTAACTCCAAATCAGATATAACAGATTTTACACGACAAATCCAAAAAGTCTAAAACAACATCTTCTTGAATATTCCAGCGGCTAGCAACCTCATGATACGAGAATTACCGATATTTAAATCATTCTTTTTTATTATTCGCCGTTTCCTTACTTTTATTTTTTTCTGTCTAAATTTGACCCATTCTCGTTCTACATCAAAGTCTGTGAATTGGCTCGGTCGATCAGTACGTTTCGGGACAACGATGTACATAACTTCACCTTCAAAGTTCGTTCTTGAAGGTTTGCTGCTGCTTGAAGGTGATAGCTAGCTAGTACTGATACCCAACATGTTATGTCAAGACCCACCCCGAATTTTACCCTAAAACCTGGAATAAATTCTACAGGGACCACCTCCAAGGAAGATATTACTGAAAATTCGGCATAACCTCCCTTGGAAATGGACAACCCTTCCTAAAGAAAACCTACAAACACTCTTAAAATTCTCAATCCACCCTTAACTTCTGGAGCCTACGTGCTCCTCAAACACAACCATCACAACGTCATCCAAACATCAAATAAATACCCAGCTTAAACAGTATCTTATCTTTCAGATATTCTAAACAGAAAACAACAGACCGTACACTACCGAAATAATATTATACAATATCCCCAAGGGAAAATCAGAGCTAATAGACACTAGAGGAAACAAGAAAAACACAGGTAGGTTAAATAGGTAACCTACGGATGAAATGTGGTGAAAATGCAGGTGACTATGTCTCGCCTCCTACTAGATCCAACCTGAACTCAGCAGACTGGACATTTTAAAACGAAGGGCCCAGGAGAAAACATTTAATAACGTTAGAGTGAGTGGAGAAAAATAAATTCATACAAATATTTATGCATTCCCATTTTAATTTCCAAAGAAATTAGGCTACATGCGACCGCTCAAAACTGCTCAACTCATAAACTGGCAATTTCACGACTAGTTTCGGCTAGTCACCAACTCAAATAAAATGGAGCCTCTCAGGCTAGCTAAACTATATATAAACATATATGTATATGTATTTACACTCGTCAGACTCTTTGTATGAATTCTATGAACAAATTAGAAAATGGAAATTCATACAAGGCTACGACGCTTGCGTCTAACGCTCATGTCGCGCCATAATGAAATTTTTCCTCATTATGAACGAAGAGGACGGGTGTATATTTACGTGTGGACTCCCTATATGAAAACATAAAATAAACCAGAAAAAAAAGTAGTTTTCATATAGGGCTATGACGCTTGTGTCTAACACTCACGTCACGCCATAATGATATTTTACCTTATTATGACGGACCAAGCACGTATAGCTAGCTATCATTTATATACATATTATACTCATAACATCCAATAAACATATCCACCGAAAATCTCATTTTCGGGAACTCTCTAAAGGAGGAAAATTGCCAAATAACCGAGAAATCAATAAGTCTCATCAGAAGAAATAAATTATCAACAAAATAATTTATCGCATGCTTTTCAATTAAAACAAAGGTCTACTCAAAAATTAGGCCTAAGTCTGATGTCGCTCCGAGGCTTCTTCTGCTCGGGCCTCCTCTCGTCCTATTTCAAATATATAATTAATTTCTCAACTAAAAATCCAATATTTAGACAAAATAGGCAAAATTAACCGAGAGCCATAAACATGCTCATCATTGCCTAACTTCGATATTCTTAAATCGAGACGACCCAAACTTTAATACCATATATACTCGGTAGCCGTAAATACAACCTCCCCCAGAAATTGACTTAAATCCTACGGCCGGATTCTACATTATTCAACCGCTAAAAATACCAAACTTCGGAAATTCACAAACCTATCCAAAACTCATCCGAAAATTCCATAATTCACTTCAATAAACTCCCCTTAATATTCCACATTTAAAACCATACAAAACTCCCAAACAGCGGCGGCGGCCGAAGGCCGATTTCGGGCGACCTACAATGCCCACCAAATTTAAACAGTAGTTTCCTCTCAACCTACTCTACAACTTTTTTAACTAGCACAACACCCAATTCCAAGCCTAACTATGCCAATCAAACGAAAACATCATAAAAGCCTTAGAAAATTTAACTCCACATTTCTCCTTACCTAGCTTAAGGGAGGGTGAGACATTTGGAGGGGTTGCTGCACGGGAGGAGGGCTCTCTTTTGAGCAAACCAGCTCCGGCTATGGCGGCCAGAGGAGGGAGTTCCGGCGAGGATACCACCACGACAGCCGGACCTTTCGGGGGAGAGAACTCTTTCACGGCGGAGCTAGGGCGGCTCTCACCAGCTTAGAATGGAAGCTGGGTTAGAGGCCGACCGAACGGGACCAGTGCAGTAGTCGCAGGCGGACGGACAGTGGCGGACGAGCGGCCGGAAGTTTGCAGGGGAGAGAGCTCGGGAGAAGGCTCGAGGAAGAGGGAAGAGAAAAGAGAGAGAAGGAGAGAAAGGATTTAGGCCTTTACACCCGGTCCAACATCCTTATACCCACCCAACTCTATAACTTTACACTCCAAAATAATAATACCCTAATAAAAATTACCTTTTACTAGCTAAAATTATCATTTATACCATCGTCACATTTTTCTCTGAAGAATAATCCTCCGAAAATAACCGTCCCCCAAACCCCTCTAGGGACCAATTAAACTATACCTCAATGACGGAGACGGTAAAAATTCTTATTACAACTAAACTAGTAAATAAGGTAAAAATTTTAAGGTCGGGATGTGACATGTTAAAGTTTCCAATTACTTTAATTTGGTGTTGCCAGATCGATCGCTAAATAACGCTAATTCGCATAAGGATTACGCCCCAGTTATTCGCTCATATATTGCCTTTTCTAGTGCTTATTTAGCTGTTCTAGACGTCAATTGTTGAAAACTACTGCACTTCATTAACACTACAAATTTGACCACAAATCAATCAATCCCAAATCCCAAACAAGGGTTAGATGATATAAGCACCAATTAACAAGAGCATAGCGACATAAAAAAGACCTAATTAATCCTCACCCAGCCCAAATGGCCAAATCCTTATCCCAGGTGGTTTAGAATCTATTTAGGGCTCTATTTTATTTCCGAATTCCAATCGAGTTTGGATTTGAATTTAGAAACCTATAAATACCATCCATGGGTACGTAGAATGCTCCATACAAATCCAAAATCGAAGATGCAGATTCCAATCGGTGGTTATCATCACGTTGCGATGCAAAAACCCCAATCCCAGACCACAGGGTCTTTGGAGAAGGACATTCTTCCCATCAGTCTGCAGTTCTTGACGTTAAGACAATGGCGCTGCAATCCATATATTACAACATGTACTTTAGTTTGTGAACCACTTATACATGTGGAGTTTTCTGATATCAAGAAGCAAGCACAGGACAGTAGAATCAAGTAGGTATATGAAAATCTCTTCTCTGAGTATCTGACGATGATGGAGGTGCCGGAAGAGGAACACGCCGCTGCGATTCACAAAGCTTGAATCCAGTTTTTTTAGCTTATATATAGGTCGTACGCATGTAGAGACTCCTCTTGAACTTGAGACTTCATTATTAATTTCACTAAAATCATCCCCAAACAAGGGTTATATGTTTCAAAAAATGATTGCACGAGAGCATCTATATCAGACGAGAGCGTATACGAACATATATTCAAGTTAATTTATAATTTTTTCAAATGCAAAGAGCCTTCTACCCAAATGAAGTGGTTAATTTCAGCTTGCTATCCTTGTATTGAACCTATATATAGCTGGGGCCTTAAACTTGAATTGTTTAGTTCAATGATAAATTTCAACTTTCAAGTCCAAATTTTCCTCTCTTCGTTCTCAAAGTTCAAATATTTATCCAAGAGACCTTTTAGGTTTTTTTTTTTTTTTTTTTGTTTTTTTTTTTTTTTTTTTTTTTTTCTTTTACCTTAAGAAAGAGACAAAACTAACAAGAAAAATAGAAATACGATACTTAAAGACATACTTCATCTACCAATAGCTAGTAGCCATAATGCCCAACCCAGCAACCGTAGTACACATGACCACAAGTACGTAGTAGTAATAATCTAGGAACAATTCAACTGTTAGAAACTTCTGTCCAAAAAAAAAAAAAAAAAAATCATCTGTTAGAAAGAAGAAGGAATTTGATGAAATACGAGGAAGTAGATAGAGCTTTCCCAGTTTACGGCTAAAGTGAAGCTTACACGAAAGCATCATCACCACAAACAGAAGACGTAGTCTTACTCTTTCATAATTATGTACTATATGCCTCGTTAATATATATAATACACCAGATCGATTTCGCAGAACAATTAATTAATAATCTTGTTAATTTGAGAGTGTTGGAGTTGGGAGAGAAACCAGAGATTAGAAGAACACAGAGAGAAATGGGAGGTTCTCGAAGAAGCGATCGAACCTATCAGTAAGGCGCTGCAGCAGCAGCAGGCATGGCTATAGTCAAGAATGTTTCGATGTTTTCGACTACTTACCCCCAGGATGTTCATACTTGAATGAACCAACTGCAGATCATGAACCTAGCCTTTCTTCTTCTTACGAACCAGGTCTTCACACTGCAAAGTCACAGCCCCTGCCATCTGCTCCAGTACTACCATTTGCATACGATGATGAAGAAGAGAAGCAGATTGATAAGGCGATTTCCGCATCTCTGGAAGTATCAAACCTTCCTAGTGCATCTTCTACCTTGAGCATGAACCCTAGCTATGCATGTGATGTCGACGAAGAAGACCGGCAGATTGATATGGCGATTTGGGCCTCTCTGAAAGCATCAAACTTTCCTCGGCCATCTTCTACCCTGAGCATGAGCCCTAGCTATGATCAAGAATGGTCATCTCGGTTTGATATTGGTAGCAGCTCTTCTTCTTCCCAGTCAAAAGAAAATCCAAATCATTTCAGTGGCGAATTAGGAGGATGTGGGATATGTTTCGAAGTTGTATCAATGCCAGCAATATGTTACCCCTGTGGGCATGTGAGTTGCTACGAGTGTTTGCTACGGATTCAGGGCAGTACTAATAGATGTTCTCGTTGTCGTGGAGCAATCACCAAAGTTATGAGGATTTGTATGTAGAATAATGTGGATTGAGCATTTGAGCCACACCAAGAGTTAGACATTAGTATATAATAATATAAATATAGACATTTGTACGTATACTGTCTGGTAGACGAAGTCATGAAGTGTATACTTTGTAATAGACCAAGTATATCCTCCTTTTGAGCCAAAAGCATCAGATTTATTGCGAAGCAGCATATTTACGTTGCTCTTATAGAACTCATGGTTTTCGTTTCGTTTTTGGCAGGAGTATTCAGACTTGAAGGTGGAGTTGAGTAGAACAGAGAAACATATTTTGAAAGAGATGGGTTTCATTTGCCATGTTGAGCATCCCCACAAGTTCACCTTGAATCACCTCCAGAGCTAACGCAAGAAGCCTGGAATTTAGCAAATGACAGGTGCCTTTTTATCAGAAACCAATTTCTTTTTTGTTTTGTTGGTCTTGATATTTAACTTCTAACTTTTGAATTTGAAGTAGGCGTGTTTGTTTATTTACAATTATCTGTTATACCTGGAGATGTTAGTCAATTACTCTTTTATTATACCAATGAGGGTTAGTGGAATGTTCAGCCGACCATGTTTGCTCCCACCTGGTATGGGGTCGGAAATCCCTCATTTGCTAGAGATTCCTGCCTCTTAAAGATCGTAGCGTTAGGAGGCCCCAGTTTTTTGTCAGGACATGTCAAGCAGGTTTTGGGGATATCTGGGTGTAGACAAGAAGGTTCATAATGTGATGCTTATTGATACAGCAGTTTACTTTAAATAGATGGAAATAGCTATATTAAAAACTGTTTTAGAACCATTAGTGTTTGAACTCTGTTGTGTAGAGTAGATTTCATGCCGTATTTATATGGGTTGCATGTCTATCCAGAAAACTGGATTGGTGTAGCATGTCAAAATCAAAAGTTGGGTCTCTCATAGGGGGATAGATTAATAAAGCTAATTTAGAAAAGGAAAGGACTTAAGTACTCGTCTGCAACTAGTAATGGATTTGACTCCGAGCTTTCAAAGGTTTATGGTTTTTAAATGGCATTTGATTTTGCTTTTCACTAGAATGATCTCATGAACTTTATGCTATTGGTTTAATTCTTATTGTTTCTCAACTTTTATTTGGAGCAGCTTGCGTACAACTTTGTGTGTTCGATTCAAGAGTGAGGTTGTTGCTTGTGGTGTGTGTATGCTGCTGCTCGGAGGTTTCATGTTCCCCTTCCTGAGAATCCCCTGTGGAGGTATTGATGCTGACAAATCAGGGATTGATGAAGTTTGTAGGGTTCTTGCTCAT
>NC_020496.1:5850246-5852788 GCF_000184155.1 Fragaria vesca subsp. vesca
CAACTCTTGCCGATACATCTAATTCAAAGGCGCCGACAGCTGTAGCCAGTGGCGGATCCAGGAATTGAAACCGGGTGAGACTTGACTTTCCACCATTAAAAAAAAAAAAAACTACGCTGTGATAGGAGGAATATTATAGATGAAAAAAAAAAATTGACACACCTAGACAGAAGGGGACGAAATGAGCCTTATCTCTCGAAAACAAGTTTATACTCGATTAACTAAATCTAACCCTACGAGTACCTGAAAATTGTTTATCGTAAAGTCATTACTAATAGAATCAGCATATTCCTTCTTAATGTGGAGGACCATGTAATCACATAAAACTCGCCGATACAGGTTGTTGCACGACAAACTGCTTGGGCAGTGGAGGAGAAGACGACAAGAAGAAAGATAGAAGTACGTTTTGAAGACTATTCTCTCTTTTTGTTGGAAAAAAAGGACATAAAAGTTGGTCACTTAGGCTTGAACGTCAGCCCAAGAATTATACACTTGAGACTTTTGGGTCAGTTGGGTGGGACTCACTCAAAAGATTACAATGACATTATAAACTACATGTAAGAATTTTTTTTCCCTCCAAAAGTTTGGGTGCGACTTGAGTCCCAGTCCCATATGCTGTAGATCCGCCCCTGGCTGTAGCCAATCCTGAATCCTCTGGATCAAAGGGTGTAAGCATAACAGCCTCCGATAAGGAAAAGGATTCTAAAGAAAGTGATGATGAATCTAAGAGCTTGCCTGTTGATTTAGAGGTAAGAGAAGATCTGAACATGACTACCACAGTTCCTCATAATCTGACATGTATCGTTATTTTGCAGACCGTGACTACCACAGTTCCTCGTATTCTTCAAGGGAGAAGGATCGCTATAGACATCACCCCTATGCCTGAATGGTGAATGTATTCATCTCGGTTTCTCTTGATTAAACTTGTAGAATTCAAATACTTGATTGTATGTTGACACAGTTTCGCAGAAAAGAAAGTGATCTCCTGTTGAAGGGCCAGGGAAGGCAGACGTTTTGACGATGAAAAAAAAAGGGGTTTGTCTGAATAATCCTTAAATACCTCGGCAGCTCTTCGAGAAATAGGTTCAATCCGTATGAACATGATGAATGTTGTGCAGTGGAAAAATAGAGATGTTTGTGATTTCATAATCTCCGTCTTAACTTGAAAAGCATCCAAAATTTATATAGCAAATCTATCACCTCTATCTATAGCCAAAGATTTAATTTCTTTGCTAGATCAGTATCAAATACAACCAACTACTATATAAACACCATTCGTGCAGTCTCATCCTTCAAGTTTAGACTCAAGCCACAACATTGGCGTAGAAATCAACAGTCATTGATGGTGATGCGCCGTAGATCCTCGTCGCAGTACTTGCTCTTCTCCAATGTCGTGATGCGACATTGGCATCAATGTCGTGATGCGACATTGGCATCAATGTCGTGTGGAAGCCTATACCAAGCACCACCGACCCAGCAGTGGTTGGCCTGCGTCAGTGCGTCTGACGTTTACTATATGCTTATTCTCGTCGCCAGAAATGAGAAAGGCTCCGCAGATTATTAATATACTGTAATCCTGGATCACCAGCACGACCGCAGGGAATTAATAGGCTTTTATTCAGATTGATTAGTTGCATATGACCTTTCTCTCTAACAACAAGAGTGTAATGAGATTTGGTATCCAAACCAAACCAGATATTAGGAATTAATACTCGGAAATGAGTGTGTTTGTCAGTTTGTGTCCAATTTCATTATTCATTCTAGAATCTAGAGCTTTGTCTTGATAATAATATTGACAAAGAACTACAAAGATGAATCCTTTTAAAATTTGTGAGATTCTAGATTCTAGAGATTTAAGTTGCTAAATTTCTGCCCTTTGTAAGAGGAAGACATAAGTGCTAACTAATCACCGGTTAATTTCATCTACATATCTAGACGAACTTTAGGGGTGCTGATACTAGAACACTGTTCGCTGTTCTAAAGTTGTAGAGTAGATGGTTGGGTTGCATTGAAAGTGAGAGGCTTGATGTCTCTGGCGCGCATGTAGCTCAAGAACTGTCCAGGCAACTCTTCGAGAAGAGATTGAAGAGCCGAAATTCGCCCGCCTGCTAAAACCACAATGAGTTTTTGTTTTAATTCAGAATAAATGGCTTCAATCCATATGAACATGATTAATGTTGTGGAGAGGAAAAATAGAGATGTTTGGGACTTACTATGCACATCTCTCATAGGAACAAACTGTACGATGTCTCTTGTAGCCACACGACCTGTTGAACTTGATAATCGCTGTCCATTATCAGCATCGAGAATCTGCCAAATACAATATTCACATGGGCATTCAGAATTCTAGTTGTTGAAATTCCAACATATGTAGCATCAGGAGAAAGAGATGACTCGTAAAAAGAAACAAAAGCATACCTCCATTTGTTTAAAATCCGCTGTTCCTACTCCAACTATTAGAATTGAGAGGGGAAGATCAGATGCCCTCACCAAAGCATCTGTTGTTTCCTGGAGGTCTGTAAGGATCCCATCCTATAAAAGG
>NC_020496.1:5853141-5872064 GCF_000184155.1 Fragaria vesca subsp. vesca
GAAACAATCACCAACATAAAAAAAATTCATTGGTCAGTGACTTGGTATGTAAGTTTGCAAACCAGAGTAGAATGCCATATGTGAGGAACCAGACTCTTAATCTACCTCAAAGCCAGTTGCAGTTCCATCCAAGTTAA
Source organism: Fragaria vesca subsp. vesca (assembly GCF_000184155.1). Classification (NCBI taxonomy): domain Eukaryota; kingdom Viridiplantae; phylum Streptophyta; class Magnoliopsida; order Rosales; family Rosaceae; genus Fragaria; species Fragaria vesca. The sequence goes on from NC_020496.1 coordinate 5,853,279, forward strand.
AACAGTGCGACACAGGCCCTCCAGCTGTCCTTCCTCCAAAACCCCAAGCAGGAAAACGTTTATCAGCATCATAAAACTGAATAACTTCCCCAACTTCTGTTATTGCCTGCAAAATGCAAAAATAAACTTGATTACATTTACAGATACCACTCAACTATTACTCACAGAAGATACCTTCTATGGTTATTTCTTTAAATCAAAGAACACATATTGTGTTGCATGTTATCAGACATTTGTTAATTACTAAAATATAACCAAAGTCTTAGTTATTAAAGCACCACATTTGCTAACCTGCTGGTAAGAATTCAACCGGCCATAGGGATCAATGTAGTGCAACGAATCAGGTTTTCGAGGATCTCCATTTGAAGCTGTGACAAAATTCAGTATCAAGGCATGCAAATAGATTGGAACGATAAACATTTCAATAGTCCCACTCAATTCTTACCAGTAAAGTCAACAGAAACCATGAAGTTAAGCTCAAACCCACTGGAAATATAATCGACAAAGCTGAACTGCTGCTTCTCATTAAATTGATCCACAAACAACTGACCCTTTGACAACTACAACACCATTAACAAACAGTGAGTACATTTACATGTATGCTACAAGTATATGAACTAGAATGCAAGCTTGAATAAACACCTTTTCACGACCAAGAGAAGATGGAATGACAAAATTCACCCCACTTCTTTCTTTGAATAATCTCTCCAGGTCTGCCACAGATTTTTGAAGTTTCCTAAATTAGACAAAGAGGCAAATTGAAAAAGGTTGGTTGTCTTCCTTTTACAGGCAAAAATACAAAGTTGAGATAAAAGTGAAAAAAGAACCAATAGTTTTAATAATTACCCAATAAGAACATGATTGCCATTACTGTTGAAATCAAAGCACTCGATGATTAATGGATTATCCTGCACCAAATTTAAGTTGCATGAATTTTCTACCTTAATTGTCAATCTACTAACCGTATTTAACAGGTGAGCAGAATTGGCAAGCTTACCTTGCTTCCAAACTGCTGCATACTCAGGGACAGCAGTTTCCAAACTGGATTTAAATTGTTATCCACTACTTCAGTCTTGCAAATTGGAACAGAACTTCCACTCTCAACAATTCTTGATACTCTTAAGAAAGGATCCTATAGTAAAGAAGTCAAAAAGATGTATAAGAATCACTAAACCAAACCAAAAAAAAAAAAGAAAGCTAATACTATGTATGAAATGAAAAAGATCTTAACAATCGGTTTCATAAGGCGTACACTTTTAGAGAAGAGGTCTTTGTTTTCCAATTGGGAACAACGAAATTTTATCTCAACAACACTCTTCGAAGCCATAGTTTCTTCAGCATGGACAATGAGTGTTCCTAAGTTTCTCGTACCTCCACGCCCGCTTCTGTTATGCAGCTTCAAGGTTACACTTCGACTTTGTTTTGTCACTATCTGCAATTAGAAAAAAACATGTTTACAAACACAATATATCTCACCATTTAGCAAATGATAAAACATTTTTGCAATACAAGACATACAAACTGATATCGCAAAAACAATTATGATTTTTACACTATCTTCATACATACTGCAACACCTCAATGAAATGACCTATTTTCATGAACTCTCTTTATCTGAAGGTAGTTTACCTCTGAAAGATTGCAACTGCCTTCCCCAAGAAATTCCTGATCCTCCAACTTCAGTGTCTGCAATGCAACACAAAGAGATGATTAAGAAAGTAAACTTTGCCTTTATTTAGAGTTCACATATGGTTTATATTCGCACTGTGATGCAAAATTTATAGGTCATAAAGAGCAAAAGACAAAAGAACTTTTGAAGGAGTTGTTTTACTATTGCTTCCATCACGCTTGATGTCCTAATTTGTTCCATATTATTCCTAGATTCTACAAAATGTGCACAATCCTAGGGCTATGCCCAACCATACATATACTAGTACACTTCTTTGGGTTGTTTAATTACTATATATTTCTTGCCGATTCAATGTATTTGAGATGTAACCAATTTACTACACCTTCATGGTTCGAAACCTGAACAACTGTAGAGTTCGAAAAATAGCATGGTTTATAACAATTCAGAATTGTGTTTATAGAAGCCTTGATAGAAGAGATGAAATACCTTTACGTTTACATTGTGATATTTCGTATCGACATCATAGACCTGGAATCTGGGTTGAACACAAAACAAGAAAAAAGGAAAGGTCAGGGAACCAGCCTAATCAAGCCAACACAACTGATATGCAGCTAAGAAAAGAAATATGAGACTTACATCAATGGCTGCACAACCTCGAACTGATAGGAAACTGTTATTTTCTCAATCCATGCTGGACTCAAATTATTCATTATCACTTCAGTTCTCCCTAGTTCCTCTAGCTTACCTAGAAAACCATCTCCTTTCTTTACATAAACCACGACCATGGGATCACTCTGAAACAAAATAACAGATGTTAAAAGAACTATTCATCACCATGACAGAGTACCCATGTTAAATGTGATGTAATACATAATATAGAACTGTATCAAAGAGAAAACATTCATTACATTTGTTCTTGATTGATTAGAACCATGCTAGGCCTTCGATGTGTAAGGGTGTTGTAGTAATAACAATTATTGACATGATAAAGCAAGATAAACAGGTCATGCTCATGTACTCATTTTATGTTCTTCAGTTTTATAAGAAAATTTTGGAGTGAAAAGTGCTGATTAAGCTTTAGCTGTATCAATTACTGCCATATCGATATGGATATATAAACATACCTTTGATGCAATGTCCCGATCAATCAAGTTAGTTGCTGACAGTGATAACTGCGCACAGACACGAAATCCAACATTAAATTCCAAAGAAGGAAACAGGAGGTTCGACTAGAATATAAGAAAATGAAGAGAACTAGAAATAAGAGAACCATCAATACACTCATGGTGATTACGAGTGCAGAGACACCAGACTTATCACATCCATCAAACGTACACCAAAGTTTAAAGCAGTCATAATCTTAAGGCACTTAATTAATTCTACCAGACCAGATGGCAAATTATATTGACTATTGTAATTCATAGTCCATTACAGCTTCATTACACTGTCCAGCTTAATGGTTCATTACTGTCTCAAGCTAGGTGGAATACTGCAGAGTGAATCCTCTAGGAGTAGCAGTAACCAATTTTAGTTATATATAAACCATTAAATAATGTATTGAAAGACAGAGCAAAAGCAAGTGGTACAAAATGGATTAAGGCCTACTGGTATTCTTGAAATGGCCCGGGTATACCGATTGTCACCCTTCCGATGATGGAGACCTTAATGTCTACAACGCCACATCCACTACAATGATGGAGTCTCCTTATAAGTAGCACAGTATTATGACTTTTCTCACACCTCCAAGTGACAAACAATATCTTAATATCAGTCAACAGTTTTGTCCTATGCTATCAAGTCAAATTGGCATAAGATAAATCAGAATCTTGCTAATGTTCTGTTTCTGAGAGTATGTTGTAGGCATTTTGCAGACAAGGTGGTCGAGGCGCAGTACTCAATCAACATGCAGCCTAAGAAGTATGTCACGTAAAACACCGATAATGTATGCAAATAATCTAAACAGGATGTCACATTACTTAGTAATTGACAATGGTGTTGTGTGCAAGACAAACACAGCCATTCTATAAAGTTGAACTCACAGTTTTGAGTTTTAAATCTATAGTGAACAACGTAGAAACTTTCGTGTTGAACATTCAAGAAGACTTGCTTGTAGGCCAGGTTACAACAGAATACAGGCTGCAATTCGGGCCAAGACAGTAGTGATTTTAAAATCGAACACAAAAACCATTGGCAAAACCCGCAGCATGCCATCTTGAACTCAGGCAAACCAGTTTTGAAAAACGACAATACTTTAATCAATCATGCCGTCCTTACTTTCCAGAAAGATGATAGCACAAAGTTTAGGAATCAAAGTATCAATCAAATTCCCTTTTAAGTTGGCTGAAAAAACATTCTATACATTAGAATAAACAAAAAACTATATATTGAAAACAGATTGACCAAGCCAAATTACATGAAACTGATTATAAATTAAAAATTCACCATGCTAATAAAATATGAGATTATTAGTTTCAAGAACAGAGGAACCAAGCTATTCAGTTTTCTGGGCAAGTTTCAAGTTTCAATCTTTACACGCATCGATAAAAAAGTTTCAATCTTTACAGAATCTAGACAAACCCAGAACCACAGAAATATCAATCCTGTTGTTTTACCAAAAGATAAACAAAAATCAATCGGATATGTTCTAGGGTTTTAAAGAAGCCAAAACAGTAAGATTGGGGCAAAATGTAGGTTACCTCGAGAGGAGTGCATAGTGATTCAACCCCACGAGCGCGGTTAAAGAGCTCAACGGCGTCGTTTACGTCGCCGTCCCTGTTGATAGGCCTCTGATGGCCCCCACCCACTGCTTGCTTGCCACCTTTCACGTCGGAAAAACACCCTCCCATCTCTAAACCTCTCTTCTTCTTCTTCTGTTTTTCTTTCTCTCTGTTACGAATTCAAAACCCTAAATCCTTATCGTCTCGTAACTTTGTTTGTTTTCTATTCGTGACGAGCAACGGTTTATATACAAGAGGGTTTAGGAGTCTTCGTACGCGCTCTTGTCACGTGTCAAAATTTATATGGTAGAGACCTGACCCTTCAGAAGTACTGAAAAATTTCTCTTAAAATAAAATATAAAATAAAATCATCTTGGATAATTAAAAAGTTTGACAATTGTTTTTTTGCTTGGAAATTGTTGCAAATCGATTTGTTTACCAAAAACCAAAATCTTGTTCAAATTAGACCCGGAAATTATTTATTTATATTTTCCTTTTTTGAAGCTACATATGTCACGGACTAGTAAACGGAGAGTAGGTAAAAGTAGGTGATTTTAGCTGGACTTGGTAACATTTGGTGAGACATATAGGTTGGGGCGTTGGGCACTTGTTGCTTTTTGCCTATTTCAGTAACGGGGAATTGAGTTTATCGATAGACACACGGCTTTTCTTTACGTTTTCTGGCTGATTGATATGGAATGGATCAATAGAAGGATTGGAAGGGATGAGGTAGTGAGGAAGAACACAAGCGGTAATGGTGTCGAAACAAGAGTGGAAGGTATAGCGTGTATTATTACGTGACGATAAATAAAAACTTATGACTAGAATTATAAAAAGAATCTTAATTTTTCCGGTCACGTTTATTAAGTGATATCGAATATTTATATTTGTAGTTAGTTTTTTTTGTTGATGAATAATAAATCCATCCGCTTAATGTTATCCAACCGTACAATAAAAAATTGAGATGATGGATGTACATTCATTCCTGAATGATTGGAGTTGCTTCTGGTGACCATAAGAAAAGGTGTTCGTCGGCCCTTCATCCTGGAATATATAGTCTTTTGGTGGTTTTGGTGTACATATGGAGGAGCCAGATTCGGCTTATTTGATAAGTTAGGTACGCAGCATACGCCTAATATGTCTTGGTCAATGGTAACTAGCTACCCTTCGTTTCATGGTTTTCAACATAGATACGATCTATGTTTCTCTAACTTTTTTGTTACATGGTTCACTTCATACTTAGCTCTTGTATGCGGACATATCATGTTTATGTTGTTCTCTTACTTCTTATCAATATAAGTCTTGACGTCTCTTAAAAAAGAAATCAAGAAAAATCAATTGGTAGAGAGTTTACACACGTACATGACTAGCTAGAGAATTAATCTATTGGGATTAATTTCTAGGAAAGGTTTTATACATTTCTTTATTTGAATTTCTAAAAGAAAGTTATCTTCAAAGCGTCCATCGCATGGATGCCTGGGCTTGACCTGTTAATGCGTTGGATTGTCATCAGCAAAAGTGAGGTGAAGGACACCTCTTCAACGGCTTTTCAAGTCTTCTCTTTTGAAGTTTTGAGATTTCCTTTCGCCAAAAGGTGTAAAAGGTAAATATATGTGTAAAGAGATTATGGTTTCGTGACTTGTACATATCCAGATCATAGTATACTTCCTTTCCAATTGCTCGTCTTTACCGCCCAATTAACAAACCAAAGGACATGGGCATAAAGTTTACTGTGTATATCTCTCTGCTGTATGTATCCTAGTTTGAGACGACCAAATGCAATAGTTTACTGTGTATTGCTGCAATACACACACTGACACACATACTGACATACGTACGTATATATATATATAATCAAAGTCGATCAATGTAAGTCAGTCAACCAGATCATATATTTCTCTCCGAGCCTTCTGCACAGAAAATCTTATCCATTTTATAATCACAGAGAGAGAGAGAAGAAAATAGAATAGAGACGGGTCTAAAATCAAAGCTCGTGAGTTTTGGAGTGATCGAAAACTGGCGAGGACGCGCGATGGACTTGAATACTCGGTTTTAGCTAGCTAGAAAATTATTCAGTAAGATTATTCAAGAAAATATATAACACTGTAGGTGATAGATATCCTTAATCGTTTCGAAACTTATTCCGAAGATTCATCGAGTGAAATGTCAATACAGTTACTCCACCCTTCAGATTATCCTGTTGAAGATGTTACAAATCAGAGAGAGGAAGATACAGCACCAATATCCTACAAGTTGAATTTTCTAATTCTTGGTGCTCACAGACACAATATCGGACTTTTCTGCAAGGGATTTGTATTATGGATTACACCTCCGGCGCAATAGCACTTTTTAATTCAGATTACTCTCTGGTTTGTTCGGTGCTTTTGCAGGAGAGGCCGGCCGGGTCCCCGGAAATGGTCAGTTAACTCTCTGGATTGTTCTAAACTTTTGTAGGAATCTTTATTTCTTTCCCCGGCCGGCCGGCGCTCTTATCTTCATGTTTCGGTATATAGTTTTCATTGTGATCCATAGTCCCGGTGAACAATCTGCAGCTATATATAGCAGACAAACTTACATACATGCATGCATCATGCAACCAATTTGGTGATGACGAAATGATCGATTCTTTTGTTATACTTTCTAAAAGAAAAGCAACCGTTTCCAATGGGTTCGTCTCAATCAACATGGCATGTGAGCACTTTGCAAGTAAATTGTCTAGAAAATGTGTTTGCATAACAGTTGGGCATAATATAAGTGATTCATGAAGTCATGAACCTAATCTATATAGTTTGACCATTCCCAGATCGATCCGAGTATTAACAAAATGAAACATGATTGGATCGATGAACAATGTATGTACACAGTGAACGATCCAATAATGGATTGATTGTGGCCAAGTAGTGGTTCCACGTACGTAAATGAATTTTCCATGCATCGTGCATGGCAATTGGCAAACACAATTGGCAAACACGTAAAGGTAAAGCAGGTTGGAGATCGATCAAGTCAATCTCTTAGTCAGTAAACGAAAACTCATAGTTCAATTTGTAGAAAACCTAGCCTGCGCGCACGAATAATGTTCGCTTTTGTTTTTCTTACGCGAGATTTGAAATCAAAACTTGTAGAAATTTCATTGTGAAACTCGCACGAAATTAAGTCTGTGAATTCAGTACGTTTCGAGACAACGATGTTCATAACTTCACATTCAGACTTCATTCTTGAAGGTGATATATAGCTAGCTAGCTAGTACTGGAGAAAATTTTTTTATCCTCCAGGACGACCACGTCAGCATGTCTAATGGTCCTTCTTAACCAATAGGAAGCTACCATGTAGTTTTTTTGACACGTCATAATAGGGTAAAAAATAAGTAAATCAAACTTTTTCTTAAAAGAAAAACAAAAACAAAAACAAACTTAAGTAAAACCAAAAATAAAAATAAAAATAAAAAAACCCAAATCTAGAGATCATCTCATCTCTTTACCGACAAAAAAAAATCAGATCTCCATGATAGTTCACTAAATTAAGATCACTCACTTAGTACTATAGACAGACATTCTAGAAACTCTTTTGCTTTAATCTTTCATGAGGACATTGGGACATTTAAAAGAAATGTGAAGGGTTTAATAATTATTTTGAAGCAGTTCAAAGACTAGATATGTATGTACATGTGATGATTGATATTAGAAATGGCTAGCACCGAAGGCATACAAATCTCTTTGTTGTTTACTTGTTTCGGTTTAAACCCCAGCTAATCCAAATTTGATCTCCAGAAATCAATTTAAGATTTTTCTTTGCACGTTTCTTCGACCTAGCTCCATCCTCTTTCAACTACCATGGAGATCTGAGTATTTTTTTTCTTCTCTTCGGTAAGGAGATGATGATCCCTAGATCTGTTTAGTTTTTTTTTGTTTGATCTTGTTTGGTTTTACTTTTAAAGTTTTTTTTTTTAACGAAAAAAGTAAAAGTTGGATTTACTTAAGTTAAATGCAGTAATTTTTTACTCTATTATGACGTGTCAAAAAATACTACATGACAGCTTCCTATTAGTCAAAGAGGATCATTAGGCATGCATACTGACGTGATCCTCTGGAGGACAAAAAAAATTCTCAGTTAGATGATATAAGCACCAATTAACAAGAGCATAACGACATAAAAAAGATCTAATTAATCCTCACCCGGCCCAGATGGCCAAATCCTTGTCCCAGGTGGTTTAGAATCTATTTAGGGCTCTATTTTATTTCCGAATTCCAATCGAGTTTGGATTTGAATTTAGAAACCTATAAATACCATCCATGGGTACGTAGAATGCTCCATACAAATCCAAAACCGAAGATGCAGATTCCAATCGGTGGTTATCGATCATCACGTTGCGATGCAAAAACCCCAATCCCAGACTACAGGGTCTTTGGAGAAGGACATTCTTCCCATCAGTCTGCAGTTCTTGACGTTAAGACAATGGCGCTGCAACCCATATTTTACAACATGTACTTAAGTTTGTGAACCACTTATACATGTGGAGTTTTCTGATATCAAGAAGCAAGCACACGACAGTAGAATCAAGAGGGGATATGAAAATCTCTTCTCCGAGTATCTGACGATGATGGAGGTGCCGGAACACGCCGCTGCGATTCACAAAGCTTGAATCTAGTTTTTTTAGCTTATATATAGGTCGTATGCATGTAGAGACTCCTTTTGAACTTGAGACTTCATTATTAATTTCACTAAAATCATCCCCAAACAAGGGTTATATGTTTCAAAAAATGATTGCACGAGAGAATCTATATCAGACGAGAGCGTATACGAACATATATTCAAGTTAATTTATAATTTTTTCAAATGTAAAGAGCCTTCTGCCCAAATGAAGTGGTTAATTTCATATTGCTATCCTTGTATTGTTGAACCTATAGCTGGGGCCTTAAACTTGAATTGTTTAGTTCAATGATAAATTTCAACTTTCAAGTCCAAATTTTCCCCTCTTCGTTCTCAAAGTTCAAATATTTGTCAAAGACTAGTTTTTTTTTTGGTCACAAGAAGAGCAAAACACTAAGAAAAAGAAATTGATACTAACTTTTAAGAGAAAATTCTCATCTACCCTAATTTTAAAAGATTTTTTTCCCACTAACAAAATAAAAATCTAAAACTCCCATCAACCATAAGACTATTTAAAAAATTTTCCTGTTAACAAATTTTTTAACTTTTTATGTTTTTTACCTGACCATACTACCCATGTTTTAAATCTCTTTCCTCTCTTTTCTCATCCAGATCTCGATGTCTCTCTCTCTCCTCTCTCTCATCACCAATCGAATATTGCCGTATCGGACCACCACCAAGACGACCTCCGCCCTCCGCCGGACAACCACGGAGACGACCTCAGTCCTCCGCCGGACCACTACCAACTCTCCACTACCTTCAACATCCCTTCGAAGACAAATAGCATGATCGGACACCCTGGGGTTTGATCGTTAAGGCAAAGGGGATGGCGAGATCGAAGAGCTGCCTTCTCGATCTCTGCAGCAAGGGCCAACGAGGAGGTGGCGACGATGACGGAGAGGGATATGAGGGACTGGAGGGTGGGGTTTGGTGAGGATTTTGGACATTTGGGGAGGGAGGAGCTTGGGATTTGAAGAGGGAGGAGCTTGCGATCTGCTATGTAAGTGGAGGAGCTTAGGATTTGAAGAGGGTGGGTTTTGATGCAATTTGAAGAGGAAGGTGCTTGGGATCTGCTATGTGGAAGCAGAGGTTGAGATTGGGACCTTAAGCATGCCGTGATCATGTCGACAAGTACGGCTCTAGCCTAGTCAAGGTGAAAAAGTCGTATGTGAATTTGCTTTTTTGTTTTTGTTTTGGTGGAGAAGATGAGTCGATCTTTGTCTCATTAATCAAATTAGTGTGGTGGGTTTCTCTATTTAGTTCAAGACTTCAAATCATATGAAGCTGGTAATTGTGAGATTGAAACAAAGCTCTGTTTGATGATCATTGCATGCATGTTCATTCATTCTTAAAGCTATTAATCATTGCATAAGTTTGAGTAAAGGGTTTTTATATAAGAATTTATGTCTGCAATTGAGATGAAAAGAAAAGAAAAAAGTATGGGTTTTTTTGCATCTTCTAAAAATATGTATACTGGTCATTGATTCATATATATGTGAATGGTTCTCATTTTCTTTGGATCATTATATATAAGGAAAAATTCTCATCAGTAGACTCTTCTACTGCCCCTAGTAGACCCTCCTACTGTCCCTAGTAGACCCTCCTATTACTCCTAATAGACTCCCCTACTGCCCCCAGTAGACCCTCCTACTACCCCTAGTAGACCCCCTTATTGCCCCTACTGCCCCCACTAGACCCTCCTATTACCCCTAGTAGACCCCCTACTGCCCCCCAATATACCTCTCGACAGACCCTCTACTGCCCTCAATAGATCCCCTAATTTTCATCAGAGTCCGGTCAACGGTCGTCGGAGCCCGATCAACGGTCGCCGGAGCCCGGTCAACGATCACAAGAGCCTGGTTAACGTCATTGGTCGTGGGAATCCGATCATAAAAACTTTATTTTATAGTAGACTCTTATAATGGTCTATCAAAGTTTATTTAATTCATTAAGGGTATAATTGTCTTTTTGCTGTTTAAGTTGACTCTTGGGAATTTTAATTAAAATCTGATTTTGTTTGTGGGAATAAAATTCTTAAAATTAGGGCTAGTGGGTATTGTCCCAACTTTTAAAGCATACTTCTAGGGCTGAAATTGGTAGGTATACCGACTCTATTTACCAATACCATGTACCAACCAACTTAAGGTTGGTAGGCAAAATCCTGTACCAATACCAACCGTCAAATAAAGTTGATATACCAACTTAGTTGGTACGGTTGGTAGTGGGCTCTACCAAGTTTAGATTGAGGCCCAACAAACTGAAAGGCCCAACTCATTTGAATCCTTTTTTTGGGCCTCTACCAAGCTACTATCAATTATCAAACTATTCAAACACATTTAAAGTTTCACACATCATATAATTTCAAATGCAACAAGCCAACAATGTCCAAAGTCTTATACAGAAAATTAAACAACACATGTCCAAAGTCCAAACAACAGAGAAAATTGAATAACACAAGCCAATGAAAAAACAAAAGTCCAAATTAGCAGAAACTGGACAAAATTTGCAGGGAAAGAGTGATGCTGCGAGGCCGAGAGAGTGCTAGACTGCTAAACACCAGTCTGGACAGAGGTGTTACTTGGTCTTGGTGTGTTTCTTGCTGCCTCAAAGCCTTGGATAAAAGCATTCTCTGCAAACACAACAATAAAATAAAATATATATATATATATATATACACACACACACACACATGAATTATGATTATATAACAACACAACAACTATTCAGTCTTTAAAGACACTTTCACTCTTTTAGTATGATACTCTCAAAATCATATAAATGTCATGTTTCACATCAATATTCAATAATCAGTAGTTTGATATAAATCAAGTTAATGACATAATATCAATTTTGATATAAAATAATTAGCTTGTTAAAATAAAACATGTACCTCTCTCAAGCTCCTCCAAATCAAGGTAAGTTTGCAATTCTTCTTCTGTTGGAGTTTCATAGAGGTCGAAATTTGCAGGTGCACATCTTAACCAATTCGAAGTGCAAACAAGGGCCTCGACTGCCTTTGGTGTCAAAGAAGCTCTGAATGGATCCACAACTCTAGACCCTAAGCTGAAACCATTCTCTGAAGCCACAGTTGAGCATGGAACAACAAATATATCCTTTGCTAGCTTCGATAAAACAAGATATACGGATTCATTTGCCTTCCACCACTTGCCAATCTCAAAAGTCTTACAAAGAAGGCTGACACATCTATCCGATAAATACTGATCAACCTCATTCCGAATGCATTGTGTTTGCTCAGACATCCTTTCCCTAGCTATCTCCTTACTGACTTCATCAAGGTCCTCAAATACAACCCCATCCAATCCCATAAACTGGCAGTCATCTCCTCATATGCAACAGATGGAAATGATGGTGTTGAGCTTGAATTGCCTACACAACCACTCTGCGAAGACATGGAAGAGTCCATAGCCTATGCGAAACACAACTAATAGATTATACTCATCACAAATTATACTCATCAGTCATCACAAATTATACTCATTGATTATACTCATCAGCTCAAATTATAGAACACAGAACACAGAACACAGAAGTGAAGACCAAAGACCAAATTGATAGATAGCAGAAACTATAGATAGCACAAACATAGAAGTAATCGTACACAAGTAACACAACTACACATAGATTGATAGATAATCGTACACAACTACACATAGATTGATAGATAGTTAGATACATACGGAGATTTGAGGCTTGGCGAAAGGTTTCTCGAACGGAGCCGATAGCTTCTTCGTCGGACAGTCAAGGCACTGCCGTTGGTGCTGCTGAGTCGATGGCGAGAGAGTCGAGGTGCTGCCCAGTTCTCGAAGCGAGGTGGTGGAGGTGCTGCGAAGTCGAGGTGGCGAGGTGCTGCCCAGTTCTCGAAGCGAGGTGGAGGAGGTGCTGCGAAGTCGAGGTGGTGGAGGTGCGAGGTGAGGTGAGAATTGAGAGACTTTGACTCTTTGAGCGAGAGAGTAGAGAGTAGAGACTGAGAGAGGCGAGAGAAGGATTAGCCGATTAGGGACTTAGGGTTAGATCAACGATGGAGATTCATCTCCACATATCAACGGCTTGGATTAATAGTTTTAATTATTTTTTATTATTTTTATTATAACTCGGTTGGTACACGGTATATTGTATTTTAGGAAAACTTGTACCATGTACCAACCGACTCCTTAAACTTGGTACGGTACTACTGTACCAAAAACTCGGTTATCAACTATTTGGCATACCAATTTGCTTAGTACGGTTGGTACATAGTTAGTTGGTTTCGCCAGGGTCTAAATTAATCGCCAGCCCTACATACTTCATATCATCTACCAATTAATAGCTAGTGGCCCATTAACTGGCCCAAACCCAGTCAACCGTTGTACACATGACCACAAGTACGTGTAGAATAATCTGGAACAATTCAACTGTTAGAAACTTCTGTAAAAAAAAAAGAAAAATCATCTGTTAGAAAGAAGGAATTTGATGAAATTCGAGGAAGTAGAGCTTTCCCAGTTTACGGCTAAAGTGAAGCTTACACGAAGGCATCATCACCACAAACAGAAGACGTAGTCTTACTCCTTCATATTAAGTAACCGCGGAATTCACATATGTAATTATGTATCTATACGCCTCGTTAATATATATAATACACCAGATCGATTTCGCAGAACAATTAATTAATAATCTTGTTAATTTGAGAGTGTTGAAGTTGGGAGAGAAACCAGAGATTTGAAGAACACAGAGAGAAATGGGAGGTTCGGCCTCGAAGAAGCGATCGAGCCGATCAGTAAGGTGCTGCAACAGCAGCAGGCATGCTTATAGTCAAGAATGTTTCGATTATGTTTTCGACTACTTACCCCCAGGATGTCCATACTTGAATGAACCAACTGCAGATCATGAACCTAGGTTACCTAGCCTTTCTTCTTCTTACGAACCAGGTCTTCACACTGCAAAGTCACAGCCACTGCCATCTGCTCCAGTACTACCATTTGCACACGATGATGAAGAAGAGAAGCAGATTGATACGGCGATTTCCGCATCTCTGGAAGCATCAAACCTTCCTAGTGCATCTTCTACCTTGAGCATGAACCCTAGCTATGCATGTGATGTCGACGAAGAAGACCGGCAGATTGATATGGCGATTTGGGCCTCTCTGAAAGCATCAAACTTTCCTCGGCCATCTTCTACCCTGAGCATTAGCCCTAGGTATGATCAAGAATGGTCATCCCGGTTTGATATTGGTAGCAGCTCTTCTTCTTCCCAGCCAAAAGAAAATCCAAATCATTTCAGTGGCGAATTAGGAGGATGTGGGATATGTTTCGAAGTTGTATCAATGCCAGCAATATGTTACCCTGTGGGCATGTGAGTTGCTACGAGTGTTTGCTACGGATTCAGGGCAGTACTAATAGATGTCCTCGTTGTCGTGGAGCAATCACCAAAGTTATGAGGATTTATTTGTAGATTAATGTGGATTGAGCATTTGAGCCACACCAAGAGTTAGACATTAGTGTGTGTGTGTCTATATATAAATATAGACATTTGTACGTATACTGTCTTGTAGACGAAGTCATGAAGTATATACTTTGTAATATAGACAATAATATCAGGTTTCACATACTTTCTTATAGACCAAGTATAGCATCACTTGCTTCCCATTTTTCTTTTACAAAGATAAAACCATGATGAATTTCACACAAAAAGCCAATAAGGTGGACTATAGCACACAGTTTATTTTGGCCAAAATTGCATGTTTTTATTTTCGCATCAAAATATTCACACTTCTAAATCATGATTTTTAAGACATCTTCAAGACTTACAGACATGCCCGGACCTGAGATTTTGAGGCCTGAGTCGAAATTTCAAAGCTGGGCCCTTAAATTATAGTTTAATTCTAATTTTTTTAATTATATATATATAAAGATATTTCAGAAACTGAAACTATGAACTCAAAATCTAATTATAGAACATCATATCCAAAATGTTCTGACGATTATATTTTAGTAATTCTATTTACATTACGAAACCTATTTTAAGCTCTTACCTTTTCTTTTTCTTTTTTTCAAAAAAACTTACCTTATTTTGTTTTGGGTATAATTTCGAGTTAAATTAAAATGTTAACACTAATTACGATAAGAACATGTTTGATCCCCTTGTTTTGGCCCCTTAATTACAGTCAGTACCATTATCTTTCTTTAATTGTGTTTAGAAGTAGAGCTGTGACATTAATTATCACTTCAATTAATTATTTAACTATATATAATCATAAAATGAGTTTTATTTTTTTTCTTTTGGGCCCTGAGTTGATAGGCTCTTAGGACTCCTATCAAGTCCGGGCCTGCTTACAGACCTCAAGAATCGGGACGTTTTCTCAGAGTCGGGAAAACAAGAATCATATATACAAAAGGAGAAAACATTCACGATCGAGGTAAGCAATTCGAACAGAAGCTCCCAGGAATCATGTGTTCGTGACAATATATACAACCTTTTGTTCGGGCATTTCCTCTTCTTGGTTGGATAATCTTGTATGTGCTAGTTTCTAATCTGTTTCTAGTTTGTTTCGATCTTGTTGTCTTTATATCGGAACAAACTGACATAATCCCTAGTTATATGGAGACACAAACAAGTTAAAAAGATGACCCTGATTAGATTTTTCTCACATTTAATGTAGCGGGTCTTTTGCTGGCGGCCGGCCCGTGCAACACTAACGAGTTTTTACCAAACCTCATCCTCATCTAGTCATCTTAGAGCATCTCCAACAGCTTCTCCATAATTTTTCTATTATAGGGAAGCAAAAGTCAATGCTTCAAGCAATTTTTCTTCTACAACTCCAACAGATTCTCTATTTTGGAGATTTCAAGATGATTCCCCAAATCCTTCTATAAAATTTGGAGAATGCTGCAGATTTGGGGAATTTGAGTTTCTCTTTCATCACATTCCCACATTCCCTATTTTGGAGAAAGTTTTAGGGAATCTGTTGGAGCAAAACACCCAAAATCTTCTCCAAATTGAAGAATTTCAAGAATTTGGGTAAGCTGTTGGAGATGCTCTTAATAAGTTATGAGTAATGCTATGTGAACCATCTTTTGGGGAACCATCTTAACCATCTATGTGGCAGCCGAGGTGGCATATATAGCCACATTACCAAAGTATAATTATGATTTTTGTCTTTCTATTTTTTCTTTAGTTTACTAATTTGTCTTTTTCTTTTTTACTTTTCTTGTAATTGTCTTTTAACCTTACTATTTTTTTCTTGTATTATTATTTGCCAAGTCATTGCTACCGGCTCTCTCCTCTTGATCAGCCTTCTATCACCTCTCCTTCATGATCAACACCTTCTCAATTTGATTTCAATTTCCTTGCAAGTAGACAAAGGCTATGCCCATGAGCTCAGTAGAATTATCTCATGCTCTTAAAGAACGGATTCTTATAAACCTTTTGAATTCTACAAATGTCGGGTAGTATCCAATTAATGAGCTATTTTGCCTTCTATTTTCAATGGTAGCTGTAGCTTGGTGAATTTGGACGTGTCAGAAAATGAATTTTCTGGTGAAGTTGCAAAATGGATATCAAATTGCTGGAATCTGGTTACATTGAATCCTTGGGGAAACAAATTTACAGGGCCAATTTCATCTGAGATCGGAAGCATTTCTCAATTATTTGTTCTTGGGAAATAATAGATTTAGAGTGATTCCGGATTCCCTTTTGAATTTGAGCAGCTTGGTGTTATTGGATTTGGGCAGAAACAATTTTGGTGGGGTGTTCAAGATATTGTTGGAAGATTCACGCAGGTGGAGTTTTATGTGTTACAATCAAATTCATACACTGGTAGTATACATTCATTTGAAATTTTTAAGCTACCAAATGTATCTCGATTAGATCTCAGCTACCAAATGAAGACGACAGATATTAGATTAGAGAGAAGGAAAAAAAATAGGGTTAAAAGATAAAAAACATAAAAGTGAAAAAAGAAAAAGCAAATTGTAACCAAGAAAAAATAAAAAGATAAAAAATTAATTATACTTTGATGATATGGCTATGCCACCTCAGCTGCCACATAAGGTGGTTCCCCAAAAGGTGGTTCATCTAGCATTACTCATAAGTTATAGACCTTTGGTTTATAAATAATTCTTCTTTACCAAATCAAATCCACATTTTCCCTCTCTAATTGTGTGGAGCAAATTAAACCAAAACAAAGATTTCACCTTCTAAGCTTTTCTATTAAGTTTTAAAGGAAATGAAATCCACACTCCAAGTTTTGCTTTAGCTATCTTGTCAATTCAGATTTTCCAACGACCAGTTTCAAGTAAATGATTGCGAAAATGCATATGCATAATCGAACCAACTTTTACTAGTTCATAATTCATAGAATCCATTTACTTTGACCATGAACTATTCCCAGATAAGATTCGTGTATGAATAAAATGAAAAGTATGCTCGATGAATTGTACGCAGAGAGAACAATCAAAATGGATTGAAATTGGCGGGAAAATGCCAAGTCAGTTCCACACTTCCACGTACGTGAATGAATCTCCCATGCACTTGGAGGTTTGTCAAGTCAATCTTAATTAGTCAGTCAATGAAAACACATAGTTCAACATAGAAAAACCTCCTGCCAAAATAATTCTCGATTTGTTTTCCTTCTGATATTCTCGATTTGATTCTGCGCGAGATTTGAAACCAAAAGTACTTGTAGAAATTTCATGAAACTTGCACGAAAGCTTGTGATCGATCAGTACTAACTTATTGGGTCACCGATGTTCGATCTTCAAGTTCATTCTTGAAGGCTAGGCTAGCTTGAAGGTCTGATACTGATACTCAACACGTTCAAGTTTCCAATTCTTTGGTTTTGCCATCTAGCTAGCTGATGGCCAAACGCTCATTTATACATGAGGATTACGCTCCAGTTTGCTCATTGCCGTTTCTAGTGCTTAGCTGTTGTAGAGTTCAATCGTTGAAACTAGAGACTAATCTTCATTAACACTTTAACAGTATAACCACAAATTAATCAATCCCAAACAAGGGTCAAGATGATATTACCAACAAAAGCATAACGAGATAAAAAAATTAAAAAAATAGACCCAATCCGAACCCAAATGGGTAAAAGGGCCAAATCCTTGTCCTAGGTGGCTTGGAATCTAGCTATTTAGGGTTCTACATTATTTCCAAATCCCTATCGAGTTTGGGTTTGAATTTAGAAACCTATATAAATACCACCCGTATGGGGTAGAAATGTAGAATGCTCGATACAGAACCAAAACCAAAGATGGAGATTCCAAGAGGTAGTTATCATCACGTTGCGATACAAAAACCACAATCCCATACCACTGGGTCTCTGGAGAAGGATGTGCTTCCCATCAGTCTGCAGTTGTTCAAGTTACGCCAATTGCGCTGCGATCCATTCTTTACAATATCTACTTTAGCTAGTCAGCCGCTTATAAAGGTGAAGTTTTCTGATATCAAGAAGCATGTACACGATAGTAAAATCAAGAGGTGGTATGAAGAGCTCTTTGACGAGTATCTGACGATGATGGAGGTGCCGGAAGAGGAACAGGCCGCTGCGATTCACAAGGTGTTTCAAGCGGTTGAGGCGGTCGTCGATCCTGAGCACCCTGTCGTGCTGCATGTGTATGAGTGTTTGTCACCATGCATTGTCCGCGACGGAGATTGTTCAGTCAGTTGGAGAAAGAATTAAAAGTTGGTTGTTTAATTGTGTAATTTGCTTCCTTTGTAATTTTTACTTTCTAAATTTTTCTATCCTATGCAATTTGAATCATTTGATGTACCTAAAAAAAAAAAAAAAAAAAA
>NC_020496.1:5872084-5907399 GCF_000184155.1 Fragaria vesca subsp. vesca
AAAAAAAAAATTTAGAATCCAGTTTTTAGCTTATGCGTTGAATGTAGAGATCAGACTAGAGACTCATCTTGAACATTTTTTTTTTTTGATTCAACACATTATTCTCATATACTTTCTTATTTCCTTACGAATTAAATCATCACCACAAGCTATAGGTTACACAAGGCAATGATCGATCTCAAAAACAATAACACCGTACCCCAAATGTAGTCATACGTACACTATATATGATTCTCCAGTAATAACTGTTTCCAGACTTGCGAATGAGTTCAATAGTTAGAACTTAGAAGAAGTTCCATAGTAAGCTTCCAATTAAACAATAACGTCCACTGGCTGAAGGATTCTAGCTCAAAGGCTAGAATATGTTCATTGGCAACATCTCTAACATCGACACATCTATGGGACATCTATTTGTGTTTGGAAAATTTTCAGTCCCTTAACAAAAACGAAAAGTAGGCATCCCCAGTACTACAAGATGCATACAATGTCCCTTTTGCGATGAGAACGAATAAGATCCGGGGGCATGTTCCACCACGTCAAACCATCCGGGGACAATGTTAGTTTCAATAAAAATCATCCCCAAACAAGCAGGGTTAGATGATTGCGCAATGTTTCCCAGCTTGCTATGCGAACAAGAAGAGCAAAACACGCACAGAGAAAAAGAAATCGTAGGGGATATCTGCCAATAGCTAAACATCCAAGTTCATCTGCCCATAGATAGTGGGCCATTAAATGGCCCAACGTCGTTGTGTTTAAATTTACTTCATCTAACCAATAGTTGGCCCATTAACTCCCTCAACCCAGTCAACCGTTGGACGGTTGTACCCATGACCACATTTTGTAGAAGAATCTGCGGAAGCTTACACGAAAGTCTCCGACTCTCCCTAAACCCTCCAAGTCTCCGACTCTCCAATTTACGGCAAAACAGAAACTTACACGAAGTGAACAGAACACGTACTCTTACTCTTTCAAACCATCCAAGCGCGGGATTAATTTGTATATAAATACCAGATCGAATTCGCAGAACAATTAATTACTAATAATCTTGTTAACTGGAGCTGGGAGAAGAACAATCACAGACGTTTAAGAATAGATACAGAGAGATGGGAGGTTCTGCCTCGAAGAAGCTATCGAGCCGATCAGAAAGGTGCTGCAGCATAGGGCATGGCTACAGTCAAGAATGTTTTGATTATGTTTTCGACTACTTACCAACTGCAGATGAACCTAGCGCTTCTTTTTCTTCTTCTTCTTCCGAACCAGATCGTGACACTGCAAATTCACAGCCCCTGCCATCAGCTCCAGTACTACCATTTTCATCATACGAAGATGAAGAAGAGAAGCAGATCGATATGGCGATTACAGCAACTCTGGAAGTACCAAACTTCCATAGGGAATCTTCTACCTCGAGTATGAGCTCTAGCTCTGCATCCGATGACGAAGAAGAGCGGCAGATTGATAGGGCGGTTTGGGCCTCTCTGAACCCTAGCTATGGTGAAGAATGGTCATCTCAGTCTGAGAATGGTAGTATCTCTTCTTCTTCTTCCCAGCCAAATGAAGATCCAAATCATTTCAGTGGCGAATTAGGAGGATGTGGGATATGTTACGAAGTCATTTCAATGCCAGCAATATGTGACCCCTGTGGGCATGTGAGCTGCCACGATTGTTTGCAACGGATTCATGAGAGCAGTACTAGTAGGTGTCCTCGTTGTCGTGGAGCAATCACCAAAGTGATGAGGAGGATTTATATGTAAATTAGTGTAGATTTAGCCACCAAGAGTTAAACATTAGTATTTAAATATAGACCCTAGTACGAATACGTTCTTGTAGACGAAGCTAGCTAGTATTGACAATAGCATCACTTCTTCCTGTATTTCTTTTACAAATGATAAATAAGATCATTCATGAGTGTTTCATATATACATTAATTTGACACTAGAGTCGAAAGTTTAAAAAATATTGTAACCAAATTAAAACTATCAAGAATCAAATTTCTTCGATACGGTTTATAGCACAGTTTTTTGGTCAAAATTGCATGTTTCTATTTTCGCATCAAAATATTCACACTTCTAAATCATGTTTTTAAAGACACTCTAAATCATAATTACAAAGGAAACAAACACAATTAAACAACCAACTTCTCGTTCTTCGATTCCTCCCAAATGACTGAACAATCTCCGTCGCGGACAGTGCATGGTGTGAAACACTGATACACACGCAGTACAACACAAGGTGCTCAGGATCGACGACCGCCTCAACCCCCTGAAACAGCTTGTGAATAGCAGTGGCATGTTCGTCTTCCGGCACCTCCATCATCGTTAGATATACTCAGAGATGAGCTTTTCATATCCCCTCTTAATTCTACTGTTGTCTATTTGCTCATGATATCAGAAAACTTCACATGTATAGGACAAGGATTTGGCCATTTGGGTTAGGATATTTCTTTGTTAATGAAGTCTGAAGTTCAAGCTTAGTCTCCAGTTTCAACGTAATGCCTCATGCAAATTAGCGTCTAGCTAGGCCGTCTGGCAAGTGGAAACACCAAAAGAGAATTGGAAACTTCAACATGATGAGTATCAATATCATCGCCTTCAAGCCCTCAAGAATCGAATTGAGTTGAAGGTCAAGTACTATCGATCGAGCCTAGTGTTACATGGAATGCGGAACGTTAAGATACGGGTTCACGGTATACGTGTACACGATACGAATACGTGTGCACAGTACGTTAGTTCCCCAGTCTCGCAACGTGATGATAACTACCTCTTGGAATCTCCATCTTTGGTTTTGGAGCATTCTACACCATACGAGCAAAATTTAAACCTAGCTATTAGTATCTCTGCTTTATGGATAATGACAGTGTGTATATGACGTTGCTATGGTGACGAGAGCGATTTTTCTTCTGTATATATCACACTAATCCCTTGGTTGGTCAACGTTGTATTTTCCACAGAGTTAGATGTAGATTGATTGAGACGAACCCATTGGAAACGGTTGCTTTTCTTCTAGAAAATATAACAAAAGGAATCGATCATTTCGTCACCAAATTGGTTGCATGATGCATGTAAGTTTGTCTGCCATGTATAGCTGCAGATTGTTCACTGGGACTATGGATCACAATGATAACTATGCAAAATTGGCTGAAATTTTGAATGTCTTAATGATAACTAAATTGGCTGAAATTTTATAAAGATGATCTATACATTTGTATTTAAAGACTAGACGATGGAGATGTGAAAATTCAATTGAAAAGTGAGTCTAAAGTGAAAATTTGCACCGTAAGAATAAATGTGGACGTATATATATATATAGCAGAGAAAGCTTGATATACTCTGTTCTGATGCATGTACGAGTCACGAGTCACGAAACCATAATCTCTTTATATATATATATATATATATATATATATATATATATTTACCCTTTACACCTTTTGGCGAAAGGAAATCTCAAAACTTGAAAAGAGGAGAGTCTTGAAAAGCTGTTGAGGAGGTGCATGTGTTCTTCACCTCACTTTTGTTGATGACAATCCAACGCATTAACAGGTCGAGCCACGTCCCATATATGCGATGGGCGCTTTGAAGATAACTTTCTTTTAGAAATTCAAATAAATAAATGAATAAAACTTTTCGATAGAAATCCCTATTGATTAATTCTCTAGCAAGTCATGTACGTGTGTAAACTCTCTACCAATTGATTTTTCTGAATTTCTTTTTTAAAGACATCAAGACTTATATTGATAAGAAGAAAGAGAACAACATGAACATGATCTGTCCGCATGCAAGAGCTAAGTATGAATGAACCATGCATGTAACAAAAAAGTTAGAGAAACATAGATCATATCTATGCTGAAAACCATGAAACGAAGAGTAGCTAGTAACCATTAACCAAGACATATTAGGCGTACCTAACTTATCAAATAAATCCAGTTCCACCCTACACAGAGGGCGTCCCCCGGAAGGAGAAACAAATCGAATAAGCCGAATCTCGCTCCTCCACGTACACCAAAACCACCAAAAGACTATATATTCTAGGATAAGGGCCGGCGGGTTTTCTTATGGTCACCAGAAGCAACTCCAATCACCAAGGAATGAATGTCCATCCACCATCTTTTGCTTAATTTTTTTATCGTACAGTTAAATAACATCAAGCGGATTTATTATTCATCAACAAAAAAACTAACTACAAATATAAATGATTGATATCACTTAATAAGCGTGACGTGAAAGATTAAGATTCTTTTTATAATTTTAGTCATAAGTTTTTATTTATCGTCACGTAATAATATGCGCTATACCTTCCGCTCTCTTTCCAAGTATCAAAGCACACAAATAATGTAACTTGTAACACCTTCCCCTCTTGTTCCGACGCCATTATCGCTTGTGTTCTTCCTCACTACCTCGTCCCTTCCATTGATCCATTCCATATCAATCAGCCAGAAAACGTAAAGAAAAGCCGTGTGTGTGTCTATCGATAAACTAAATTCCCCGTTACTGAAATAGGGAAAAAGCAACGAGTGCCCGACTGTCTCACCAAATTTTACCAAGTCGAGCTAAAATCACCCACTTACCTACTCTCCATTTATTAGTCCCCAGACTTATTTAGCTTTAAAAAAGAAAAAATATAAATAAATAATTTCCAGGTCTAATTTGAACAAGATTTTGGTTTTTGGTAAACAAATAAATCTGCAACAATTTCCAAGCAAAGAACATTGTCAGACTTTTTATCTAAGAAGATTTTATTTTATATTTTATTGGGAGAAGCGCGCTTATACTCAGCGCGTGCTGCTTCTGCCCTGGATGTTGATTGATTGGGTTATAGCTAGCCGGAAAGATAACTATCAGGTGACGAGGCCTGAAGCACTGCCGGCGCCAGTTTCATCTCGTTATGCATTTGCTGGTGCGTCATACTCCTATCGCTAAACCCTAGAAGCCATTTAGCATTCTATGAGTATGGTTTCATCTCATTATGCTTTTGTAGATGCATCATACTCCTATGCTTTCATTGTTTTTTTCTTCTTTTAAAGAACTACAGTCTATGTTTCTCCAAAAAGAACTACAGTTGACAAATATTTGATCTTTGAGGCAGAGAAGGGCAAATATTTGGACTTGTTTATATTTTTCTGTTAAAACTAGCGTATCTCCTAGTTATTTATTGAACTAAGCAAGTTTAATAACAAGGGATAGCTTCATGTTGGATATGAGTTTTTATAATTTTATGCCGCAGCTAGCCTTGCATTCTGGTATCAATCGGTATCAAGTACAGGAAACAAAATGTTTGAAGAATTTCATTACATGTATACATTTTAAGCTGTGAAATGAGCAGTCGACAGAAAATAGCATACTCAAGTTCACTCTCCCCAAAAGAGACTGATTTGTTCAAGTGCCTCAAACCAAGAGTTACAGATAAAGCTTGATGATCTTCTCGATCGCTACTCGACAACGAGGACACTTGTTGTCGGAGTGTTGAATCTTCACCCAGCAGTTGAAGCAAGCTACATGGCCACAAGGATCACAAGTTGCTCCGATTGGAGCATCATAACAATACTCGCATTCCGGTCTGCTACTGGAACTGTTTGGCTGAGCTTGTTGAGCTGATGACAGTAGTAACTGTGAAACTCTTGCTTGACCTTGTCGCGAAGGCGTAGAACTTCTAGATGCATCTGCAGCAGGTTCAGTCTGCCAAAATGACAATTGTGGGATGCTCCCTTGTTGTAATTCAGGCTCCAAAGAGACCATAATCGCCATAGCTATCTGACGCTCTTCTTCTTCTTTCTGTGCCTCCGCTTCTCTTTCTTCTTCTCCAGGAAGTATTGACAGCGCTGGAGCAGATGGCAGTAGCTGTGTGTCTCCATAACGGGTTGGAAAGGCCAATCCCAAGTCGTCGTCGTATGTATAACCATCCCTGTATATGGCTTGCTTCCCTTCTTCCATATCAGAGAAGCAGCTTCCCATCACTTCTCTGTATAAATCTTTCTACTATCTTAGCTACAATAAGCTATCACTGCTAATTATGTTTATATATAGGGGTGGTTAACTCAAATGGGTAAAATGACCAAATCCTTGTCCTGGGTGGTTTGGAATCTATTTAGGGTTCTACTTTATTTCCGAATCCCAATCGACCTGGGTTTGAATTTAGAAACCTATATAAATACCACCCGTATGGGGTAAAATGCTCGATACAGATCCAAAACCAAAGATGGAGATTCCAAGAGGCAGTTATCATCACGTTGCGATGCAAAAACCACAATCCCATACCACAGGGTCTCTGGAGAAGGACACGCTTCCCATCAGTCTGCAGTTGTTCAAGTCACGCCAATTGCGCTGCGATCCATTCTTTACAATATCTACTTTAGCTAGTCAGCCGCTTATAAAGGTGAAGTTTTCTGATATCAAGAAGCATGTACACGACAGTAAAATCAAGAGGTGGTATGAAGAGCTCTTTGCCGAGTATTTGACAATGATGGAGGTGCCGGAAGAGGAACACGCCGCTGCGATTCACAAGGTATTTCAAGCAGTTGAGGCGGTCGTCAATCCTGAGCACCCTGTCGTGCTGCATGTGTATGAGTGTTTGTCACCATGCATTGTCCGCGACGGAGATTGTTCAGTCAGTTGGAGAAAGAATTAAAAGTTGGTTGTTTACTTGTGTAATTTGTTTCCTTTGTAATTTTTACTTTCTAAATTTTTCTATCCTACGCAATTTGAATCATTTGATGTACCTCAAAAAAAAAAAAAAAAAAAAAAAAAAAAACTTAGAATCCAGTTTTTAGCTTATGCGTTGAATGTAGAGATCAGACTAGAGACTCATCTTGAACTATTTTTTTTTTTCTTTCTGAATCAACACATTATACTTTCTTATTTCCTTACGAATTAAATCATCACCACAAGCTATAAGTTACACAAGGCAATGATCGATCTCATAAACAAAAACACCGTACCCCAAATGTAGATATACGTACACTATATATGATTCTCCAGTAGTAACTGTTTCCAGACTTGCGAATGAGTTCAATAGTTAGAACTTAGTAGAAGTTCCATAGTAAGCTTCCAATTAAACAATAACGTACGTCCACTAGCTGAATGATCGATGCAGCGGAAATATAACGTTGGAATCCACCAACAGTGACTTGAATCCACAAGTCAAGTTCTCTCGAATCCACAAGAGGAATTCTGGAATCCACCAGAAAATTAATAAAAACTCAAGAGTTTTTATTAATATGAAAGCTGACCACTACAACTGATAAATGCTCCTTATATAAGAGCAAATAAACCCTAGGGCAACTAACAACAAAACCTAAAAACCCATGGATTAAAAGAATAGTTAATTTCAGTTTACTACCCTGAACTTTAAGTTTAAAATCAGTTTGATACCTCATCTTTTTTTTAATCAGTTTCATACCTAAACTTTCAAAATGATATCAATATCGACCAAAATGACTAAAATAACCCTGGTTAATCTTTTTACCCTTTCTCCCTCTCTCTCTCTCTGGCAACGCCGTCGCAACGGCCAGGGGAGGAGGAGGGGCTGCCGCCGGGGCCCATTGCTGGTGGTAGGGGTGGATGCCGACGTTGACCATGTGGTGGATTTGGAGGCACAGAGAGAGAGGGTAAAAAGATTAACCAGGGCTATTTTAGTCATTTTGGTCGAGATTGATGTCATTTTGAAAGTTTAGGTATGAAACTGATTAAAAAAAAAGATGAGGTATCAAACTGATTTTAGACCTAAAGTTCAGGATAGTAAACTGAATTTTTTCCTTAAAAGAAAACCAAATCCAAAACAAATTATTAAAAATAATTGTTGAAAACAAGTAAATCTGCATTTTGGAAGCCTAAACGGACTCGGATGGCCTAAAAAGTCCATACGTTGTGACAAAGCGATGAGTTTGGTTCGTTGGGCCATTCAACTTCCGGAAATGTATCATAATTGTCAATCAGACACCGAACGCCAAATTTAGAGCAAACCGGGTTTAGACTTGTTCCGATCGATCTGCTCTTCAATCTCTATCGCCATATGTTCTATATCACTGAAGGATTCTAGCTCAAAGGCTAGAATATGTGCATTGGCAACATCTCTAACATCGACAAATCTATAAGTTGTGTTCGGAAATTTTTCAGTCCCTTCACAAAAACGAAAAGTAGGCATCCCCACCAGATGCATACAATGTGTCCCAACGAATAATGTTCCACCACGTCAAACCATCCATCCGGGGACAATGTTAGTTTCAATAAAAATCATCCCCAAACAAGCAGGGTTAGATGATTGCACAATGTTTTTCAGCTTGCTATACGAATAAGAGCAAAACACAGAGAAAAAGAAATCGTACAGATAGTGGGCCAATAGCTAAACATCCAAGTTCATCTGCCAATAGATAGTGGGCCATTAAATGGCCCAACGCAGCTACCGTCGTTGTGTTCAAATATACCTTATCTAACCAATAGTTGACCCATTAACTGCCTCAACCCAGTCAACCGTTGTACGGTTGTACCCATTACCACGAGGAATTTGTAGAAGAATCTGGAACAGTTCAACTGTTAGAACTAGCTAGAAACAGAACCGCGGAATTTTTCTCACTCCAAGTCTCCGACTCTCCAATTTACGGCTCAACAGAAGCTTACACGAAGTGAACAGAACACGTACTCTTACTCTTTCATACCAACCAAGCGCGGGATTAATTTGTCTATAAATACCAGATCGAATTCGCAGAACAATTAATTACTAAGCTTGTTAACTGGAGCTGGGAGAAGAACATACACAGACGTTTAAGAATATATACAGAGAGATGGGAGGTTCTGCCTCGAAAAAGCTATCGAGCCGATCAGAAAGGTCCTGCAGCAGCAGGAATGGCTACAGTCCAGAATGTTTTGATTATGTTTTCGACTGCTTATCCCCACGATGTTCATACTTGAATGAACCAACTGCAGATGAACCTAGCGCTTCTTCTTCTTCTTATTCCGAACCAGGTCGTGACACTGCAAATTCACACCCCCTGCCATCAGCTCGAGTACAACCATTTTCATACGAAGATGAAGAAGAGAAGCAGATCGATATGGCGATTACGGCATCTCTGGAAGTACCAAACTTCCGTAGGGAATCTTCTACCTCGAGTATGAGCTCTAGCTCTGCATCCGATGACGAAGAAGAGCGGCAGATTGATACGGCGATTTGGGCCTCTCTGAACCCTAGCTATGGTGAAGAATGGTCATCTGAGTCTGAGAGTGGTAGTAGCTCTTCTTCTTCTTCCCAGCCAAACGAAGATTCAAATCATTTCAGTGGCGAATTAGGAGGATGTGGGATATGTTTCGAAGTCATTTCAATGCCAGCAATATGTGACCCCTGTGGGCATGTGAGCTGCCACGATTGTTTGCAACGGATTCAGAGCAGTACTGCTAGTAGGTGTCCTCGTTGTCGTGGAGGAATCACCAAAGTGATGAGGATTTATATGTAAATTAGTGTGGATTAATTTAGCCACCAAGAGTTAAACATTTCTGTTTTTTTTTTTGTTCAAGCCACCAAGAGTTAAACATTAGTATTTAAATATAGACCCTAGTACTAATACGTTCTCGTAGACGAAGCTAGCTAGTATTGACAATAGCATCACTTCTTCCTGTATTTCTTTTACAAATAAGATCATTCAGTGTTTCTATTTTCGCATCAAAATATTCACACTTCTAAATCATGATTTTAAAGACATTCTAAATCATAATTAGAGGAAGCAAACACAATTAAACAACCAACTTCTCGTTTTTCCTCCCAAATGACTGAACAATCTCCGTCGCGGACAATGCATGGTGTGAAACACTGATACACATGCAGTACAACACAGGGTGCTCAGGATCGACGACCGCCTCAACTGCCTGAAACAGCTTGTGAATAGCAGCGGAATGCATGTTTGTCTTCCGTCACCTCCATCATCGTCAGATATACTCAGAGATGAGCTTTTCATATCCCCTCTTCATTCTACCGTTGTCTATTTGCATGCATGCTTCTGGATATCAGAAAACTTCACATGTATAGGACAAGGATTTGGCCATTTGGGTTAGAGATCTTTCTTTGTTAATGAAGTCTGAAGTTCAAGATTAGTCTCCAGTTTCAACGTAATGCTTCATGCAAATTAGCGTCTAGGCCGTCTGGCAAGTGGAAACACCAAAAGAGAATTGGAAACTTCAACATGATGAGTATCAATATCATCACCTTCAAGCCCTCAAGAATCGAATTGAGTTGAAGATCAAGTACTATTGATCGAGCCTAATGTTACATGGAATATGCGGAACATTAAGATACGGGTTCACGGTATTAATTAATACGTGTACACAGTACGAATACAGTGTGCACAATACATTAATTAGTTACCCAGGTACGCATTACGTTAATATGGTAGCCCAGCTTTTAGCATAGATATATCTAACATCTGGATCATCTCCAACAGCTTCCCCAAAATTTCTTTAAAATGGGAAAGCAAAAGCTAAAATCTCTAAAAAAAATTATGCTCAAAATCTAACAGCTTCTCCATTTTGAAGATTTCGACATTTAATACAACAATAAAATATATTATATCATCATTAATTATAGCAAAAAATACATTATATATTTTATTGTAACAATAAAATACCTAATAAAATATTCTATTGTTGTCTTTTTCTTGTTGGAGCACGTGAAGAATTTAATTTTAAGAAATGAAGACTTTGCTGCAAATTTGGGGAATAAAGTATCTCTCTTTCTTCTCCTTCTCTATTTTAGAGAATGAGATGGGAAAACTGTTGAACCTAAAAAAGACTTAATAAAATCGAGGAAATCGAGAAAATGGAAAGCTGTTGGAGATGCTAATACGTAGATTGTAGTAAAGAACCATTCATCTTTTGTCAACACAATTGTTCAACTTAATTTTGACATGAACTTTCCTTTAGAAATCATCAGGCCGGCTGGTCAGTACAGTGCTGTAGAAACCATCCTTATTCTATAGTCAACACAACTATTAGATTGACATGGTTTCTATAATTACTTTTTTGATTATCGTATTCCGAATATTTAATAACAAAATTTTAATTTTGTATTGTCAGCGCTCTGAAAGCATACAAAAGCATCAGAGACCACCAAGAACACAGGAAGATATATGGAGGACCAATCTTTGCTAAACAGATCGGATAAAATTGGAAGAGTCTGAAAGACCGAGCATTATAATTATAAAGATCTAAATGGCCGTCGATTTCATGATTTTAGATAAACTCGACCCTAATTACCAAGAAAAAGTTGTTGCATTTCTTTAATTTGGTTGTCTATTTTGGTTTGGTGAGTCGTTATGGACTTGTGGTACAGTCAGCTTCTGTAAATTAAATAACCTTTAGAAAGCAAATAGTAAACTAGGCAACTTTGATTTCAATTATTTTAGAACATCTTGCAAGGTTAATTAAGTTGAAATGCGCGTCTTACTGTCAAAGTCCACTTCTTTTGGAAACTCTAAATTTTCCGGGTCCATTTTCATGGACAATTGAGAAGTTCAGGGAGAAGAAACATGTATGAACCAAGTTAACCACCCCTATATAAGAGAACATAATTAGCAGTGATAGCTTATTATAGCTAAGATAGTAGAAAGATTATACAGAGAAGTGGATGGGAAGCAGCTTCTCTGATATGGAAGAAGGGAAGCAAGCCATCTATTGGGATGGTTATACATACGACGACGGCTTTGGACTGGTCTTTCCAACCCGTTATGCAGACACACAGCTACTGCCATCTGCTCCAGCGCTGTCAATACTTCCTGGAGAAGAAGAAAGAGAAGCAGAGGCACAGAAAGAAGAAGAAGAGCGTCAGATAGCTATGGCGATTATGGTCTCTTTGGAGCCTGAATTGCAACAAGGGAGCATCCCACAATTGTCATTTTGGCAGACTGAACCGACTGCAGATGCATCTAGCAGTTCTACGCCTTTGCGACAAGGTCAAGCAAGAGTTTCACAGTTACTGTCATCAGCTAAACAAGCTCAGCCAAACGGTTCCAGCAGTAGACCGGAATGCGAGTATTGTTATGATGCTCCAATCGGAGCAACTTGTGATCCTTGTGGCCATGTAGCTTGCTTCAACTGCTGGGTGAAGATTCAAGACTCCGACAACAAGTGTCCTCGTTGTCGAGTAGTGATCAAGAAGATTATCAAGCTTTATCTGTAACTCTTGGTTTGAGGCACTTGAACAAACCAGTCACTTTTGGTTAGAGTGAACTTGAGTATGCTATTTTCTGTAGACTGCTCATTTCACAAGCATTTTGTTTCCTGTACTTGATACCGATTGATACCAGAATGCAAGGCTAGCTGCGGCATAAAATTATAAAAACTCATATCCAACATGAAGCTATCCCTTTGTTATTAAACTTGCTTAGTTCAATAAATAACTAGGAGATACACTAGTTTTAACAGAAAAATATAAACAAGTCCAAATATTTGCCCTACTCTGCCTCAAAGATCAAATATTTGTCAACTGTAGTTCTTTTTGGAGAAACATAGACTGTAGTTCTTTAAATGAAGAAAAAAACACCGAAAGCATGAGTATGATGCACCTGCAAAAGCATCATGAGATGAAACCATACTCATAGAGTGCAAAGGGTTTAGCGATAGGAGTATGATGCACCAGCAAATGCATAACGAGATGAAACTGGCGCTGCCAGTGCTTCAGGCCTCGTCACCTGATAGTTATCTTTCCGGCTATAACCCAATGAATCAACATCCAGAGCAGAAGCAGCACGCGCCGAGTATAAGCTTCTCCCAATATGATCATCAACAGAAGTAGCAGCATGTGCCGAGTATAAGCTTCTCTGTACACGATCATCAATAGCAGCAGCAGCATGCGCAGAATACAAACTTCTCTCTACACCATCAGGTGCTCTCCTTTGCAAGGGATCATTCTCAACCAAGTAAGATTCTCGTCTTGCACCAGCAAAGTAAGATCCCAAAGGAACATCTCCTCTCCTCTGAGGAGCAGCATATTGGTCCAGTGATGAACCCCCATAATAGCTAAAGTGAGTAGAGTAGGGATCCCTTGCATATAAATCTACAGCGGCAGCAGATGTCGCAGGAGGCAACTCATGTCTTGCACCAACAGTATACGCTGAGTACTCTTTCTCATTCAAGTAGAGATCCGAAGGAACAGTTTCTCGATGTGCAGGGGCAGCCTCCCTATAAAGGTTTGGCTGTCTTAAAAACTGGTCCCTTGCATAATCTCTGCGCTGAACCTCTACAGCTGGACTGACAGGACGAGGAGCCAGATTTCTTCTCTCTCCTTGAAGACCATAGGCTCGATATTCCTTTTCGGAAAGGTACAAATGACGAGGCATTTCCTCTCTTCTTGCAGATGCCACATCCCGGTATGCAGCATGCTGCTCCCTTTCATGAGCTAACGCTGGATAACTCCTGTAACCACCATTGGGATAGGGATCTCTAGCACGTGCATCCCTGCGTGAAAGTGGTAGCACTTCTCTCGCTCTCCCACGAGTTTTCCTATCCCGATTGTCTGCCCTGAGTGGGGAATGCGTGGGTAGAGAAGATGAATGAACTTGAGCAGGACGGAAAAGTGCTGTGAGCTTCCTGACCTGAAAGAATGCTGGTTAGCATATTCCAATATTTGCAAACAAAATATATAACATAACTAAATGAAACACTAACAGGTGTTTCCATAAGGAAAAAAGACAAAAAAGAATAAGAATTTGTAAAGGAGGCCAGATTTCTTACTTGTCGAACAGTAAGTTCTGTTTTGAACTTCTTCTTTTTCTCATCGTAGTTTTCCTTTATTGCCTTCCTGAAAACGCTTTCAGGTAGAGGAAGGCAGTCTTTGTCCACATTAAACCGAACCTGAAGTTTGAAAATCATCAGCACAGTTATACAGAGAAAATTAGTAACCAGAGGCAGATTGAAGAGATTGTGACCTGAGCAGGGAAGGCCCCACCAAAAGCTTTTGGCTCGAGTTTTAAGCCACCGGAAGAGGATGCCTTGTAAACTCCATATAAGAGCTTAAGGTCAAAATCATAGAGAAAAAGCTTCATGCCAGGTTTAATACCCAACACAGTGTCTTTTTTACCCATTGAAACACCCATTACACGATAATCGAAACAGTCTGGCTTTGTCTTTCCACTGCACATGAATATTAAACCACCAAGCTTTTCTCTCTTTTCCGGCCCATGAAGTTTTTCTGTATTCTTTTGTTGGCTCTTTTCTACTTCATCCATCTTTCCTTTATTCTTTTGTGCCTGATGGCTCTTATCAGTCTGCTGTTCATCAGCATTTTTCTGTTGCTTATCTCTTCTTAAGTTTGCTTTCTTCACATCTTCTTCCCTTTTGTTGTTGCTCTCTTTGGGACCCTTATTCCTGAACCTCTTTCTCTTTGCATTAACCAGCGAACTACTAGCACCTTTGCTACCTTTCAAACTGTTATCACCCAGAGATTTCTTAAATAATTTAGCTTTGCCCTTCAATGATTTTGGGGTTTTCTTTCTAGTATTTGATGCTTCTGCAGGGGAGACGGCTTTCTTTTCAGTTGGATCAGGTTTGTTTGATTCTTCTGCAGGAGAGGACATTTTATTTTCAGCTGACTCAGTAATGTATACGTCAGCAGAAGATGGGATCTTTGCTTCAGTCGACTCTGGTTTGTTGGGTGCTTCTGCAGCAGAGGGGATATGTTCAGATAACTCTGGATTATTCAACAGGCCTAATTCCGGTCTACTGAGCACTTCAGCAGAAGAGGTGATCTTTGATGACTCCGCTTTGTCGGTTGCTTCTACACTAGAGGGAATATGGTTAGAGGACTCTGGATTATTCAACACTTCTAACTCAGGTGTACTCAGCACTTCCACAGAAGAGGGTATCTCCTGTTCAGATGACACTGGTTTGTTGGGTGCTTCTGCAGGAGAGGGAATATGGTCAGATGACTCTGTATTATTCAAAACTTCTGTAGGACTCTTTATTTCATTCCCTTGAACTGTTTCCGTATAGTTATCACTCTGATCCATAGTCCACTAAACAATCAAACAGAAAGACTTGCATGCATCCTGCAAGGCTGCAACCAAATTGGTAATGAAATTATCCATTTTTGTACAATTCCAAAGAAGAACACTCGAGAACAACATAATGTGGACACAATATATATTTGAAAACACAAAGGATCAACTTGAGCACGAATACAAGCTTGAAGTTTCAATATATTTAAGTCACTGGTGAATCAAACTGCTTCCAACTTGGGCAGGTTCGACAGGTAAGCCAATATTTTTTTATCAAAGTTTTCAACTACAATTTTAACAATGCTCAACATGTGTGTGTGCATCGGAGGTCTTTGTAGTCCGTAAAAAAAAACAAAAACAAAAACAAAAAACAAAAAACAAAAAGACAAAAAACAAAAAACAAAAACAAAAACAAAAAACAAAAAACAAAAAGAAAAAGGAAACGAAGGCCAAACCACCTCTCATCCTTCGCCCTATTCTGGCCATAGGAAAAACTCGAGTTTCCTTTCCTAATATCAAACAGTTAATACTGAAAACAACAGACTGAAGAAGTACAAATCCTGGGTGAGGATGGTCAAGTCCTAAATAAGCTTAACTGTGCCATCAAAATTCAGTTCTGGAGGATAATTATCATACTAATCGTTCAACATCTAGACATAACAAGGTCTAAGAAAGAGGCACCAGTGTTGTAAAATCTTGGTCAAACTCGGCAGACGGCCAATTTGTATTATGTAGTAGTGTAGTACCTTCTTTGACCAAACAAAAAAAGAATCACACACTCACAAAGCAACTTCATCAGTAAAACAAGAGTCGAACTAACCCTAGGTCACTGTACTTCATCATATTAAATTGATTTAAACTAAAATTGTACAAGATTAACAACACATGGTAATATACCATCATTGCCTATATATAGGCTCGCTGAAATACAGCAGCAGCAACTACACATCACAAAAGATCCACAAGGACTGTAGACTTAACCTTTACTTCATTTTTCTCCTTTCAGTTTATTTCCATCACCAGAATACCAAATCTTCTTTTATTTGATATCAATACCTATACAGGTTGCAGTAGTAACTGAAGAAGTACAAGTCCAGGGATACCTATTTAATGTCTTTGTCTACCTCCCATGTACAGAATGGACATGGCTTTACTACTGAAATCTACAATTGACTAATAAAAATCACGACAAAGGCTTTTTGACACTCAAATTTATTACCATCCTTGTCGGATGGCGAAACATGCTAAATGTGCACTTTTAGTACATCCTATTAATTTCAATTACTTCTAGGGAACATGCTCTTTTACAGTTTAGCCGCTCCATAACTAGCAATAAATATGCTGAAAGGACTTCACTACAGAACGTCCCGCCAGACTTGGCGGGCGAAAAACTGCCACAAATGCACTTTTGGTACATCTGCAGTATCAGAACCAATAAAACTCATGCATCTGTTCTCTCTTTGTAACGTTACCACCAAGAATTATGTTC
Source organism: Fragaria vesca subsp. vesca (assembly GCF_000184155.1). Taxonomy (NCBI): domain Eukaryota; kingdom Viridiplantae; phylum Streptophyta; class Magnoliopsida; order Rosales; family Rosaceae; genus Fragaria; species Fragaria vesca. The sequence goes on from NC_020496.1 coordinate 5,888,542, forward strand.
CTTCGTATTCCACCCTCCCGAGCTTACAATAAAAACTCAAATCTAAGGGACACACAATCACATGATTCTCCTATTCTGACAAAGATACCGAAAACACTGAACACGCCCAAAAAAACCAAGTGTTTGTTGAAGCTTACCGTTAATCACATAATCTCCTACCATAAATTCTCAACAAATAAAGATCACAAATCACAAACAAGCCTCACATACTCAAATCACAATCAAGCCTCAGATTCATGTATATTCCAAATGATCATAACAAAAGAAAACAATCACCAACATTCCTTTAAAACCAATGCGTGATCATGCAATAAAAAACCAAGCTTGAATTTTGACCACAGAATTCCAAAACCCTAAATCGGTGCCCAGAAACGAATGAGAGAATTCAACAGCTGAGCATATCCATCAATCTCCAAAACTCGGATATCAAATAAGCATTCTCAATCAATCAAAAGAATCACACATTCATCACCCATAAAACTCAATTTCATCAATTCAGAGGAAGAACTTTCAGTTCGGAAATCAATTCCGCCAATTCAAATTCATCATCAGATAAAAGAAAGGTACGAAATTGAAAAACCCGAATATATATGATTCAAACTGAGGAATAGTTAGGTTTTGAGAGAGGAATAGAGATAGAGAGAGTACCTTGGTGAGGATGAGAGAGAATCTGGGTAGAAAAAGCCGAAGAAGAAGAAAAGGAACGAAGGAGGAGGAGACTCTCTCCGCGCTTGCGTTTCAGTTCTTTAATAACGTATCTCACTCTATTTATCTCTGTTTGTTTCTTCACCTTTTAAGAATTGTTATCCTTTTTTACTCAAAAACTTAACAAACAAAATGTGTGGTTGGTGGGTAATTACTGTACAGACCCGGAGTGTCTTTTATTTACTATACCGACTTCAAAACTATAAAATCGATATTCGTGATTTAAATGTTATTTCATTTATTTGTAATATTGAAACTGTCTTTTAGATTTAAGATAATAACCTCGATCGACAAAACCGAAACTGATGAATCAAAATTCAATTTCAGTTCTTCCAATATTTGCTCATATTTTTAAATGCATGTTGTATGATGTCCTAAGTCTCACTATTTTACATTGATTCATTCCATATTCATTTTGTATAAGCTAGATAGGTACTTTTTATGATGACATTATCAACTATACTTCCTTATATAGCTTAATTTGCTTCTACTTTCATCCCCTGATAGGTAAAAAGAAAAGTTACCAACCCAAAAAACAGCACAAATTTCATCATTGTAAAGCTCACGTAAGAGTTTGCATGCTTACATAATCACCCAAAAAGGGTCAAAAGAAACATAATCCAAATCAAAGAAGAAAACTAATTCAGTCAATGAAAGATTAACTTCTAACCTGAATTCCACTATCAATAAGGGATTCAACAACTGCTCTAATCTTCCCTTCAAACTTGCATGTCTCTGTCCCTCACGGTCAGTATAAGCATCAGCTTCTCTTGCTCTACCAGCTAAAAATTTGGCCGATGGCTATCGAGACTTCACTGCAGCTTTGATGTCTTTTTTTTCTCGATGTGGCAGCTTTGATGTCTTTGGAGTTGGTGCCTGCAAGCGACAACATGCAAATCAGTAGTAAAACTTAAGGTCATTCTACAAAGCATGAAGCATGCAAGTACTCTATATAAGGGTTGGCAAAAACTATAGCAAGAACTAGCCGATCTTCACAGCATCGTGTAAGCATAACAAAAGTAGTATTAATTCATTCATGCATCTCTATAGTAAATCGATGGGTTGAGATTAAGATACAATGTTGTGATAAGGAAAACATGTTTAATGGGAAATATGCTAGCTAAGGATGTGAAACGAGTGTGTACATGGTGGAAACCACTAGTGGGCACATAGAATGAAGCAAGGCCTAAATGTTTCTCCATAAGCAAGGCCCCTCTGTTCCAAACCTTCCCAAACACCTGCTATAACATCTTAATTTCTTCCCTTCTTACTCGACTAATATCATCCGATTGATGAGAAATATTTTAAGGGTGAAAGAATAAAGAAAAAAAGAAACTTAGAGAAACGAAATAAAACAAGTACACGTCATATGAAACAATAACATTATCTCAGACTACTACGTGTATTATAGTTTAGAACTGCCATTTGAGACTAAAAGATCAAAGCTTTTTAAGAATACGCGAATACAATTCTTTCACTTATGTCTCTCGCTCTAATTAATTATAGGTATGTTACATAGTACTATAGCAGGATTGCTTGTTCACTGCCACATCTTATTAGGGACATTTAATCAAGTCGTTCACATGGTTTGAACCAATAGTTTACAAATATAGGACAACACAATATGGGTTATAAATTTTCTTTTGAGCAAGTCCAACAAGGCAACAATCAAAGTTGGAGAAGCATACCTATTCCATTTAGTACGATCGAAGTCATGAACAATGAGATTCGGAGAAAACCATTTTAATTTCACCTCGTCTAAATTTCATTGTTTGCGTTGCATACCAGAATTCAAACTGCATGTAAATTGCCATATCTCAAACTGCATGAACATTCATCATATATGTTACTCCTCCCACCGCATCTGTTTTGTTAAGTGGTAGTTACACTAGTTACACAATAGAGAGAACACATACTGAATTATGACATTTCTAGTAATACTGTTGTGCTACTAATTATTGTTGTATGTGTTAGTACAATTGGAAATGGGAGGTTTAGGAAATATATATAGTATTTAGGAATAACAGTGTCATGTTTGATTTAGTAGTTTAAAAAACCTTTGAAATTTAATTAACTATCTTTAGGCTAAGTTTGATCATTACCGGAATAGAGTAATGTTATATCTAGATTTAGCTAAAAATTATAGTAAAATTTAGGTAGAGAATTTTCAACCGTCTAAATTATACCTTAATTTAAGTCTAAAATTTTTGGTTCAGCAAAACTCAAAAAATTGCTAAATATTAATAGCTCTACGTCGGGTCAAAAGAGAAAATAAGGATGTTAATTTACACTAGAAACAACTATAATGAAATCAAATCAATCGACATTTTTGCATTAACACTGCAAGACATAGCTACAAATTTACAAATACCGAAAATTACACATATGTAGCCGGTCATATTAGAAGAAACTAATGCACTGAATGTCGTTAGATGATGCTACTAATTTCTAAATGACGCATTTCTTTTGTAACATACAAACTTTTTATTGTAGAATTTTTGTGAGTAGAAGCAAAATTTCTAGAATTTATATGTTAAATATTGTTTAAGAGAATTCTATCAAGGAACTTGCATTGTCCTAACAAACAATGGATTCCGAAACTTAATTGTTTCATATCTCTTTACTCTTTGCTCAGTATACTATGTCGCTTGACTGGAAATATTATTTTGTTGATTGATTGACACAAACAATGGGTCAGATATTCATATGCGAATACAAAACGGGGTTCATTACTTCATTTCACGTTGAACTTGGTTGTGCTTCATTGGATAATGCACAGTTCGATTCCTTTTTCTCCTCACTGGTTAGCTTAATTGGGAGGCCATTTTCACTGGTTCACTAACCACTGAAAGCCAAAATAATTCGAGCTTGCATTAAAAGAGAAAGGCACTTAATTAGCAGGTTCCAAGGGTTTGAGATTAACGTGATCATAATTAGGTCAATGTGATATAAAAGTCGAGCAAAGGGCAGTCCCAAACTAGGGCTATGAAAGCTTCAAATATTCCTCTGAAATCTGAATCAAACTGAACCGAGGGACATAGTTTTGCATTTCTAAATTAAGTTAGTCTGGCACAAGTAGAAATAATTTTTTCATCACCGGACTTCCTCTAAGGCTGAGATCCAACTCTTTCACTCTTATCGCAAATCATAACTTCAACTGGTGGCATCTCTGGACGAGTATGTATCATGTGAAGTCTGAATTTATCCACATAATACCAACTGGAATGTTATCATGTTGATGAACTTCTTGTGTTCATCGATCAAAGCATGTGATCATCATGCTCGATCACCACCCTCGTTAATTATAGTCCGGTATCGGGTCGGCTTGCCATTGCTTAGAAAGATAGCGCATGCAGATCAAAACTAAGCATTGTGCTGGCGCCCATGAACCAGTTTGCTCTAGATCACCTACGTCAGAGTCATTAGACCTAAATCAATCTTATATAAATATGAGTACTCCAAATCCGAATAAAATTATGTGATTGATGCACTTGATCATTTACATTCAAGATGTAATTTCACATATATGATGATCCTATGGTCTCGACGTCATTCGAATAATAGCCTCGCTGATTTCATTCTATATTCGTGAGGTGCATAGGAAGTGGTTGATGAAAAAACTTGAACTGCATGCAAGTGTGATATCTTTGATTGTGTGAGCTTTCACCATTTCTATACTCCTCTCCGTCATATCTGCAGTTTGGTAATTTGTTGTTACGGAATAAATAGGACACATAGTTATGACATTTGCTAGTAAATATTGGTTTGCTACTAACAATACTAGCTAGTGGCACATCTAGTTATTGTTCTGCTAATGTACAATTGGAATGGGAAGTTTAGGAAATATGGTACAATATTGACGATTGATTGATGCATGTATATCGAATACAATCGCATCAACATGTAGAACAAATGCTCTTTGTTGTTCGGAAATCTTTGGTTGAACATTTGGTTTATAATTGGTTAGGCAATCTTTATTCACTGCTTCCTCACTTGAGAAGCTAACAAAGTTCATGAGATGAAGCTAACAAGTATGGAACCTTTCCCATCTTCCTTTTGCCACTTTTCATGATGTAACGTGCTGGTCATCCCAGCTTCCGACCTCAGTCTACTCTGCCTTCTGCTTGATCAATGCGGTGGTGGTTGTAGCAGAGACTTTTCTGTGTAATCTTGTTTTTTATTATATTTTTTAATCGAAAAAAGAAAGAAAAAAAAAAACCACTTTTGCTATTTCAAAATGCTTTCTATTGTACCATATTCACATCATGTCATCTTTGTACTAAAAAGAAATATACAAATGTAAATTACATTTCAAACTCAAGCATCTTCATTATTTGATCCAAAAAAAAAAAAACTCAAGCATCTTCATGAAGCTTTGCTTCTATTCTCATCCTATAATAGATGAAAAACAAAAGTTACCGACCATAGAAAACAATACAGATTTCATAATATGTCAAAAAATTACCAAACTACATTTAATTGATTGGAAATATTGGCATGTTACCTATGGGTGACTGAGCGAGGTATGAAATGAACACATCTAAGTGTAAATGTCTCTAAGTAGGCTATGGTAAGATACATACTATGATTCATGCTTCTATGTATCTTTGGACTTCTTTCCTTTTGGTAAGTGTATCTGTATGGCCGACTATTGTTGTCATCAATGAAATCCTCTACCCCAAAAGAACTTATCGGTGCACGATTCTCCGGTAATTACATAGACAGCAGCTGAAGTTATACGTTAACAAAGTTCTGGTATGAAAAACTTCTGGTCACATTACAGAATTTGAGTAGTTCACAAGGTTGATAAAAACTATTACATTGCAAAGGGAGGAAGCAAGACTACTGGTTCAACCATGTCAACACTAGCAGACGGACCTTAACAGCATCGAGTAAACATAATAAAAGTTCAAGTAGTGTTCAATCAGATCGTAAATCGTTCGGTTGAGATTAAGATACAGTACTGATGTGATGAGAAAGCATGATCGACGGGAACTAAGGGATATGAAATGAGCCTGTAACAATGCCTGACTCTCTATCAAGCACAATAAGCCCCCTTGTTCCACAGCTTCCCAAAGACATGCTTCAACATCTTTCTTCCCTTCTTACTCACAAGTCACGAACAAGACGACCAAAGCGACCAAACCAATTTGATATCACCTCGATCGTTCCAGTTTCATTGACTGCGTGCATAGAAAGTGTGATGAAAAAAATTCGAACTGCATGCAAGTGCCATATCTTCAATTGCATGAACTTCATCTTTTAAATACTCGCCCATCACAATTGTTTTTGTAATAGTGGTTGTTACAAAAAAAATAGATTCAACGCATACTTTATTATATGATTGTCTACTGATATTGTTTGCTACTGATCATTGTTGTGCTAATACTATTGGAATGGGAAGTTTAGGAAAGATGGTAAAAAATGTATTATCAATTGATGTTTAAACTAGTGACACTTGAGTGAAGTTCAGGAATAAGATTAAATTTAAAAATATTAATGGATAGATGGATCATTTACATTACACTTAAGTTATCAATAGCAGTCTTGTACAGAGGCAGTCTCTATACAAATAGAGCACTAGTCTTAGATCAGCAGGGTAGATCCCGGCGAAAATTTACAATTAGCCTTTCCAGATTTATTATCGCTGCATCCTCCCTAGTTAAGTTTAATTAGGATATTTTGTAACAAATGTATTACTAATTGATGCGTCATGCGTGAACCAATGATAGCTAAGCTACAGACTCAATGCAAAATAATGATTAGTTTTTGTTTATTACTAATCGTATCAAAACTTCCAACCACTTGTATCAAATAGCAGAATCTCTAGCCAGATGAGTATCTCTTCGTGCGGGAACTGAATTAATCCTAGGTGGTTTGTCTTTGGTAAGTTTCTCTTATGTGAACTCCCTGTGTTCATTAAAGTTGGGATCATCATGCTAAACAACTAATAAGTTTCAACCAATTTCCGATGGGTATTTTCGTCATAAATAAGGAAGAATTTCTGACGATTCGTCAGAAATATAGTATTTCCCACGGGAGTATTAGCGACTCCTTCCAACAAGGAATATTTCGTTGGAAACAATATTTCCGACGAGAATACTGCTTTTACCAACAATTTTCATTGTCGGAAATCATAATGTGTGTTGTAGTGGAAAGACAACTCATGCAGATAGCAGCTAGCTCTAGTGGGAAGGAACTGAAACATCTATGTGTTCGATAACACGGCCTCGTCGGGTATGTGAGGAAGCCTTGTGTGGCCGCCCATGAACCAGTTTGCTAACCAGCTTAGATAGAATGTGAGTACGTAGGAGTAAATTAACTATACTCCAAATCCGACTAGTAGTAGAAAACCTGAAGCAATGTAATCACATATGATGATGCTATGGCCTTGACATCAACCGAATGACGAATGATCGCAAAGAGAATGATAGCCTTGCTAGATTTCATTCTATATTCATGCTATGAAAAAACTCAAACTGCATGGGAAGTGCCGTAACTTTAACTGCGTGAACTTTCACCATTTGTATACTCATCTCCCTCACATTTGATTTGTAAGAGGTAGTCAAAGATAGAACACATACTTTTACATTTGCCAGTAATAGCACATCTCAGTTATTGTTATGTTAATACAATTGGAATGGGAAGTCTAGGAAATATGGAAACTGCATCAATGTATACGACAAGTAACAAGCCATTTGTAATCTTTTTGGTAGACTATTTGAGGTTCTGAGTTATGACTGGGTGAGTGATAATAACAAACTTTGAGCTTCTTTCAAACACAAGCAAGATTTTAATCGTATCAAGATTCAAGAAACTAAATTAAGTGAGAAAAATAAATCGAAAGGGGTCAACACATTTTAGATTGAAAGTTTCTGAAATTTGAAATGACGATATACAAGGGAGATGAGTTTTGAAAGAGTGTACAGTTATGGAGGGGACTTGACTTTGGAAGTAACTCGGGTGTGTCTGTTTTGCTCTTACCCGTTTTGGTCAGACACATCATTACAAAATCTATTTCCCCCTTCATCACAATTCTGCAACAGCTGAACAAAATCCATATTAAACTATTTGGTTTGCAACAAAATAGTAGTCTTCTGTGTAGTAGATCTCCATAGTGTCATTTGTAAAGATATTATGTCAAATATGATACTAAGTTCTGATAATGACACTCAAACAGTGTCGTCTGACAGTGTGTTTTGCAATTTGAGAAATACATTGTAAAGTCGTTTAATCATAAAGTTTTGCTTTGTACTGACCCATATAGCTTTTGCTTTGCTTCTATCTACAATAGATATAAGTAACAAAGAAACGTTATCAACCGAGATTATAGTAAAAGTTTCTTGATATGGCAAAAGGAGAGTAGAAAAAGCAGTCAGCTACATCTTAGATTGATATTAGCAGTGTTGGATGCCTTCAAGCTCACATAAGAGTTGCATACAAAACCACACAAAAGGGTCCAAAGAAACCTAATCCAAAGCAAAGAAGAAAACCAACTTAGTCCAAATAAATTTTAACATCAATCCCACTATCAATGAGGGATTGGACAACTGCCCTAATCTTCCCTTCAAACTTGTCTCTGTCCCTTGGAGTATATGACGCGGTATAGACATCCGCTTCTCTTGCCCTATCTGCTAAAATTTGGCCAATGGCTATACAGGCAGGTATATCGCAACGGGACTTGAGTGCAGCTTTTATGTCTTTGGAGTTGGTTCCAGCAACTGCAACCTGCTTGCATGTTACCCTGTGGGTGATAGAGGCTGACACAAACCGTTTTGAGATGAACACATCAAGTGTAAATGGCTCTAAGTAGGCTATGGTGCGCTGCTTAAATGATACGTGCTTCTGTGGATTTTTGGACTTCTTTTCCTTCTGATAAGTGTACGGCCGACTATTGTTATCATCAACGAAATCCTCTACCCCAAAAAAACTTCTCGGCGCACGATGAACCTGTAAATTGCATAGACATCAGCTGATTTTGTTAACAAATGTATCATAGGAAAAACTCCTGGACACATAACTGTTTGAGCAGTTTACAAAATGCGGCTGTTTAATACGTGGAGCTCAACATTTAATAGTGTACGGCATATAATCGAATGGAATCAAAGTCGCAACAAGAAGCAATGTCAAATACATTCAACACTGGACTACAACCAACCAAGTGACAAATGTTGTAAACAGAATGTAACACTAAACATGTGAGATTGGGAGATGGGAAGGAAGTAACGCCATTCTACAAAGCATGAAGCAAGTACTAGATACAGGCTGACAAAGACTGATTCAAGTCATTCAACCATGTCATAACTAGCAGATCTTCACGGCATCGTGTAAACATAATGAAACCTCAAATTCAGTTCAATTATGTATCCATAGTAAATCGTCGGGTTGAGATTAAGATACAAATGTTGTAAAGGGATTGAAAATGCACCTGCGAATTGTGGAAACCGCTAGTGGGCACATACAAGCAAGGCCTGATTCTGTCGCCGCAAGCGTAAGCCCCTTTGTTCCACACCTTCCCAAACACCTGTTTCAGCATATCTTCCTTTACCAAGCTGTAAACAACAAGCACGAAAACAGATATGAGAAACCTGAATCATCAGTAAGATGCATTAATAGAACAAAAGAAATGACAGAGGCATTTCATCGAACAGGTTATAGGCAAGGGACGATGTAGCAAGAAAAACACACAGCTGTGATTCCAATTGGATGAGAAATACGTATCAAACCCTAACCTAATCAAATCGGAGATAGAGAGTTGAAGGACCTGGAAATGAGAAGCAGAGAATCAGCGAGGAGAGGAACGGCGTCGTTTTGGAGATTTTCGGCGGGAGAAATAACACCGGGGAGCCTTCAGATTATAGTGGTGTGTTGAAAAATCCAAAAGAAAAGGACGTGAACGGGCGCCTATATATTTACAGTGTTATAATTCTTGTAGACGATAAAGAGTACAAGAAGGGCATTTGGTCTAGTGGTATGATTCTCGCTTTGGGTGCGAGAGGTCCCGAGTTCGATTCTCGGAATGCCCCTCTCTTCTATCTTTTTTGTTTTCATGTGCTTGGGTAAACACGTTTGATGTTCTCTAGTTTTTGTCGAACCAGTTTATGGTGAAAAGCAGTTAAAGCACAGTACAATGCTTCATTGTCAAAGAGGACCGAATTGTCTCATGACGTTATCAGCGTACTAATTTCTTAATATAAAACTCAAAGAGAAATTTTAAATACACACCTCTAATTTCTTAATACACACCTCTATTATTTTATATTTCACATCACATTTGATAGATATGTTTAATTACAAAAAATCCATCAATTATTAGGGGAAAAAAGAAAACTTCCTCTTCCTTAAAACCTTAACTCTTTTCCACTATTATTATGCATCAAGAGAAAAGAAATAAAAACCTCTTCTCCAAAATTCATCACCTGAATTTCGATTACAGTCGTAATCACATGTACTATTTACCGATCCATTTGGTTTTTTTTTATCAACTTTAGTTTTTATCTTGCAGACTAAAGACTAGTTTTTATGCTATTGTACTTTTACTAGTTTCTTAATTTTGAAAAAATTATGTATGTTCAATATTTTTTTTCTTCAAATTCTAGCCGATTGATGTGATATTGGAGATTTGGATTTCGAATATAATATTACTCTTTTGATTATAAATTGAAAAATATCAAGAAAAAATTTCTAACCCGATCAAAAAAATCTAACAGAAAATAAAAAATAATACGTAAAGAGAGTTATAAAATAGTAAATATATAATAATTATATTAAATAACAGATTATTATTAGTTTTAGATATTGAGGGTATTTTAGGCAATTTAGGATGTGTATTTAGTATAATATTGAAATGAAAAACTAGATGAGTGGTGTATTAAGTAAGGGATGTGTATTAAGAGATTAGGGGTGTGTATTTAAAATTACTCAGAATGTCTAAAAATTTTGTATACCAAATCTAACAGTTTCCCTATTTTAAATATTCAAAATATTTATTACAACAACAATCCTCATTTATTACAATATAATAATAAGTGATGAAGGATTAATGGTAGAGACAAAAAGATAGCGAGAGAATCATCTTATTCATTGATAGGAGCCCTTTATATAGGGAATTACACAATACCAATATGGTAAGGATATGAATACATAGATCTAGTCTAACTACATATCCTATTGGCATAAGGCCAAGACACACATAGAGAATATCCTAGAACACTCCCCCTTGTGCCGCGCGCTGATATGCCGATGGTGCTGATCTGTTGCCTCGTCAAAAACCTCGTCAAGTCACAAAAACCCTGTGGGAGAAAAACTGAACCTTGATCGTAGGAGAAAAAGAGTACAACGCACCCTTCACATTTGATAGTGACATGTATGTATGTGCTAGACTCCCCCTGAAGTTCGCACCTCCCCCTGATCTTTACATCAATCATAGAGCTCTTCCTGATTCTTACTAATCACGGAAGTTTCAACAACTTAGCATGTCAATGCTTTTTAACATGTCTTCAAATGTGGTATTGGGCAATGATTAACTAAATCATGCCGTATTGTCCTCAAATGATCTTTTACACTTAGATCTTAAGGAGAAGGTTGCTTGTGAACTCAAAACATAAGTTCGTGCAGGAAATCAGATTTCCGCGCAGCATGACCTTCAATTACTAGAACAGTCGTAACTTTCTCTAGGAAATACATATGAACGAACCGTAAACGGTTTTGGAAACTAAACTCATTTAGCTTTCCAACCGTATATTACACACGTTCTGGTTCCTCAGGAGCTATTCACAACATTCCGTCGAAGTTGACTGTTTTGCTAAAATCAGATTCTCGGACAGATTCGTCCTACTTTACGAAAACGGCCATAACAGAAAATAAAAAATAATACGTAAAGAGAGTTATAAAATAGTAAATATATAATAATTATATTAAATAACAGATTATTATTAGTTTTAGATATTGAGGGTATTTTAGGCAATTTAGGATGTGTATTTAATATAATATTGAAATGAAAAACTAGATGAGTGGTGTATTAAGTAAGGGATGTGTATTAAGAGATTAGGGGTGTGTATTTAAAATTACTCAGAATGTCTAAAAATTTTGTATACCAAATCTAACAGTTTCCCTATTTTAAATATTCAAAATATTTATTACAACAACAATCCTCATTTATTACAATATAATAATAAGTATAAAAATATAAAAGTTTATTTTTTTTAGAATAAATTATGTTTTCTTTCTTATCTTTGAGTCTTGAAGAATGTACAGCATTCAATTCTTCTTTCTCTAAATATTTTTAGAGAATCTGTAAATATAGGGAAGCAAAGCTTCTCTTTCATCTCTTTCCCTATTTTAAAGAATGAGATAGGAAAGCTGTTGGAGTGAAAAATGACCCCATATTCCTTAAAATAGAGAAAATCAAACAATTTAAGAAATTTGTTGGACTTGCTCTAAAGGGCGAACAGCCCGCTTTAGTGTGTGTTTCTTTCCGCACACTCAACATCTTTAAGAAAACGACCTTAAGCAAAGCACATAAAATACACATCACAACCAACAAGAGCCTTACTGTCTCTGTGGTCATATGTCACCTGCATTGCAGTTCTATGGCAATGGTGTTGAGCAAACCAATCCATGGCTCAAAGAACACAGTATAGGAAATAGCCGAAATTCCACAAGCACATGCTCTCCATTGTAGGAACTATGATGGCTCAGCTAAGTCATGCATGAAGTCAATATAGGAATCACATGTGCAAGGCAAACAAGCAAAAAAGTAAAGCAATGGAAACAACACATTCATAGGAGAGAACTAGTATTTGCCTCTTCATCATTATTGAATCACTAGCAAGGAGTAAACAAGCTAATGCTTCAGGCTCCGAAGAGAAATGTAAACTGAAATGTTTCTGGCAAATGTAAAAAGAGTAACACCGACAGTATACTGATGATGCTAGAAAGGTTGGCACATTGCGGTTTCAATCTAAGGAAATTACAGTACCAGGTATTGATAATGGATCCAGCTCCCAACAACCTGCAACTCGACTGTCACTCTCCCCACGATGCTGGAAAGCAGGAATCTGGTGAGAAAATCTATGAAACTCAGCCTGTGGTACATCAATGATCCCGGTTTTTGATCTCTGGATTCTTGGAGACTTGAATATTGATTTAAATCCTTTAACCTTTACCAGAACCCCAACCTTTGTGCTTCTGCCATCATCTTCCAACACTTCCACTAATTCACATTCACCCTTTGCCAGGTCAGGACCAGCCGGCTCAGGATTGTGGTTCTTGTATAGAGCCCAAACCTCACCTTTCTTTGGCTTTATTTCAAACACCTCCTTACTCAAAACATTTCCAGTATTTAAGCAGTGAGAAAATGAGGAGAGGGAGATGACTTCAGTTGGACAATCTTTCAATTTAAATGTCCCACAGGAAACTGGTCCAGACAAATGTTTCAATTCTGAGCAAGGTTCCAGCACTGCCACATGCACTCGAAATTTTGGCCTAACCTGGATCCCCCTAACTTGAGCATAAGTATTAGGCATCCCGTTCACATCACTATACAGAGCCCAAATTTGACCAATACCAAATCTGTCCTGAGTTTTCAGCCCTTTGAAATCGAAGAATTCAGCCTGGGACAATCTGCAGGCAGGGGATGAAGATGGCGGAGGGGCTAAAGGGTTTTTCATGTGACTGTGAGAATCGTGATCCTTCAGAGTTGATTGCATCCTGTTATTGTACTGGCTAGAGGTAGAGTTAGCGCGAGGAAAGCTGATATGATTTTCATCCTTGGCAGAATCTGGACACTTCATAGCTCCATTTGATGTGGTACTGTTCTTGCTTAATTCTCTTCGTGATCTTCGAAGACTAAAAGGTGCTCTATCTGCATCGTTCTTCTGATGCTTCTTCTGTGTGTTGTTTCTCTTATCTGCTTGACATGGTATAGCACTATCCTTGGGTTGTGTGAGGTTTCCACGGTTTAGGTTTGTCATGGACTTCCCTTTCATACAATTCGCGAATTCAGTATCTGACTTTCTTGGAGATCTAGACATCAACGTCTCCCTTTCGGAAAGATTCTTCTCCTGCTTCATACCTGTGCATGCAGTTACAGAACCAACCTTTTCACAAGACGGACCAACAATTTCAGTTTTCTTGCTTCTGTCATCCATTTCTAGATCACCCAGATCACTTGAATTAAAAATAATGGTGGGCAAAGAAGCAGGATCAAGTTCAAAGGATCCTGGGGGAACACCATGTCCTTCACAACCAGTCATTTTGAAAGAGGGAATCTGATGAGAAAATCTGTATAGCTCATGAGGTGGTACTTGAAACATGACAACCCCGTGCTGCTCGGTTTTCTGAAATAAACTGACAAATCCTCTCACTTTGCCCAAATAACGAACTCCGATTCCATCAGCTTCTACAAAATCTGTCAACACTTCAACAAAGTCATATTTGTAGGGCATGTGCTTTTCCGGCTCAGAACTCCATCCAATATCCCAATTCTGGTAGATGGCCCAAGTTTCACCCTTCCTAGGATATACCAAAATAGAATTTCTACCTCTCCCTTTTCTGTAGTCCACCTGATGAGAAAACGAGAGATGATCTTTAATTTCGTCAGTGTCCCCTAATTTGAACTTGCCACAAGCAACTGGCAAGTCCTTACACCAATCAATCTCACCTCGGTCATTTGGATTGGGCTCCAGCCAGATGATTTTCAGCTTAAATCCAGGCGTGACGACCTTCTTGACAAAAGCATACCATCTGGGCATACTATCTCTGTCATCATCATAAAGAGCCCATATTTGATTAGCTTTAACAAGACTTGGTAAACTATCTGCATCAAGCAGAAACTTATGGAATTGAGGATCAGGCAGTTCAAAGGCTCCCTGAGTGGATGTGACATCTACATTAGCTACAGGACTGACATCAGCTTTGGAGTTGCTTTGATCGTTAACCGACATGGCGGCTCCCTGAGTGGATGTGACATCTACATTAGCTACAGGACTGACATCAGCTTTGGAGTTGCTTTGATCGTTAACCGACATGGCGGCTCCCTTTACCTTCAACTCAAATTTCTCTGTTTTAGTCTTCTTGTTTGGCAAATTTTCTTCTACAGGAAAACTTACTTCTTCTCTTGTATCTTTCTTATTTCCATCAACAGCAGCATCATTCCCCTTCTTCTCAGCAGCACTGAACAGCTGGTCCTTCCTCAACCTTTTGAGTGGGGGACTCACAAAATCATCATTATCCATGTCATTTAGAAGGGATGAAAGATTATGCTTGTTCCTTGAAGATCTCCTGGGGTGATGACCTGCACTGAGTTCAACCTTCTCTTTAACAGCATGTTCAGTATCAGTTGTAGTTCTATTTCCCATCTTCAAACCTTCTCCAAGTTCAGAAGTTGTCTTCTCTCTTTCTTTGTTAATATTACTTGAAGTTCCTGTATCTTTGGACTTTAGGGGACTGGACTTGGATGTTTCAACACCTTGCTTCCCCAGTTCAACCTCATGCCTAATATCTTTCTTTTTAGCTTCACAGGCCCCACTCAAGTCAGCAGATACCTTTGATGCAGGTTTAAAGGCTGCATTTCCATTCTGAAATCTTGTGAAATTTCCTTTTTCAGTTCCTCCATTACTTTGTGAGGCAAAGTTTGAAGGACCCTGCCTTGGGGGCTCTTTGTGATTTGGGAAGTCATTCCTAAAAGATTCTGAATGAACACCTTCCCGTAATTCATGAGCTTCAAATGCATTCCGACATCTTTGACAACGGAGCAACCGACCGAGAAAGTCTCTATAGTATTGATACTTTGAGAGACAAAAGTAACACTGTGTCCAGAATGTGTTTCGTTCCCCCTGTGACTGAGGATTTTTCTGAGGATTAATTGCAGCAGGATGAGCTGTTGTTTTTGGTGCACCAGGTCTTGCTAGAGTTCTATACTTGATGTCATATATAGAACGTTTTTGTTTGTCCAACAGCACACTTTTTGCTTCCACAATCCACTTGAAAGCAGTCTCCGAACCAGCAAACTTATTCTTATCAGGATGAAGCAACAGTGCCAGTTTTTTATACTGTTTGCTGATGGTGTCATCACTATCAAATTGCTGTATCTGAAGAATTCGGTACCAATCCATTTCAGATCCACCTAGCTTGTTTCCTGCTGTACAGTGAATTTCACAAACCGTAAGCAACTGAGAAATGTTCTCAAGATCAGGGAAGAGTCTCTGAGCCTTTTGTGCCATCTTCATTGCTCCTGTATAATCTTTATTCTGCATCTTTGTTTCTGAAAGTTGCATAGCTCTGACTGCCTCCTCTTTGTTGCACTCCATGGGTGATTCAGAATTTAAAGAGTTTTCTCACTCTTATCTCATGAATCTCACATGCACAGACAAGAGTTAAACCTACCACAGTTCTATCATTCAAAATCTTCACCCTGCATATATACAAACCAAGCAAGTTAAGCAATTTACTTCACCATGCAGTCAAGCACCAGCTATGTGCATATCTAAATAACATTGGACAACAGATTTACCTACCATTCAGTAATTATCAAAATCTAAGATGCATGTCCCAATATGCGGAGCAACAATCTGGTTTTTCCCTACTAAAAGGTTCAGCAGGGCTCCATCCACATGTCCACCACAACTACATAACGCCAAACCAGAAACAAACCTGCAGCAAAATAAACAGTTATAATCAGAAATATTGACCTTTGGACATATGTATACAGATAATGCACATGTACGCGAACCTGTCAAACACAATTCTATTGTCGTATAGAAATTTAATTATATCTACCATGTATGCGTTATACGAATATATATATATATATACACACACACACACACCAAGCATACGTATCCGATTCCCTTCGCCCCTCATGTCTTATTCGAAACACCCAAAACTAAACACGAAATCACCTACAATGACATTTCCCAAGGTTGACAGCACAAGAGTACGACATTCCCATGAAAAAGGAATGTCACACATACGTTACCAAGCATCAATCATTTGCTTACCGAAATACCACTTCTGCAAGTCTCCCTTTTCGGTCCGCCAATTTATGGAATTTTCCAAAATAAAACAGAAAGCTATCACCCTACCACATCACAGCAAAACAACAAAGTTCTTCCCACCCTCAATACCAAATTTAACAGACTCGAATAACCAAATCTAACCCATCCACTCACTCTTTCCTACCCACATTTTCTCAACTCAATACTTCCCCAATTTACTTGCATGCCTTTACATGATTCCTTCATCACCTCAACAAATTCAGACAACCCAAATAGGGAAATTTCAGCATATATACTAAACAATACTACTCATAACATGCAAAAGCAAGCAACTTTCTTCTTCTTCCCTCTCTAATTTCACAGTTAATTATACATGCAAACCAAATCTACCAACTACCATAGTGTTTAAATACCAACACTGGCAAATCAAAGCAGAAAGATCACAACTTTATAACATAAACATTCCCAGACCACAAAATTTTCATCTCAAAAACACAATAATCACAAATTGAAATCAATGCAGGGTTTAGAGTCCATAGCTTGAGACCCCCCAAAACAGCCAAAAGCAAAACCATGAAAGATAAGGCGGTTTTAGTAAATTTACCAGGAGACAAAGGCAATCGGCCCAAACCCTAGAGATCTCGCCGGGGACGGAGAGAGGTAAGGAAGATAGTGATGGGTGTGAAGAGAGAGAGAGAGAGAGTGAGAGCGGGAAGAGAAAATAGAGTGAAAAAATTTGGAGGCAGAAGAAAAGAGGAGAAGAAGTCCTTGAGGTTCTCTGAAATTGCAGAATTGGAGTTTTATTTCTTCTCCCAATTTTGATTAGCCTTTTATGGTTCTTCTTCTAGTGTTTATGATGTGGGTGATTGTTTATTTTTGGGAAGGGTCTAGAATGGGTAGTGCAAACAAGATTTGGAATTATCTAGGTGACTTACAACCATAAATATATATTTTATTTGTAATGTGGAATCATGTTATGAATTTCACATGTTTCGATAATGATTAAATAATCAAACTAATCGGTTATGATTTAGAAGTTAAGTAAAATTAGATATGTAGAATGAGAGTTTCGATTCATTATGTATTGAGATATAATGATTTTTGAGCAAATAGTTATTTTAGGATTATGATGAAACCGCCGAGATTTTATCATTTTCCTATATGGGATTATGATGAAACACCCATGACATTGTTGATAGGAAGATCTCATCTCATTTTAGATTGAAATGATTTTTCGCATTTTGGTAGCCGAGATATTATTGAATATAGCTTGCTAGGGAGGAAAATAATAAAGCTAGAGAAAAACAAAAGCGAGCTAGTTGCAAACTTGCGGCGTGAACGTTGGTGAAAATGGACATACTCTTAGTTGACGGAATAAATGAGAAAAGAGGGTTTCATCATACATAGATATGAAACATAAGAGAGATGATTTCTTGAGTTCTAGTAGCTCAACTATGACGTGAAAATTGAAACATACGTTGTTAGATATGAAAATGTTAAAAGAAAAGTAATAGAAATTGTCAAGTGTTGATGGTGAAAGTTGATAGATTCTTTAATCAAAAACGAAACCGAACATTATCATTCATAGACAAAAAAAAAAAAAGTATCGGTTTCAATTGTGGTAATCCATATCCCACAAGAAAATCCTAGCAAGACGAGATCAAACATCAAAACTTCAATAATTAATTCAAGTGATGGGTCATCAGATATCAATTTTCATTTCCAAAAGTCAATATTAGATACCATCAAAATAATAATAGCCAACTGAATTCTATCCAATGATCGAGTATGATGTGACTAGAATCGTATCGTCAGAAGTGTCTGACGTCGTACTAGGTAGGCTGCGGTTGCCAGCGGCGGTGGACGAGGTCGGAAATAGAGGCAGTCGTCAAGGTAAAAAGGCTAACGAGCAGGGGCAAATAGGAACTTTCAGGTACAATATGAAGTTAGGAATCCAGCTGATAGTGATCTTAGATTTCAGCCGACAATAAGGTCTGGTCTCAGATTAACAACTATTTTGCATCATTTATTAATCTAACACTCTACATTAACAGGTCTAATTACATCATGATGATAAGGAAAGGTGGAAATAAACCCAAATTTCATGTTCCAAATACCAAATTAATTAAAAAAAAAAAAAAAAAAAGGAAAAAAA
>NC_020496.1:5908449-5917941 GCF_000184155.1 Fragaria vesca subsp. vesca
GCAAGAGGGTCTGTAATGTCTTCAGTGAGCCCAAGTTTGAACTTACCACAAGCAACTGGCAGGTCTTCCTTAACCCAAGCCCTCTCACCTTTGTTAACTGGGTTGGGAATGAGCCAGGTGATTTTCACCTTAAATCCTGGAGAGTGCACCTTCTTGACATGAGCATAGAACCTTGGCATGCCATCTACTTCATCATAAAGCGCCCATGTTTGATTAGCACTAAAACTGTTCTCCTCAAGAATAAACTTATTGAATTCAGAATCAGGGACATCAATGACCTTTGGAACGTTTGTAACAACTGAATTGGCTCCAGAATCAGTTGACCTATCATTTTTCCGTATCCCACACTTCATAGCTGCATTTTTCATTTTCTTTTCGGAAGCACTAAATGAACTTTTTGGAGGATTCAGCACACAGCCATTACTATTTAGCTTTTCACCGGATGAAAGATTCTGCTTGCTCCTCGAAGATTTCCTAAGATAGTCACATCCATTCGGTTCAGAATCAGCTCTCCTTCTCTTTCCTCCCTTGCTACTTCGAATGGATTCAAAACCTGAACTCCCTTCTCTTTTTTTATTCATATTTCTGGAAGTTCCTGGACTTTTGGACCTTGGACCAGACATAGAAGAATCAATACCTTGCTTCCCCACTCCATCTCCATGCTCAATATCTTTCTTTACAGTGTTAGAAGGCCCAGCATCAGCAACAATTCCTGCCTTTGACTCTGGATTCGAGGTTTCCTTTCCTTTGTAATATTTGGGTACAGAAGAGCTTCCAATTTCACTAGCTTTTGCTAAAGCTTTTCTATACTTCTTGTCATACTTAGCACGAGTTACTTGGTCCGCCAGCACCCTGTTTGCTTCCACAATCAGCTTAAAAGCAGCTTCAGCACCAGGAAATTTATTCTTATCAGGATGAAGTAATAGTGCAAGTTTTTTGAATTGTTTCTTTATGCTTTCATCATTATCAAACTGTTGAATCTGAAGAACCCCATACCAGTCCATTTCAAGTCCAGCTATCTTGTTTTCTGCTGAACAGTGAACCTCACAGGCAGTTAGTAACTGAGAAATGTTTTTAAGCTCAGGGAAGAGGTATTGAGCTGTTAGTGCCATCTTCCTTGCTCCTGCAAAATCATTAATCTGCATCTTTTCTTGTGACAGCTGCATTGCCCTGATTGCCTCCTCTTTGTTGCAGTCCATGGATGATTAGCTCTAAACCTTTATACAGGAATAGCAGTTGATATACAACAGACCCAATAACAAATCAATCCTGCCAGTCCTCACTTCTGAGTAATCCGAAAGCTTCACTTTGAACAAATGAAAAAGAAGCAAGTCAAATTTCTCCCACAGCTGTGTATTTATCTAGCTAACAAACAACCTATTCTCTTCAAATCAGTGAGTATTAAAATCAATCCTTCAAAGATGTCCTCTAAAACAATGAGAAATATATAGTTTATTTTCCCAAACAAAAGATCCAGAATATCACCATTCACATCAAAGTACTACCCGACACCACAGAAGCTAAGCTCAAGGTCTCAAAAGCTGCAGCGCGAGTCCATATTCAGAAGAATCAGAAACATTACACTAAATGTGTACACAACACACACAGACACATAATGCCCGGTTGCCCACATTCTACCTAAAACGAAGGTAGTTCTTCCCAAGATGAACATAAGATCAATAAGACCCATCGAGATGAATAAAACAATAAACTTATCCAAAAGGATCCAATCTGACATCAAGCAACTTATTATAAGTAAAAACTAAAAAATAGAGTGTACTTGTGCAGACAATGTGTCTCTTCTCTATAATTGATCATGTACTGACTAAGAACATAGAGAAAATCCAACAGCAAAACGTTATGAAAGATTTGTACTCGTTAGAGGTAGAAAAGAAACAAAGAACCAGACAACCCCAATGAGTAACCAATATCAAGTGCTCTGGCATTATACCAAAGTCTGCGGTCCAATGTAAACCAATACCAAAGTCTCAAAATTTAGTTGAAGAACTAAAGGATAGTAACAAATCTCTTACTCTACTATGAAATCTCCTAAAAAATACACATGAATTTCATCATACTTCAAAACAAGTCCAACTTGAAAGTGAATTTCCAGCTTGAATTTCCTCAATTAACCAAAACACACACAACCCGAAAAACCGAAAACCTTCCTCAATAATCAACTAAACTCGGCCCTAACTCTCTTCTTCAATCACACCACACAAATCAAACCCTAAACGAAACCGCAAAATTCAACATGGAAATTCAAAACGAGGTGAACCGCAGAGTAGTATGTAGAATTCAGAAATCAACAAAATGCGGGAGAAAAATCAAGTGAGAATTAAACAGAGAAGAAAAACAAGAAGGAAATCGAAAATGCAGAGAAGGTGTTCGATGAAATTACCGAGAGAGAGTGGTTCGCGCCTTCTTCTCGTGTTTTCGAAAGAGAAGGAGCGCTTCAGCTTCTTTCTGCTGGACTGTCTATTTCTACACTTCTACCGCCCCCTATGGAATTCTTTTTGGGTGTAAAAGATAACTTTTTAAGAAGGAAAAAAAAAAAGGAGGAAAAATAAAAAAAATGTTATGATACACGTGGTGATGCGAGTTAATGTCATTGGTCCATATGGAGTGTGTTTATTACTTATTATTTCAACCGCGTGATAGTCCGGAATCATAGAATAGTTACATGTAAAATATCGACACAGAAAAATGTGATAGTAAATGCTAGTCAACGTAAAGAAAAGACCGATTTTCGTTTTATGCTAGTCAGTTCGGATAAAATCTACAAATGTTGGTGACGTTAACTATTAAGAGAGATAATTCGGTGACATTAACTATTAAGGGAGATAATTTGGTGACAACTTAATGAAATATATAGTTATCAGTTATGTTTATGTTCTTGTCATAAGATGGTGTGTAACAAACTATTACAAACTCTAATTGTAACTCGCATTTCTGTCACTTTATATTGCGATGTAAGAATCTCTAATTGAAATTGGCTATGAATTTCTCACTATAGTGGTCTTGGTCGCTTATAATGGTCTCTCTCTCATGATGAAATGAGAGCGGTTTCTTCAAATGAAACAATAAAAGTAGAGATTCAATCAAGGACAAGACATCCTGGTTAGACCGGAGAAAGATGAGACTCATGAGAGAACTCTCACTGAAAATAAAGAACATGTCAAAGGTGAGTCTTTTTTTCTTTTTAATTAAAGAATAACAAAACTCAGAGCGTTTGAAGTCTGTGCATGCAGAAGGGTTGCAACTAGATTATTAGCATAGCCTGCATAGGGTAAGTTTTAGCCTCCAAACTCCAAAACCCAGAAGTTCTGATGACAAGAATAGATAACAGGCACTAAGGTCTACCAGAATTCCATGTACACAACCTGAAAGGAACACATAGGTCGGTCTAATGCCAACATTACAAATAAACAGCTTACATACATTACATGAAATACACTGAAGCTACTGCAGTATGGTGTCAACAATCAGATCTAAGCAAATGAGACTAAATGACTAACTGAACTTCCTGGGATACATTGACTTAGAAAACATCATCAAGATGTTCTGAAAGTTGGTTTGATCGTAAAATTTCATGTTCTTATGCACCAAACATTCCATTTGCTTCTCCATGGGGGTTTGGTTACCTCATGAGCTTAACATGGAACTGTACTTTCCTAGGTTGAGCGATGTTGCCTGTGCACAGTTCAACAAGATATACTAAAGTTGACATTGCTGTAAGTCTTTAGTTCATCAAGATTGCGGCCTCAGGCTCAGATTCTTTGAAAGCCTGGTCGTTTTGCAGCCTCCGTGGTCCTTTGTCACCACCAAGTAGTTGTAGCAAACTTCTTCATATCAACGAACCTGCAAGCTCAAGAATGGTACATGCCTTTTCGCATGAATAGTCGATGAAATCGTCCAACAAATCAGTCATGGGCCCAGTTGGCCTCTCCCCGGCATCTATCTTCTCTTTATACTCCTGGATGGCCTCTTGAACAGCCTTCCGGCAACAGCCAGGGCTCTCTAAGGTAGCACGATCAGCTTCCGCCTTATCTGCCCTCTCCTTCTCTTGCTGCGCTAATGCTCGGGCATCACCCAGCTGCTTACGCAGGGCCTCCAGCTCCACCTTAGCCTTTTCGCCCTCAACCTCCAAGCTCTTCCTCAGCTCTGTGACCTCTTGAGTTCTACCCGCCCGCTCTATCTCCAAAGCCGATTTATCCTTCTCCAGCTTAGCCTTTACAGACTTTACCTCGCTTTGCAGCTCGGTAACCTTCTCCTTGGCAATTTGGAGCTGCTCCTTCAGCTTGGCCTCCTCATCAAACTCTTTGGCCACATAAATTTTGTGGGCCAGTTGGACCAGAGAAGTAAAGATACTTTGATTGAAGGCAGCAGGCGAGCATCCTGGACTGAGCTCAAGTTGCTCGTACTGCGTGGAGTTACAGGTGATCTTGGCAACCTCCTTTAACAAGCCGGCATCCACCTTGAACTCATCTGCAAGTTGCTGGATGGTGCAGCGGGGCTGAGATGACAACTCTACAGCATGAGAAGCATCCGGGAGAGTCGAGTCCTGACCATCCACTGAGTGAGTAATAGGCTCAGTGGTCTTGGTCCGCTTGTGTTTCTTCTTTTTTGAGGCGTTAACCCCCTCCACTTGTTTGTCCTCTTTTCCTTCCCCTTCTTCCACCTGCCCACTGGCATCCGCGGACCTCTTCGTTTTCTTGCTTGGAAGCTCCACCAAAGACGCAATGAAAAATTTGCGGCATCTCTGACAT
Organism: Fragaria vesca subsp. vesca; assembly: GCF_000184155.1. Classification (NCBI taxonomy): domain Eukaryota; kingdom Viridiplantae; phylum Streptophyta; class Magnoliopsida; order Rosales; family Rosaceae; genus Fragaria; species Fragaria vesca. Next base: position 5,913,219 of record NC_020496.1, read on the forward strand.
TGTGACACTCGACCTGAAGAGTCTTTAGCGCAAACAAACACTGTGTTGCAGAAGGGGCAACAACTGCTGAATGTGTCTGCTTGCCCCTTTTGATGCGCATTCATGCTAGCATACTGTGACTGAGGGATATTCTGAGCATTTCGTGCGGCATCACAGTGTTTCCTGAGAAATAAGTTTTCACCAAACTGATGAGCTGATGATTGCATTACACCAGTTCCTAGAAGATATCTACACTTCGTGTCATAAACAGACTGTTTTCCTGGGTCGGCCAGCACTGCATTTGCTTCCTTGATCAAATTAAAAGCAGCCTCTGCACCAGCAAACTTGTTGGTATCAGGATGAAGTAACGGCATGAGTTTTTTGAATTTTTCATTGATGATTGCCTCGGTAGAAAATCTTTGAACCTGCAGAATCCCATACCAGTCCATTTCACAGCCACCTAGCTTATTTTCTGCGGAGCAGTGAACGTCACATACTGCAAGTAATTGAGTAATATTCCCAAGCCCTGGGAAGAGTCTTTGAGCCTTCTGTGCCATCTTCCTTGCCCCTGTAAAATCATTACCCTGCATCTTTCTTTCGGCAAGTTGCATTGCCTTGATTGCATCCTCTTTATTGCAATCCATGAGTGATTTAGAACCAAAATTTCCTAGGTTCTTTAGGTATACACCGCCAGTCCACCACAGAGAACAATCAAATCCACCAATGCACGAAACACACCAAATATAGTAACTCAAAGTGGACCACTGCTGTACTCGAGCATCATAATGATCTACAGGAATTACGTCCTGAAAAGTGAAAGTACCAACCTAAAGCACATCGTACTAATCCTGGAAAACTCAATTCTGCAGCCAATATATCATAAAGAATCAGAGACGATGTATATGTAAACACACACTCATATATGTGCTTTTACTGTATAGCATGTCAAAACCAACAAAACAACTCGATAATCGGCACAAGTAAAAATCTATTTGCAACATTTTTCTTCACAAATATTGTAATAAAATGAACATTTGATCAAAAGTTTCAATCCTGCACTCACTAAATACAAACAGTAACAAGTCCTAGTACTAAATCATTCTATACTACTGAACCCTAACCCATTTCAAACCAAGAAACCCTGAAACTCTCTATTACCCATTGGTGATCTAACTACTACTCCCAAATCCCAAATCCTTGCATGTCTCTCCGAAAATGAAATCTCCTCACCAAAAACCGAAATTCGAAGCCTAACGCTCTTCGTCTACCTCGGGAATCAATCACAGCACAAAATCAAACCCTAACCCAACCGAAAAATCAACAGGAAATTCAAAACCACAGAGTGCTATATCAAATGCAGAAATCAACAAAATGCAGCAGAGATGATCTAGTGAGAAGAAAAGAAGGAAATCGAAGAATGCAGAGAAGGTGTTTGATGAAATTACCGAGAGAAGAGTGGTTCGCGCCTTCTTCTTGTGATTTCGAAAGAGACGGTCGGCTTCTGCTTCTTTCTGCTGGACTCTACTTCTACACTTCCTACAGTTTTTTTTTGGGTGCAAAAATATAACTTTACAGGAGGAAAAAAGTGAAATGTGTGCGAAATAAGAAAATTATGTGGCGAATTAATATTATTGGTCCATACTTTTTTTGGCACCCTCCTTTTAAATTGTTGGCACTCTTCTTTCGAATTGTTCGCACTTCACGGTATCCCAAAACAGACCCGTACCTAAATAGAGTCTTAAGAGTCGATAAACTCAGGGCCCATAACCTTAAGGGGCCTAAAATTTTCTTTTCTCTTTGTGTGATTACATTAGTTTAGTTAAAAACAATAAAAAATAATTAACAGAATCCAATTAGGGTGGTGTTAGATTATAAAAGAGAAAAATGAATATAAAATCTTACCCATTATTACTATCATTAATTACTATTTTAGAAAAATGAGCAGCCTAAGTAAGAGATTTGTTGCATAAATAAGATTTTTAATATGATTTCTAATGTCTTTTGTTATTAGATTTTGAGTTTATAACTTTAGTTCATGAAATTTTTTGTGTGTTTCTTAAAATGAGAAAATAAAATTTAATAAATATTATACTTTGAGGGCCCAATTTTAAAAGTTCGACTCAGGCCTGAAAATCTCATGTCCGGGCCTATCCCAAAAGCTTTCTAAGTTCAAAAACTAATCTACTGGGGGCTTGCCAGCCAACATGGTATTGCAGTCCCTCCTCTAATAATACAATAATAACATTGAGCAACACCAGCGTTCGAACCCTGTGATGTGGGGGTTCCATATTATGAAGTTTTCATGGTGGGACCTAATGCATCCACTGCACTACTTGCCATGGATGACTTGCGTTTATTGGTCCACTAGCTTTTTACTTGTGCATTTGCACGGGATCACGATCACCTGTAAAGTGTAAAGAAACTTGGGGGATTATTTTTGGTTTAGTTCTCCTCAATCATCTTTATGTTTTCTTTTTTTTGTTTATTTATTTTGTTGTTTATTATAATGACATTTGTTTTTACTTTTTTCAGTTTGTCTCATTAAAGGTAATTATGAAAGTTTATAATTTGGTGAATTTCTTTACTATATAAAAGGGTAAAGAGGTAATATAAAAGGATATCTTATTAATCTAGGGTTTTGTATTTTCCTTCACTGTTTCCTCCCATTTAATCTAGGGTTTTGTATTTTCCTTCATTGTTTCCTCCCATTTCTCAATCTAGGGTTTTGTGTTTTCTTGCCTCTGAGCCTCTCCAAGGACTATATGGATCATCGCATGAGTATCTTTCATCTAAGGTAATATAACGTCTCTCACACTTTTATCTACATCAAAGTTTTATTCTCTTCAATCCCTTCTGTGATTTTTTCTTTTTCTCCCAAGATTTATGGCTCGCCAAATTCGACTGGTTTCTCCTGTTTTTTGTTTGAATTGTTTTGGGGTTACGATTTCTTGTCTTAGCCTATGAGGAAGTTTCTGTTGTTTCAATTATTGGTCTCAATTAGTTTTAAAGTTATTGGCCCCGCAATCGCCTTGAATTAATACTTACACATCCAAAAACATACCGGTCTATTGAGCATGAAGGTTTGTAATGTAAAGCTTGTTTCCTTTTTTTATATAGGAGATGCTATAAAATTGCTGCTTAGGAATGTGCCGCAGCTTGTTGAGGTCTCCATTTCTTCCCGCCAAGTTTCATTTGGACAGTGTGACTTTCATCATCAGCTAGAGGTTTTCAGACTGAGGGGATTTGTGGTAAGTTTTTATATCAGTAGTCATGTGTTTTGATTTCCTTTTGTTGGATTATGTTGGCTCTTTATCTCTTAGTTTGTTTGGTTTTCAGCTAAACAATGAGAAATATGTATTACCTACATTTGTAAATCTCAATCATTTGGAACTGGGATTGAAGGAACGTGACAGTTGCTGTCTGATTCAATTAAGGGCTTTCATGAAGGCATGTCCTTATTTGCACAAACTTGTATTGAAGGTACATATAATCTTACTAAAACTTGTTATTTTTCTACTCTGGTGGATCTATATCTCCGATTATTCTTCATTGTTTTGATTATGGTATGTGCATCTTTCTGACTGTGTTATTTATTTTGACTGTGTGGTATTCATTTTCTTGTGGATTGCAAAATAATATTAATTGGCATCTCTGTACGTACCATAACGAGACCATATCTATAATCCTTCAAGTTCAATACGACATTTCCTGGGTTTGAATTTAGTTTAGTGCATTTGGTATCCATCATGTTCGAGAGCGGTATTCTCCTGAGCGGATGTTGAAGAAGTATGGTGGCCCAGATACGGAGGAAGAAAGAGAACAAGCTACAGAGCGGCTTAAAGAACTAGTGCCTTCTACTTTAGAATTCATATGCAGGCTGGAGCAACCAGCTTTACGGATCAATGACTGTCACCAAATACTCCTCATGGGTCCACTGTGACTATTGTGTTTCAACAAATTTGCCTTCGCATTTAGCCCTTTCGAGAATTTGGAAGAGTTGGGACTATTAGACATTTTCCTCATGAGTGATGATATTGCTTGATTTTTATTTATTTTTCTCTCTCTAGATAAACTTGAATCAGTACATGACGAGGTTTGTCGAAAACTTGACAAACAATGGAGCTCGCAAGACTTTGATTTAAAACTTCAGGTAATTGAACAATAGTTTGCTATAAGTTCTACTTTAAAGGATTTGCATCAATTATGCCAAGGTGGAGATTTATTGATTATTGGCTTAATTAATAATTGAACCAAACCCAAATTGAAGAATGCCCAGACGTGGGCAATTGTTTCTTAGGCTAGCATCTCCAACGGTATTGAAAAATTTAGAGATTTGTTAATTTTTAAATAAATCTTTTCTCCACAACCCATGAACAAATCAACAACAAAACACATCAAATTAAAAAGGTAAAGGTGAAAAGGAATGAGAAGTAACAAGAACAAGCCACAAATTGCTATGGAGCAATTGTGGCAAGGCTTATTTATACATTCTCACTTTACCCAAATCTCAAATATAAATGGTCTTGAGGAGAGTACTCTTAAGGGGAGTAGTCTTGAGGTGATGGAAATGAGGATGAGGTGATTTGATAAGGTGTTAAGGAGAGGTGGCTTGGCATGGTGATAAGAGGTGAAGTGAGGATGAGATATGGTGGAGTGGTCTTGAGGTGATGAGAGGGTGAAGATGGGGAGTTGGTGGTTCGGTGGTGTGAGCAGTATACTTAAGAAGTTGACAAATTTAAAAATT
>NC_020496.1:5919697-5927056 GCF_000184155.1 Fragaria vesca subsp. vesca
GTTTTTTTTTTTTTTTTTTTTTTTTCCGTTTTCTAGGGTTGCTCAGGTTTAGAGCTGAGTGCATGATAACATTTTGTATAAGAGAATATAACGACAATAACTATCTACTCATTCATGGATAGAAATGTCTATTTATAGGCATTACATAGAGTCTCTCGAATGACCTAGAAGTTCTATCAATACTGTAACATATTCTAATAAAGAAACATATTAACTAATCATACGTGTATTAGGGCAAGACACATAACAAAATGACGGAAACATAATTTCCTTAAACACATAGAAAAATTCATGTTATAGTAAATGCTAGTCAATGCATTGGTTGAATAAATTCGAATCAATCAAATGAAATGATTTAGACATTTTTATATTTTTTTATTTGACTTTTACCCATCATTCAATTCACCTTTATAAGTTGTTCCTCATCCGCCACGTCAGCCCACTTTTACCGTCATTTCATTGGTCATAGATAGGCAAATGCGAGTGACAATTATTATCAAAGAGATAATTTGGTGAATCATTTAGTAAAATATTATATAATAAAATTTAATAAACGATGATATAGTTATCGGTTATGTTATAATAAACAATGTGTACCAAACTATTATAAAGTTTATAATTATGTTATAATAAACTACTAGAAAGTTTCTAATTGATACTTATATTTTTGTCTCTTTATTTTGAGGTAGTGATTTATGAAAAAAAATTGAAAATAAATAAACGACTGATTGAAACTTGAGAGGACGCTCCTTTCCGTTTTATTGTGGTCTTGGGAAACGACGTCGTTTATTCTAGGACCAAAGTAACACGCCAAGGCCCACAACTGAACAAGGTGAGAGTCTACTTATCTTTTGCTAGCTTAATTAGGTGCTAATTAATTCAGTATTAAGTAATAGGTGGCTGGCTTGAAATTGGTCATTGAAGTCTCGCTTGTGTGTAGTTGAAGTTTTTCTACTGGTTTCTCAGGCATCTTCCTTTTCTATTGCTAAACTGATCATCTTTTCATTCAGCGTATAAGAAATTCCTGACATATAGAACTGCTAGTCTGCTACAGGTACACTAATTTCAATTCGTTGAGTGCTTCTCTTTATGTTTAACCAAGTAACTGTAGTGTGGTGTTGATGGCTCTCTTAGATATATAATTAGTCAAAATTGATCTTTTTTTGGTCTGATTGGCATCTTCTCCATCTTGTGCCTTAGCCATTATAGTCAAAGTATTCAAGCGTGTAGATTAAAACACTGGTCCACCATGCAGCTACTACCTAGACAACTTTGTGGCCCTGCACTCTTCTGCGACTAGCTTTCATTTCCTCTCCCACTTTCCTAAACCTTGATATTTGATCTTGGTGGTTTTCGATGGCTTTGAGCACTCAAATAGCCTCCTCCTCATCTCTTGCTTCAGCGGCTGAACCACCTCCTCGTTGGAAATACGACGTCTTCTTGAGTTTCAGAGGTCAAGACACGCGTTGGGGTTTCATCTCCCATTTATACCACCAACTGGAGCTCTGTAATTTATTCAAGACTTTCAAGGATGACCGAGAGCTTGAAATCGGATCTGAGATCTCCCCGGAGCTATTAAGCGCTATCGAACATTCTCATCTCGCCATCGTTGTTATCTCACCCAACTATGCTTCTTCCACCTGGTGCTTGGATGAACTTGCCAAGATTATCGAGTTCATGGAACCCGGAGATAAGAGAGTTCTCCCGGTTTTCCTTAATGTGGATCCGTCCGACGTTCGACATCAAAGGAATAGCTTTACTGAAGCCTTTGCTAAGCATGAAGTGAAGTTCAGTGACGACCCCAAGAAGGTGGAGAGGTGGAGACATGCTTTGAGAAAAGTGGCCAATCTATCTGGATGGGATGCAAAGAATTATAAGTAAGCATTACAACAAAACTTCGACATATGTTTGTTGTCTTTTTAGTTTTGATTTGTCATAGCAAATTAGTAATGTTCTGCTACATACATATACATATATACTAATTATTAGCTTGATGATTGTCTATCTTTTCTGTTAGATGTGAACGTGAGCTTACAGATGTCATTGTGAAGAGTGTGTGGGAGAAATTACGTCCTACGATCACATTGTCTAATTCCGAAGAAAAGTTAGTCGGAATGGATTTTAGACTTGGGCAAATGGGTTTGCTTTTAGCTCTTGAGGAAAAAGAAGTTCGATTTATAGGTATATGGGGTATGGGTGGAGTGGGTAAGACCACCCTTGCTAAGCTAGTGTACGAGAACATTTTCCATCATTTTGAAGTGGCTGAGTTTCTTGTTGATGTCAGGAAGTCTTGCGGTCAACTAGTGAATCTTCAGAAACAGGTTCTTTTCCCAGTCTTGAAAGAAAATGTTTCGCAAGTTTGGGATGAGTACAAAGGAACCCATTTATTTAGGAAATGCATGTCTAATAAAAAGGTTCTTCTTGTTGTTGATGATGTTGATTGCTGTGACCTCCTAAAAAAGTTGGCCGGACATAAATCTTGGTTTGGTGAGGGGAGCAGAATCATTATTACGACTAGAGATGAACGTGTGCTCATTGAGAATGACATAGAAATATCATTTAAGCTATCAGGGCTAGATGACTGTGAAGCTCTTGAGCTATTTTGTCAAAATGCCTTCAAAAAAGATCTGCCTGAGGAAGGATTTTCAGAGCTGTCCAAGTGTTTCATAGATTATGTGGAAGGGCTTCCCTTAGCTCTTAAAATCGTTGGAAGTTCTTTGTACAATAGAGATCTAGAGACATGGGAAAGTGCTTGGGACAGACTAAAGAAAGGCTCTGATGCAAAGGTTTTTAATTCACTCAAAATAAGTTATGATGCACTAGATTACATGGAGAAAAACATTTTTTTGGATGTTGCATTCTTCCACAGGGGGATTACGAAGGCCCGAGTTATTGAATTGCTAAATAGCTGTGGCCTTAGTGGTCGTTATGGGATAGATGTTCTCATTGAGAAATCTCTAGTGACTATTGATATGTACACCAATGTTGGGATGCATGGTTTGATACAAGATATGGCAGAGGAAATTGTTCATCAAGAAACTCCAGACTCTCGTGAAGAGCCTGGTCTTCGCAGCTGTTTGTTGCATCGTAATGACATCTTTCATGTATTCATGACTAATACGGTAAGAAGTTATATAGATAACCTAAGTTACAAGTACATTTTGTTTAAGCATGATATATATATTAGACCTTGTGTGGAATTAACTTTTTCTTTATTCTGAATTAACATCCAGGGAACAGAAGCAATTAAAGGTATCCGCTTGTGCCTATCAGAATTAGAAGAGGCAGATTCAAACTGGAATTTTGAATGCTTTTCTAAGATGCTCAAACTGAGGTTTCTTGAATTTGATAATCTAATAATTAGTTCAGGCCCTAAATTCCTCCCAAATTCCTTGATAATACTCAGATGGAGTTGGTATCCTTCCAAGTCTCTTCCAACATGTTTCCGACCAAACTTACTTGCTGAACTTAAAATGCAGAAAGGCAAATATTTGAAGAAGACCCCAGATTTCACAGGTATGCCGAATCTTGAGGACTTGAATCTTGCAGATTGTGAGGGTTTAGTTGAAGTCCATCCATCCATTGCAGTGCACAAAAAACTTAAGCGGTTAACACTCCAAAGATGTAAAAACGTTAAGAGCTTCCCAAGTAAGATTGAAATGGATTCCCTCGAGTCTCTCGACCTTTCCTACTGCTCAAAACTAAAGATTCCAGAATTTGGAGAAGGGATGGAAAAGTTATCTTACATGTACATGCTCGGTACTGCTACTGAGGAACTACCTTCATCAATTGAACATCTGGTTGGTCTTCAGTCTTTGAGTATGTTTGAGAGCAAAAGTCTCCAGAGAATACCGGGTACAACAATTTTTAAACTGAAGTCTCTTGAAAAGCTCTCTATGTCAAGATGCCCAAAACTGAAGAAACTAGTAGAAAATACGGGAGAGACAGAGTGTTTGAAACCGTCTATGAGAAGTAAGCTTTGCTCCTTATTCAGAAGAAAGAGTCTAGAGCCTTCGTTGCCATCTCCAAGGGCTTTACCGTCTTTATGGTCGTTAGATCTAACTGATTGTCATCTTAGACAAGGAGTAATCCCAGATGATATTGGCTACTGCTTTCCGTCTCTATCACACTTGCGTCTTGATGGAAATGATTTAATTACTCTTCCCGCAAGCATTAAATGCCTTTCTAAGCTTAGGCTCATTGAGTTGACGGGGTGCAAAAGGCTTCAACAATTACCGGATCTCCCATTGAATGGTCATTTAGATGTGTGGGCAGATGATTGTGATTCCTTAAAAAAGTTGTTAGAACCATCACAGCAGGGCACATCCTCCAATTTAGACTTCTTTCGTTTAACAACCGTGAACTGCTTTGGATTGATTGACAATGAAGGCTTCACTAATGGAATATTTTCGTATGCTAAGGAGATTGGCTGCTCAGGTATGTTACATCGATCACTCATATTTGTTATGTCTTCTCTCTCTCTCTCTCTCTCTCTCTGACTGTATCTTCTAAATCCTCATTGAACATAATTGTTCACGCATAATTGTTCCTTTGATGTAGGGAATCCCTCCGGACTTTCTCTCATGTACTTATCGTCCAACATTTGAAATTGTAAGTCCTGGAAGTAGAATCTCAGAGTGGTTTGATATTCGAAGCGAGGGAGGCTCATTGATTGTGGAGCTACCTCCAGATCAGAAAAATTGTAAATCAGAGTGGATGGGCTTTGTGTTTTGTGTTGTTTTTGCCGATCGGAAAGAACCTCACACTCTTGAAGGTCTATCGCCTGGGGTCGGTGTTAAACACATTCATGATTCAGAAAATCACTTTCTGCGTCTATATGTCAGCACGCATATGAAGGGAGATCATCTTTGGGTGTCTTTTATGCCTCGTGGTCGAATCCGGGATACCACAAGTTGCTCTTTTACGTTCTCATTCGACGCGTATTGTCCTCGTATTCCATGCCCGAATTGTGTGAAGAGGTGTGGAGCCCGATTGTTGTACGAGGAAGATTTGAAAAACTTACTCAATCCACCCACCGACATCATGAAACGGAGTCTTGAATTATGCGACTCAAAGGGAGGCAAAAGCAAGAGGAGAAGGTCCGAGTAAAATTGCAAGTGGTAGATAGCTTTAACAATGAATCATTATTCAAAAGACTCGAGGCATGATACTAATCGTTTTTGTGGAGGTATGTTTTTATGATTTACAAAATTGGTTATGTCTGATGTAGGTTCCACTGACCTTGTCAAGCTAATTTATATTTCTGCATCTATATGTAAAAGGTCTATCAGTCGGTGAAAGCACTAAGTTTGTGTTTCTCAAATATTCAAAATTAATAAACTTGTGTGAACTTTGGTAACAATACTATGTCAAGTACTAGTGTAATCATAAGGTAACCGCAAAAAATTGTTACAACACATGCATGCTTTTCCTCAAAAACATAAAAAGAGAAATTCAGAGAAGTGTTGTACAAAATTGCATCGACAAATAAACTTGTATTGGAGTCTTGTAATTCAATAATTGAGATTCATCACTCACATTCAAGGTATATCACGCTGCAACAAAAATACTAACACTGTGATGACATTAACTCAGGTTGTGATCAGTTTATACTTTATTTTAGTATTTTGTCAAGGATTACAAATTAGGAGATATATGGAAAAAACAATTGCCGATAACAAGTTGAATCTTATACTATAGGAACATGCATCATTGCATCACTATGATTTCTGATTTCTATTCGTACTTTACAGCCCAAACCTTTTTCATTCCAAAAGCTAATCACACATTTGGGTTTTCTACAGTATCAAGTTGCTTAAGTCCAAATTGGTCAAATAGCCGAGTTACCCCCTTCTGCTTCTGATTCTCGTACAGCTGGGTGGTTTTGTACTCTTCGGCAATGATGGGGTCCTTAAGGTCTTACAACTATTCTTTCTTTGAACATTTGAGATTTTGAGGAGTACATCCACTGTGAAATTTTCCGCGCATTGGCGGGGGCTATCTAGGCCTCCATTTCACTATGGTGATGAGATTATGAAGACGAGGATGATCATGATGTTCCTTTGATTGATTTGGAATTGTTATTCCATGTTAGTTTTTATTTTGCTACCTTGTTCCTTCTATTGCTCCATTTGATTCTTACTAATAGTATTTCTTGGTGCAAGTTTTAGTGTCCTGCGAGCGTGTGAAACTAGAAGTCTAGGACCATTTCCTATTTTCAATTCATTACTACATGATGTTTATACCTGAGGCCTATGAAGGACCATAACTATCATTACATTGGTTACCATGTATGACATTTAAGTATGCACTCTAGAACTTTCCTTATCTATACCATTCCTACTTATTCTACAGTATGCATATCATTCCATTTTGTCTCTGTATTTCTGGAATACTGTTCTTTTTTAGAAACAAAATATGGAAGTGATAGTACTGTGGCATAGGATTACATGTATTTTTTCTTGTTATACTGAGGCATTTCCTGGTCTAATCTATGCTCAAGTTTCTAGTAATCTTGAAATGCATATGTATGACCACATTGCTTGTGTTCATATTCTTGTCTTCAGGCTAACCGATTTCTTAGTTTTCTGTTAATTAATCAAAATTTAAGTCGAACTTCTTCCAGAGTCTCACTAAAGTCGTTAAATGAACATTCTTTTTTACCACATCAATGAAAATAGAGATTCAATCATCAAGTATGAGTTTTTGTGGTTAGAAGTTTAGAACAGAGAATCCATATTCCGAGCACGCTAGAAGTCTTAATGAAAATAACGAATTTGAAGATGAACGCTTTTGTTTCTTTTGAAAGGGTTGAATGCAAAAGGGTTGCAACTAGATTAGCATAGAGTAATTTTGGCCTCCAAACTCCAAACCAATAAGTTTTGATGAGAAGAAAGCAAGGTCTAAAAAATCGATAATATCGGCGAAATATCGCCGATATTTTCGTTTTTTAATGATCGCGATATATCTTTCACTTCCCCCTTCATTCTCGTCAAAAAATGCTGAAATATCGCGATATTTTGGAAATTTCACAGAAATCTCAGATCACGTGGCTTTTTTTTATCTGTCGGCCCAACAAATGTGCACTTCCTTCACGTGGCTTTGTCTCTATCGGTCAGAGATCCTTCTGAATCTCTGTCGGTCCCCATGCAGAAGCTGCCTTTTCTCTTTAGATGCTCCAATTGTCAGTTTGTCTTTGACTCTTTGTCCCCCACAGCCCCACTTGGCTTGTATCTGCAAAGTTCCAAAGGTCACCAACGTGGGTTGGTTGAATTTGGATGGAAATGACAAAAAGTTGCTCTCTCCGGGTCTCGAACCTTGATGATGAAATACAAGACTTAGCACCTTAGCCAACTCTAC
>NC_020496.1:5935653-5957032 GCF_000184155.1 Fragaria vesca subsp. vesca
AGCAACTTGCAGATATACTCACAAAAGGAGTTCCTAAGAAGGTCCTTTTATGACTCACTTGGCAAGTTGGGCATGGTTGATGTATATGCGCCAACTTGAGGGGGAGTGTTAGCGTGAGTCATGGAGTTAGTTTAGGAATGTAAATTAATTTGTTATTACTTTCCTATTCTGTATGTGTAGTACATAGTACGTAGGGTTTGTACAACTTGTATCTCTATATATAGCCTCCACTGTGAGATGAATAAGATATCAGAAAATTCATTCTCCAAACCTTGTTATATTTGACTTGTGTAGGGCACATGCTTTTCCGGCTCAGAACTCCATCCAACACCCCAGTTCTGGTAGATGGCCCAAGTTTCACCCTTCCTAGGATATACCAGAAAAGAGCCTTCACCCTTGCCTTTTCTGCAATGCACCTGATGAGAAAACATACGATGATCTGTGATTTCTTCTTCAGTACTCCCAAGTCTGAACTTACCACAGGCAACTAGCAAATCCTTTTCGCACCAATCAATCTCACCATGGTCATCTGGATTGGCATCCAGCAAGACGATTTTCAGCTTAAATCCCGGGGTGTTTAATACTTCCTTGACAAAAGCATAGTATCTGGGCATGCCATCTGCTTCACCATCAAAAAGAGCCCATGTTTGATTAGCTTTAAAAGTACCTACCAACGTTTTGTCATTAAGCACAAACTTATGAAATTGAGGATTAGGAACCTCAATGAGTTCTGGTGTGGATGCAACACCAACATTTGGCACAGGATTAACATTAGCTTTGAAGTTGGTTTCATCATTATCTGGCACAGGTTCCCCAGTTTTACTCTTTTTGCTAGGCAAACATTCTTCTAGTGGGAAGCTTAATTTTTGTAGTGCCTTATTAGGTCCATCCACAGAAGCCGCAGTAAGGTGACCTATCATTTTCGAATGAGCCACACAGCTACATAATTTCTTTTCTTTTCAGTAGCACTGGACAGTGGGCGGTTCCCTGACCATTTTGGAGGGTTCACAAAATCATCATCATCATTACCAAGGTAAGAAAGGTTCTTGTTTTTCATTAAAGATATGCAAATGGGAGAGCCACCATTGAGTTCAGAAGGAATACTGACTTTTTCTTGAATAACATGCTCAGAATCAGGTCTAGCTCTATTTCCATTCTCGAAACTTCCAACAGATCCAATTGAATTCCCTTCTTTTTGGTTCAGATTTCCCGAAGTTCCTGAATACTTGGACTTCACTGAATCAGACTTGGATATTTCAACACCTTCCATCCTTACTGCAACCCCATGCTCACTATATTTCTTTCCAGTGTTAGAAGCTCCATCGACATCAGCAGCAACTTCCACCTTTGACACTGAATTTGAGGCTGCATTTTCAGCTTGAATTCTTTTTACAGGTGAGTTTCCAGCTCCATCATGATTAGATGTTACTTTTATAGGAATTTGATTAGGAAACTTTGAATGATCTGCAAACTGGTTATAGAGAGATTCTGGATGAATACCTTGTATACTAAAATCAGAGGCAACGAAAAGTCTTTGGCATCTTTGACAGCGTAGCAATCTATTTGCAGTCCTTGGAACAATCATACACTGTTTTGCAGAAGGGGCAATTGGTGCTGAATGTGTCTGCTTGCCCCTTTTGATGCTCATTCATGATAGCATACTGTGACCGAGGGATATTCTGAGCATTTCTTGCAGCATCACAGTGTTTCCTGAGAGATAAGTTTTCATCAAACTGATGAGCAGATGGTATTTCACCAGTTCTCAGTAGAGCTCTACACTTCATATCATATCTAAAATGTCTTCCTCGGTCTTCCAGCACCGCATTTGCTTCTCCAATTAACTTCAAAGCAGCCTCCGCACCAGCAAACTTGTTCTTATCAGAATGAAGTAACAGCCCGAGTTTTCTGACTTGTTTCTTGATGATTGCCTCATGAGAAAATCTTTGAACCTGCAGAATCCTATACCAGTCCATTTCACAGCCACCTAGCTTATTTTCCGCTGAGCAGAGAACATCACATACTGCAAGTAATTGAGAAATATTCTCAAGCCCCGGGAAGAGTTGTTGAGCCTTATGTGCCATCTTCCTTGCGCCTGTAAAAGCATTACCCTGCATCATTCTTTCGGCAAGTTGCATTGCGTTGATTGCATCCTCTTTGTTGCAACCCAATGAGTGATTAGAACCAAAAATCACCTAAGTTCTTTCTCATGCAGGAATTCATCACCATAGGAAACAAGCAAATCCACCCATGCACGAACACAAACCAAGCCTAGTAACTCAAATAGGACCACCACTATATCTATCACGATGAAACATCAAATGCACTACCCTTGAGCAGGTGGATATAGGAAATATGTCCTGAAAAGTGGAAGTACCACTCCAAAGCACAGGATACTAATCCCAGAAAGTTCAATCTGCAACCCAATTCCATATCATAGAGAATCAGAGACAATGAACATATATTAATTGTACGGCATATGTATATATAAACACACACACACACATACAATATGTGCTTTTGAAAACAAGTTTACATATGCATTTTGCAGAATGTATGTGCAGTAAACAAAAATCTCAGACCAATAAATTCCGTTTGGAGAAATACCCATATCTGATTCATTCACTTGGTCCTTGAAAACCCTCTCTAGAACCCACAAATAACAACTCAAAAAACACATACCCATTTCCCAACCTGACAATGAAAATAGACCAGACCCGCACTTTCCCTCAAGTATCTATCTGAAGCCATCCCATAACCTCAATTGTCAATACATCCCACATTTCTCAACTGGGTAACCCCAATTCTTTGAGTAGTTAATCATCTTAAGCACCTCAATTCTCAAGACCTCAACTTTTCATTATACAAAAAGGGAAAGAAATGAAGGATTTAATTTTCTGTTTTCGTCCTCTATGGTTTTCATTCGAGTAAACATGGGAACACAAGTGTTCTAATCTAACCAACCCTAAAAGCAATTTTGACCACAAAAATGGAAATCAGCTAAATGCAGAGCCCAAGTACAGCTAGAAAATGGAGAGAACGACCAGCATAGCATTAGAGTATATAAAGAAGAAGAAGAACTTACTTTTTGTGATGTGGGTTGCCATCACAGTGTAGCTATCAAAACTAAAGTGAGGAAAATGGAAGGGCAGATCGTCTTTTTGTTTTTGGCGAGTGAAGTGATTTAGATTGAGAGAGAAGGGTAAAAGGGAGAATTCGCACGTTATATTATGATGGTAAAGAGAGGGAATTTCAATTTGTTGGGAAAATGTTGTTCGGCAGTTTGGCCAAGTTAAGTTTTCTCCCCTTTTTACCCTTTTGCACTAGTTAACAACTCAACACTCGATAAAGAATTAAAGATAGCAAATGAATACAACTCTCAGCATGTCACTGATGCTTCACTGATGTTAAACATAAAGCATCAATCACTGATTGCATATGTTAAACATAAAGCATCAATCACTGATAAAAAAAAGAAAAGACAATTACGAATTTACTTGATAAAGCTACTCGGAGGCACGGACACCAGTAAAAGTTCAAGGTTGGCAACTAAACTCCAACCTTTTCATGTCATTTACCGCTATCTACGGCCAAATATATACAGACTCAGGTACAGGAGTTCTCGAAAGTTATCTATATAATACATATCAGTCTTCATAGATGTGTCGATGCTCTCAACGATAATCAGCCTAACAGTGGAATAGCACTTCCCTTTGGGTGGGTGAGGTTGCCATCTTTTGTAATATGAATGCCATTGTCTACAGCATTAACATATTGACTTGCTTCTAGCTTAACAGAATCCGCCAAATCATTACCAAAGAAGGAGAAGTGACAAACCCGTGATTCAACTTTCTCAGAAGTCTCTATTTCAGCAAAAGGTGTCTCCTGTTTGTTACCTGTTTGTATGCTTGGAGAACCCATTTCAGGTTTAGCTTTAACGTCAAGGAATTCACCAGACAGACCATGAGTTTCAGAATTCATGCTTGTTTGATCCATTTTCATATCACCAAGGTGACGGGAGTAGTCAGGAGTGTTCAGCACAGAGGCAGGATCACAATCAAAAAGCCATTTGGGAACACCATTTTTCTCATAACCAGAAACTGATAACGGATCAAGCTCCCAACACCCTGCAAGTCGACTGTTACTCATCTTGGCATGCTTAAAAGCAGAAATCTGGTGAGAGAATCTACCCAACTCATCCTGCGGTATATCAATGACACCAGTTTTTGTACTCTGCACTGTTGGAGCCTTGAATACTGACTTAAATCCATTAAACTGTTCCAGAACCACAATCTTTGTACTCCGATGCACAGCTTCTAGCACTTCCACCACTAGACATTCACCCTGCCCCATGTTAGGACAGGTCACCAGTGGATTGTGCTCCTTGTATAGTGCCCAAACTTCACCTCTCCTAGGAATTATTTCAAATATGTTGTGGCCCAAAAGTTTGGGTTTGATACGATGAGATAATGAGGTGACAGAGAACAGTGTAGGTGGAGCTCGTTTGACTTTAAATATCCCACAACAAACCGGCTGAACCATGTTTCTGGGCTCCGAGAAAGATTCAAGCAATCCCATTCGCAAATAAAATTGCCCCGAAGACACAGTCCTCTGAACTCTTCTGTTTGGCTTGACATTAACCTTCTTAACTTGAGCAAAGGTCTTAGGCATTCCATTCCCATCACTATACATTGCCCATATTTGACCAGCCTTAATCTTCTCCTCAGACTTCTGTGCATTAAAGTCATAGAATTGAGCAGCTGAAGAAGATGGAGGGGTAGAAGAGCTTTTCATGGAACTGATAGAATCATGATCCTTAAGTGTGTCATTCATTCTGTTAATAACACTGAGGAATTGGCTCTGCCTCAACCTTTTTGGATGACTCACAGCACTTTTAGATACCCCACCTTCCACTGAGTTCTTCTCTTTCTTCTCAGTATAACTCTTCAATTGTCTCTCCCTCAATCTTTTGGGAGCAATCACAAAATCATCATCACCATCATCCTCATGATCATCATGATCATCATACTCATTGTTGCCATCAAAATCATCGTCCTCGTCCTCGTCCTCATCGTCATCATCATCATAATCATAATCACTATCATCATCGCCATCATCACTTTCGTCATCGTCGTCGTCATCATTTAGAGTTCCAGAAGGACTACTGACCTTTTCGACTAATTGTTCAAAATCAGCTCTAGCAGTATCTCCAGTCCCACGGCTTTGACCAGACTCAAAAATTGAATAGTAGACTTCAGAGAGTGCAAGTAATTTACAAATGTTCTCATCCTCAGGGAAGAGCTGGTGAGCTATCCTTGCCATTTCCCTTGCTCCAGAAAAATCATTCTCTTGAATTTTCAATTCCGAAAGTTGCATTGCCCTGATTGCCTCCCCTTTGTTCCTCTCCATTGCTGATCTAGAAATAAGAATCACCTATGTTCTCTCACACGATACACACCAACACAAAACAGAAGCTCGAGTAATCCATAACCTCAAACTGCACAAATACAAATCAAGCAAGCAAGTACAGTCAGACAGTCCTTTCATCTAAATAACATACTAAAAAGTCAATAGCCATTCAGTAACTTTCAACAAGTATCATCAACATTACCATTAAGTAAGGGTACGTGGTAAGAGCATGAGCAAAACCAATCAACTGAAAGATTCAGAACATTCCCAATGACACAGCAGTGCAGCACCCAACAGCAAAGCCTAAATCCAAGCTCTCAAACCTGGAGACCAATATGTAAGAACACGAAACAGTGTGAACCAGTCTTAATACAGCTGCACACACACATACATCATATGTATCTACACTACATTTATATGCATAATCTAATCCATTTGGAAAACTTGCGAAAATCTTTATCCAAACCCCGACTCCCCAATTTAACAAGATAAAACTGAAATTCCATTTATACCCAGGACTGAGAAGCAGTTCCCATTGTGATAACACAACTCAAATTAACAACATTTCATCCCACATTGATCAAAACTACTCCCCAATTCCATATATGCATCTGCTCCAATACTCCAACAATTCAACAAATCCAAACAAACCCTTGTGTAGAAATCTCATCCTATCTTAAAAAAGATCAAACCTTTCACACAATTCAGCTAAAAAAAAAAACCTCAAATTCACCACAGCTGAACTAAAACGAAACCAAAAAAGCCAACCTTTCACATCGAAATTGCACATACAAATTCCAAATCACACATAATATTTCGAAACGAACACAGAGATCAGCTCAAATGCAGCACAAAATTGAGATCCGTGAGAGCTCAAATCAAGCTCGACAGTGACGATCAAGGCGTGTAGTACAGTAAATGACCCACAGAAAAGAAGCCCAATTCAACCCGAGAATTAAGGAAACCCTAGGCGAGAGAAGAAGAAGAGTACCTGTGATCTCGGCGCCGATTTCGGGGTTTGAGAGAGAGGCGGGAAGAGAAGAGTGGGAACAACTCTGAGGGAGAAGGAATGGGTTTCCCAATCTGGGCCAAATAATAGAGAGGGACACGTGTCGACTAGGCAGGCGTGAAGCTTTTTTGGAGAGAGTTTCACGACGTGCAGTTGCAGAGGGCGGCGTGGCCGAGTTTTATTGGAGAGGACAAGACACAGTGGATTTTTATGCGGGAAATCTGCAGATTTGTCATGAGTAAAGGAATAAAAGAGTGAGGAAAAACCAAGGCTGATGAGACTGGAGAGAAGTGTTGGAATCAAGATCTTTTCAGTAGAGATTCTGAAATATAACAGTTTTGAGTAGACAGTAGTTACTGACTAGGTATAGAGCATATGCAATCATTGGTTGTGATACAATTGTTTGTATTTTGGGTTTGATTTTGCTATGCTTTTCTCTAATTCGTTTTTTATAAGGTTAAAGTCATATCTATCCGGATTATCTCTCACGTTGTCCACAGTTTTCGATCGTGCGCTTTGATGATTGTTATTCTTACTTAAGACGAGCAACCAGAGACATATATTCTCCCATTTGTTTTTGGTATTTACGTAGCTAATCGCTTGATATCTTTCAATTCGGTTAAACTTTTCTTGGTATCATGGCGTATTCGGCGACTTCAAAAAATTGGTTAAGTTTTTAACAACAAAAATGATGCTTGGCTATATAGTAGTAGAATTATGCATCTATGAATCAAAGGCAATTGCTTTTCTGCCAACCAAACTGGTACAAGCCGTACAACTGATTCATTATTAAAATTCCAACAAATTTTCTAGTGAAGATTCAAAATTTAGTTCTTTTAAGTAAAGATTTTGGCATTCGCGGCTTCAGGAAACGGAGATACTGAGTAGGTGTGCTAGTGAATGGCAAATTTTGTTTACAAAATATGGATGTTCGAATGCGATTCTTTGAAGCTCTTGCTGTCTAGTTTTCTGTAAACTCTTTTGGACAACTGTAATGACTGTAAACAAGACTTGACAATCAACACACCCTACAGAAAACTTAAAACCTACAAATAAGTCGATAAACATACACTAATAAACACAAGCTGAAAGTACCATTAGGTGGTGGCTATAATGCCACATTTGTTTATAAAAGGAGTACTTTCTCAGTTGCTTAAAAAACCTGGATATGATTCAAAGTTTCACTGAAGCTACTGCAGAAATGTCAAAAGACAGATAATTCACTTCCAAAATATATACACCCTAAGGGTAAATATCAAAACCATAATTCATTTCCGGAAAATAAGTTCATACGCTGATATGCTGGGTGTATTGATTTGATCCTCTCATCGATCTGATATGGAGCACCAGTACTTTCCCTGTGTCACAAAACATTAACTTGCTTCTAGTCTATCACAATTGGTTCACTGTTGATGTTCCCGTTCTTGCGTTCCCCCCTTTCAGGATCTTTCTTCACCTGTTTCACAGCAGGGCAAGCTCTACTTTTCTTCACCCGTTTCACAGCGGAGCGAATTCTACCAGAAGGTATAAAGCCAGATAGTTTGGCTGCAGTGACGGTGCTTCTTCGGTTGGCAGGCAAAGAAGCAGGATCAAACTTAAAAGAACCTTTAGGAACACCATATCCTTCACGACCACTCATCTTGTAAGAGGGAATCTGATGAGAAAATCTATACAGCTCATTAGGTGACACTTGAAACCTGAGAACCCCATGCTGCTCAGCTGGCTCAAACAAACTAACAAATCCTATTACTTTTCCTAAATAAGAAACTCTAGCACCACCCCTTTCAGAAAAATCTGACAGGAGTTCCACAAAATCAAACTTGTATTGTGAATGCTTTTCAGGCTCAGAACTCCACCCCAAATCCCAGTCCTGGTAGAGGGCCCAGGTTTCTCCCTTCCTAGGATATATCCAAAAAGAGTTTTTATCCTTGCTTTTTGTGGGGTGTATATACTCGTGAGAAAACACAGTATGATCTGTAATTTCTTCAGTGCACGCAAGTCCGAACTTACCACATGCAACTGGCAACTTTTTGCTACACCAATCAACCTCACCTTGGTCATCGGGATCAGGCTCCAGCCAGGTGATTTTCAATTTAAATCCAGGGCCTAATACTTTCCTGATACATGCATAGCGTCTTGGCATGCCATCTGCTGGATCATAAAGAACCCATGTTTGATCGGCTTTAAAAGGCCGCTGTTCCACAGCTTTACCGAGCACAAAAATTGAATAGTAGACTTCAGAGAGTGCAAGTAATTTAGAAATTTTCTCATCCTCAGGGAAGAGTCGGTGAGCTACTCGTGCCATTTTCCTTGCTCCAGCAAAATCATTCTCTTGAATCTTCAATTTTGAAAGTTGCATTGCCCTGATTGCCTCCCCTTTGTTCCTCTCCATCACTGATCTAGAATTAAGAATCACCTACGTTCTCTCACACGACACACACCAACAAAAAACAAAAAGTTCGAATAAAAATCTACCCCTGCTTGTCCAAATTCCAGTCACCCATAATCCTCAAACTGCTCAAATACAAATCAAGCGAGTAAAGTCAGACATCCCACCAGTACGTAGTTATCTAAAAAACATGCAACAAAGCCAATCACCATTCTATAACTGTCAATAACTGTCATCAACATTACCTGGCAAAAGTATGAGCAAATCATCTAAAAGATTCAGGACATCCCCATTGACACAAAAGCGCCACCTAAACCCGAAGCGGAAACACGAGCTCTGAAACCTGGAGACCAAATCCATATGTAAAACAGTGAACCAGTGTTCATAATGTTGCATACATTTATAACACGTGCACACACACAAGCATACATCTTTTTTTGTGTGGTCAACATAAGCATACATCTATACTGCAGTTTTATGCATAAACAAATCCATTAGGAACACACTCCCAATAAATCCAATGTCTTTTACAATCTTATTCTAAACCCTCTTTCTCCAAAGTAAGAAGAAAACTGAAATTCCATTTTTGCCCAATGTGATTACAAACTCAAATTAACAACATTTCATCCCACATTGATCAAACAACTCCCCAATTCCATATATGCATCTGCTTCAGTACTTGAACAATCTAACTAAGCCCAATACAGAACTCTCATCATAGCTCAAAAAAGATAGAAGCTTTTCCACATTTCAGCTCACAAAAACCCTAAACCATAAACTACACATCGAAATTGCAGTTAAACTGCAGCATAAAATTAGAGAGATTGAGTTCCCCAGAGCTAAAAATCAAGCTCAATAGAGACGATCAAGGTGTTTGTACAGCAAATCACCCACAGAAAAAAGAAGAGCAATTCGGCCCGAGATTTAAGGAAACCCTAGATGAGTGAAGAAGAAGAGTACCTGTGATCTCGGCGAGGGTTTCGGGGTTTGAGAGAGAGAGAAAGGAGAAGAGAGCGGGAAGGAGTAGAGAGGAGGAATGGGTTTCCCAATCTGGGCCTATTAATGGAGACGGACACGTGTCGATAAGACACTGGATGAGGAACGCGGCGTGTAAAGTAGGCGGAGGGAAACGTGGCGGCCTTTCATTGGAAAGGACTAAACACATGAGATTTTATTTATTATTATTATTATTATTATTTTTTTTTTGGAAAGACAAAATATGGATTTTTGAATGTGATTTTCTCATGCACAAAACTTAAACCAACAATAAGTCAGATAACCATAAGCACAAGCTGAGAGTACCTTTAGGTGCTGCAATGCCACATTTGTATAATAAAAGGAGTACTACCTCAGTTTGCTGGAAAAAAACCAGGATATATGATTCAAAGTTTCACTGAAGCTAGCTACTACAGAAACATCAAAAGACAGATGATTCACATTCAAAAATATATACACCCACGGATAAATATCAAAACCATAATTCATTTCCGGAAAATAAGTTCATACGCAGGGTGTATTGATTTGATCCGCTCATCGGTCTGATATGAAGTAGCAGCACTATCCATGCGTCGCCAAACGTTAAGTTGCTTCTAGTCTAGCACAATCGGTTCAATGTTGAGGTTCCCGTTCTTGTCTTCCCCCCTTTCAGTATCTTTCTTCACCTGGTTCACAACAGGGCGAGCTCTTCCAGAAGGTAAAAAGCCAGAAGGTTTGGCTATGGTGACAGTGCTTCTCCGATCAAAAAGACTGGAAGGCAAAGAAGCAGGATCAAACTCGAAAGAATCTGCAGGAACACCGTATCCTTCACGACCGGTCATCTTGTGAGAGGGAATCTGATGAGAAAATCTATATAGCTCATTAGGTGACACTTGAAACCTGAGAACCCCATGCTGCTCAGCTGGCTCAAACAAACTGACAAATCCTTTTACTTTCCCTAAATAAGAAACTCCAGCACCACTCCTTTCAGAAAAATCTGACTGGAGTTCTACGAAATCAAACTTGTATTGTGAATGCTTTTCAGGCTCAGAACTCCACCCCAAATCCCAGTCTTGGTAGAGGGCCCAGGTTTCTCCCTTCCTCGGATATATACGAATAGAGCTCTTATCCTTGCCTTTTGTGGAGTGTATATATTCATGAGAAAACACAGTATCATCCGTAACTTCTTCAGTGAGCGCAAGTCCAAACTTACCACATGCAACTGGCAACTTTTTGCTACACCAATCAACCTCACCTTGGTCATCAGGATTAGGCTCCAGCCAGGTGATTTTCACCTTAAATCCAGGGCTCAATACTTTCCTGATACATGCATAGTGTCTTGGCATGCCATCTGCTGGATCATAGAGAACCCATGTTTGATGGGCTTTAATAGTTCTCTGTAACTCAGCTTTACTGAGCGCAAATGTATGGTACTCAGGTTCAGGAACCTCGTTGATCTTTCGCATGGATGTCATGGACTTGCTGCCGTTGTTATCTGCCATGGACTTCCTGCCATTGTTATCTGCCATGGACTTCCTGCCATTGTTATCTGCTATGGACTTCCTGCCCTTAATATCTGCCATGGACTTCCTCCCATTGTTATCGACCATGGACTTGCTGCCATTGCCATCTGCTGCCACGGATGTTTCTTCTACCTGCCATTGCATAATTTCACTAGTGTAGTTCTTTTTGCGTCTCAATCTTTGATTTCCTAATTTCTTATACTCATCCATTGCAAAAAGCGCCAAAACAGTTGGCCTATATACTCCACCATCCGCAGATCCATTGACCCTCTTCCTTCTAGTAGCAGAGGACAAAGAGCTTTCCCTCACTTGCGAAGGACCCACATTTCCATCACCATTCACATTGACATCGCCAGCATTATCACCATCATCATTATCATCATCTAAAGTTTCAAAGAAAGAAGGATTATGCATATTCCTCGACGATCTCCTGGTGTGGTTCTCCCTGACTTCAGAAGGATTACCAACCTTTTCTAGATCAGAATCAGCTTGAGCTCCTTTTCCAGTCTTGGAACTATCACCAGAACCAAGAGTCGAATTCTCTCCTCTTTTTCTGTGCATATTTCTTGATTTTCTTGAATCCTTTGACTTCCGTAGACTAGACTCAGACCTTTCAACCCCTTGCTTCTCTATTCCAACTCCATTCTCAATATCTCTCTTTACAGTCTCAGAGGCTCCACCAACTTCAGCAGCACTTACCGCCTTTGACGTTGCATTTCCATTATGAAATGTTTTGGAAGAACGGGTTCCAGTCCCACCATTACTTTGTAAAGCTCCTTTTGAAGAACCTTGACTTGGAGCCACTGTGTGATTTGGGAATTGATTCCCAAGAGATTCTGTACCCAAATCAGAGGCATCAAAAATTCCTAGGCATCTTTGACAAAATATGAGCCGATTTGCAAAGTTGTAATCGTACATTCTTTTACAAGAGGGGCAAGCTATCTTGATTGTGTCTGGTTGCACAGGTTGTTGTACATTCACCGGCTGTTGTAGATTCACACTAGTATACCGTGACTGAGGAACGCTACTTCCAGCACTGGAATATTTGGGTCCAAAGAAGTTAATACTTGAGTGATGACCAAATGATCTGGTGCCAGTACCCAGTAAAGTGCTATACTTGATGTCATATTTAGAACGACTTCCTGGGTCAAACAGCACCCTATATGCTTCCCCGATCAGCTTAAAAGCACCCTCCGCCCCAGTTAAACTAGTCTTATCAGGATGAAGTAGCAGCCCAAGTTTTTTGTATTGTTTTTTGATGGTTTCTCTGTCCTCATATTGCTGAACCTGAAGAATGCCATACCAGTCCATTTCTGATCCCCCTACCTTCTTTTCTGCTGCACAGTGAACTTCACATACTGTAATTAATCGAGAAATGTTGTCAAGCTGAGGGTAGAGTCGTTGAGCCTTCAGTGCCATCTCCTTTGCTCCTTTAAAGTCCTTATTTTGAATCTTTTTCTCTGAAAGTTGCATTGCCCTGACTGCCTCGTCTTTGTTGCACTCCATGGCTCACTTAAATTCCAAACTCACCCAAAGATGCTCTCACATACGCAAAATATACACCTTGTCAAAAGATGAAAGTCACCCCTGCATGTCTACATCTGCACAACCACAAGTCAAATGAGTTGAGAAATATACACCCTACCAACCTTATATCTAACTCGTAAACATGAATGACCAGATTCACTGCATTCATCTAAAAGATTATTACAATTTCAACTAAACCCTTAACCAAGTCTAATGCAGATATACAGTATACAAAATAGCTAGGAACACCAAAGCAAATCAAAATCCCAATTCAAAACTACACAAAACCAGCCATTCACAAACAGCTAGGAAACCCAAATTCAAAACCTGAGTATAAGATACTAGCTATCCTGAAACCAATAGTCTGAATACAGATAGCCTTTTTCACAAATATAAAAATCAAAACAATGAACACAGAAACGTTACCATAACAAATAACACAAACCCAGAAACGTATATACGTTTTAATCCAAACCCAGAACGCCAAAACCCTTGGCTTCATAAAATTATCCATAAAGGAACAACCTTTACATGAATCAACAACACAGTCACATAAGCAAGTAGTCAAGGAGTCAACTTTAACCAAACCAATATCAGCATATCAACCACAGAGCTCAAATTTGAGCTGAGACAAAGCCCAGAGACACAGATTCTGACAGATAAAACAAGCAAAACTCAAAACCAAACACAAATTCTTAAATGAGCTGAGGAAACTCACCCAGAATTCTTAAGAATCTTGAGGGGTGACAAACATGCAAATCCATGGAATGTGAGATGAGCTGAGAGAGGAGGAGTGTGATTTGGAATTAGGGATTTGAGAGTCACCGACTGTGAGGGAGTTGCTGACGGCTGATTTGGTATTTGGGGAAGGAAGGAAGGAGCGTAACAACGTTTTGACGTTTTGGGTTTTCTGAGACTGCGGCTTGTGTTGCCGTTTTGGATACAACGTTATGGATTTGTTCGTTTTTTTTTTTTTTTTTTTTTTTTGGAGTGTGAGGGTTGACACCTGGCTGGGAGACTAAGCTCAGAGCTTGACAGCTAATGGTTTACAAGTGTGGAGGACTAGCTTAATGGGATTTTGTTGGACCAAAATTAGACTAGTTCTTGAGATTAGACAGTGATTTAGATATGAAGTTCTACCAGTGATTTAGACAGTGAACAATTTAGAATTTAGAATTTAGAATTTAGAATTTCGATTCGCTCTACGAGTCGACGGTATGACTAATCAAAACTTGAGAGGTAATGTAAACAACTAATCATTATAGTGAACTTCAGTTGTGTTATATTTAAAGTTAAAACGTTGTAGTGTAAGACATCGTAAATTAAGTTATCAAGTTTAATTCGTTTGATGCAGTAACATCTGAAAGAGTACAATTTGTTAGAGACAAAGTCATCTAACGTCATATCAAATAAAACTTCAGGTGACTAAGACTTCAAAATTGACAACTAATGCAATGTAAAGATTAATCAAGAACATACGTGAATGTGTAGTAATAAATCATGGTTGAGGCTTCCTTGGGAAGGCTATCTAAGGACCGATGATCAAGTTCTCTCAATAATATAGATGGTGAGCAGTGGACGACTATTTAATCACTACAATGAAAGCCAAGTACTTGAACTTGAACACTATGCTACCTAAAACTCTTCAGCCTCTGACCCTCTGTGGGTAGCTATTATCTACCATACAAGGGATTACTATGAAGTAGGAACAGAAAGCTGAATCTTAGCAGATTGCTGGTAAAATATGCTCGCAAGTTTTCATACCATTTAGGGATCATTTACAGTAGATGTTCCAGTTTCTTCCGAATTCATTACATTGAGATGGTTCAATTTTATGGACTAGACACCAAAACTACTGCATTATATTGCCGAAACTACTGCAGTATTCCGACTTAAAAGTATTATCCACAAGCTCTGGGTTGGCTACAAAACTTTCTTCACGTGGAATGACCTTGTCTGGCCAAATATTTACGGCCTAAGAGTAAATTCAAAAAATTTCGACATTCATGTTCACAAGATATTCCATAAGTGAAATCAGAAATTTATTGGTACAACATGACAAATGAACAGCTACTTGCATATATCATAACTAAGATGCAACTGGAAAGCAGAGGATAAGCTGCAGCATGAAATTGGAGACAAGTTCATCATGTGTTTCTTGCCAATGTATCCCTGATCAGTTGCTTATTTGCTGCATTGGCGAAAGATTAAGAGAAAGCCCATGATTAGATTAAATAGTTAACCCTGTGTCAAATATGGAAAATTACTAGAAAGGTTGAATCTATTATATAAAACTTACCAGGTATACCAGAAAACTTTTCAACCTGTACAAATGCTTGGTTAAGGAACATTTCTGTCCCAAAAACCACGGCTGCTCCAGACTCTTGTGCTTCGGTCAAGAGTCTGGTCCATTTAGGTGTGTAAATGGCATCAAATACCAGACAGTAGTTTTTAAGAGCTTCCTGTCAAAATAAAGAAAGATATGTCAACTTACTTAAGCATATGAAGATGAACAGTCAACATGAGGGACACCACAGTAATGCTACAATAGTAATAAAAATAGGAAGAAATTTAAAACTACTTCTCTGTTGTGGTTGGAGAAATAAGACAGTACTTAACTGCAGCATATAGATAAAATTCCAAAAACTTGATCTTTCATCAAATTGACAACTGCACAAACAACTATAGAATGTGACGGTAGACAAACCTTTGGGATGGGTGTTTGATCAGTTTTAGGTTTCATTCCAACAGATGTGGTATTTGCAAGAACCATACCATCCTCTGGATGGAAGTTCTCCAACTCAGCAAGAGTAATAGCTTCTCCTCCAACTTTGTCCGCTAGTATCTTGGCTTTGTCTAGCAGTCAGAAAAAAATAAAATTGAACTCTCTAAGAAGTAGACTCTATCTAACAAGGAAACTTGCTACTTCAAATCAGAGTAAAAGGGGATATGGTAGATTTAAGTTATGCAGCAGCTACAACAACTGTTCATTTTCATGACAAAAAAAACACCAACCATGGAGAAAACTGAAGAAAATATTCATTTGAAGCAAGCTTTCTTTTATCGTTCCTTCTTGTTTAACCCAAGTAACATACACTTATAGCTATTGTTCTGATAAATAGGTGGAAGAGAAGAAACAAAAAAAAAAAAATACTATCGGCAATGCAACTTTCAGATAAGTAAGCACTAGGCCCAAAGATTTGGTTGGCAAAGTAATGAATGCAAGATTGAAGACTCACCAAATGAGCGATTGGCAACAACAACTCTTGCTCCCTTTTGTTTTCCACCATATGCCAGTGCCTTTCCAGCACCACCAGCTCCCATGACCACAAATAACCTACCAGCTAATGGGGAACCAGATCCATTATTTGAACCGTTCAATCCTAATCCTGTACAAAAAAACTAGTGTGGTTATTCACCTCTCCAAATTAGCTAGTAGATCAATTTTGCATAGCATGTCAAATGAAAAGAAACCTCGAAGTCCTTCCTCAATAGCTGCAATTGCTCCAAGATAGTCAACATTGTAGCCCTTTAACTTCCCATCAGTTGGGTTCCTGATCATGCAACTAATAGCTCCTATTGCCTGAAAAAAAAAAAGAATTGAGAAATAATTTTTAATATGCATACCAGTTAGATGCCTCAGTGACTATCCTAGTCAGATTTTATCTCAAACTATTCATAGGTGAGGAAACGGACTGCGACAATAAGCCAGATAATATGTCAAAGAAAAGAAACTAATAATGTACCAGAGCATTTGGATCGATCTCATCACAACATTTGAATCCAGCTTCTTTGTGAGGAATTGTGTAACTGTTTTCAAATAAATACTTGAATTAATCCCAAATTAGAGCATCTTTGTAGGGTAACACAAAGGGAAATGTTTTCAAGTAATAACTTGATTGTAATATATACATAATGAAAGTCTTTAAGGCACCAAAGTTTGGCAGTTTGTACGTAAAATATGTTTAATGGCACAAATCACAGAAGAGAAAAGTACATTTCATTTCCCAATAAAAAGAAGAAGAGAAAAGTAAGCATTATGTAGCAGCTTCTGATATCAAATTTTACCTGTATCCAACCCAATCAGGGGAGTTATAGGTATTGATAAAGTTTGCAACACTATCAACCAACAATGGCAAATAAATTCCATTGAAGTTATTTGCTTTAAATGCTGCATTGTATAGATGAGGACTTTTGCTGTGACCAATAGGATTTCCTATCACACCATGCACTTTGGTATCGGCTCCAATCTGCCTGAAATTGTATAACTCCAACAAATCCGTTACAGTTGGCTGGCCAGGAGCTGATACCTCACCCGCCACTAGTGTACCAAATGTTGCAAATGACCCATATTTTGCACTAAGGACACGAGAGATCAAACCCTTATCTCCCATCACAAGCCCTATCATTGGGACCTACAGTTTGAGAACAAATGTTAGTTGCAGATTGTAGAACATGTCATATAACCTGATAACTCAAGATATAGAGACTGTTATTTAACACTTACAGTTTCGTCAAACAAAACAGTCATAACTGGATTTTTAAGTATGTTCATTTTCAATTTCATTATTACATTACTGGTCATGTTCATCCATAAATATTGATACCTAAATTGTTAATTACCAGGATTGGAATATGGAAGAACATATTGCTACAGAATGAAAGTATAATCTTGAACATCAGAATAATGGGTTTGATCACTTACTTGAGAACGAGCTAGTACTTGAAATATACTTGCGTTGTCCGTGATGTCCAAGGCAGTTGTTGCGACCTTGACTATGTCAGCTCCTGTAGCTTGTATTGTTGCAACAAGATTGCCAATTTCCTCAGCGGATGGAGTACTCTCATAGTTGTGGGAAGAGACTATGATTTTGACCCTTTCTGGCTTCTTCCCTTGAATAGAACTGTAGAAGTCATTTGCTACCTTCATGACCAAAATTTGAGTTTCAGTGACTAGAAAATCAGAATTGCATCATGTTGTATACATTAGTATTGATAAAAGATAAAAACTAACAGGTTTGTGAATCCAAAGACACATGGCATTCCTACCTTTAGTTCAACATCAATATAATCTGCACCCAATTCCATGGCCAAAATGAGTGCCTCTTGTCGCTTCTTTTCATCACCTTCATACTGACCACCTTCCCATTTTGGCCTGTAAGGTAGGTAGGTACATGAAGCATAAGAAAGTTTGCTAAACTGAACTTGATACAGATCTCTAAATGATAATGATTTAACATAAACTGAGAGAAATTATGAAATACTTTTTATCAACAGTGCGGATACATAATTTTTTGCATGTTTGAAGTACAATGAAAATCTAATTGAGATGTGATGGACAAAGACCACAACCACTCTGATTCAATCACTTAAATAAGCCAAACAATATAAATTAAAGAACAGACCATGCCAGCAGCCATGCATGTTCTCAGAAACTAAACGAGCACATAATCTGAGACTTGGTATTGATCCCACAATGACAAGTAAAT
Organism: Fragaria vesca subsp. vesca; assembly: GCF_000184155.1. Lineage (NCBI taxonomy): Eukaryota > Viridiplantae > Streptophyta > Magnoliopsida > Rosales > Rosaceae > Fragaria > Fragaria vesca. The sequence continues at coordinate 5,953,972 of NC_020496.1, forward strand.
TTTGTGAACAAATTCAATGAACTAAATGATATATCAAGAGGTTAATAGTTACCTGTAAGTGACAAGTGTTGGCAAAGGGCTGCGCTTAATCAAAGTTTCGAGATCTTGTCTTGGACTGAAGTTCTTGATGTAGTCCAACCGAATCTCAACAAGGTCGGCACCAAGTTCCTTTGCCTGTTGCAGTTGACGCAGCATCTGATCAACTGATTCCCCCATTACCGGTGCACAGATAAGTGTTGAATTTCTTCCTGTTCCATAGCTGATTTGAAGATCCGAAGCAACCAACTACAAGTACACCACTGAAAATTTAAGCAAAACTAGCATACAACTAAAAAGGACTTCGTTCAACTGATAATCTAACTGCTAGGTATGACAGGTACAATGAAGGTTAGACATCTAAGCATGATCCCATTCAACACTGAATTTCCTTACAAATTAGACACAAGAGAAACATAGATTCTATACTCCAAGAAAACAGCATGAACTACAAAACCCAAAACTAAAAAGGACGTCGTTCAACTGATAATCTAACTGCTAGGTATGACAGGTACAATGAAGGTTAGAAATCTAAGCATGATCCCATTCAACACTGAATTTCCTTACAAATTAGACAGAAGAGAAACATAGATTCTATACTCCAAGAAAACAGCATGAACTACGAAACCTAAAACCCCATTTTCCAATTCACTTACTTTCTTTTCCTCCATTTTCTCATTATCCAAACAATAGGGTCACTGAAATTATATCTATTCCTGTACTGAATTCTCTTACAAGAGCAAGAAAAAACCAAATACAACCAATTTCAAACACACACATAAAAAAGGACTAATCTTTTTGGTTACTGCAGTCATCAAAAGCAAAGATAACAATATAAAAACAGAGAATCCCACAATCCTGCAAGAACCATAAACCCCATTCTCTTTCAAATATTTCCTTCATTTCTCACTAACCAAACAAAAGGGTCAATGAAACTAAAACCCAAACAAGCATTCAAACCCAGAATTTCCCATCATAACAAGAAAACCAGATCAACAGAATCTAAATGCAGAACAAACAAAGCATTACCGGAATACTGCTGAGAGTCATAGCTTGCTTGAGATTTGAAGGGTGGCCAAAAATGTCAGCAAACTGAAGTGGGTTTCGTACGTAACAGAGAAAGACTGAGGTGGGTGGGTAGAGTTAGGTGTATATATAGGAGAAGAGAAACTTTCATCACTTTCAGTCCTATATAACAATAAAGACTGTAACTTTCTTGTACTGATTAAAACCATTAAACTCTGACCTCTGTAAGAAAGTTAAAAAAGGTAAAATCTTTCTAACTACCATGTACGAGTTTGATCAGAATTGCAGGCTGATCAACCTGGACTGACTGGACCACCTAACTTTTTGAACTTTCCGGCAGAGCTAACTGAGGCAGAGGTAGGTGAAGAGCAAACCTTTGAAGCTAAAAAGCTGCAGTTTTACGGATTTGTCCTTCACCTTGGCCCAATGGCATGGGGGCACTAACTAACTTTTTTGTCATTTTATGTGTAGACCAACAGTTTGCAAAGGTTTGTTGTGGTGTGGTGTGGTGGCTGTGGATAAATGATTTAACACATTCTCCTTGATTATTATTATTATTGTTTTTATTAAAAATATTAGTTTGTGAATTATACTTGTCCTTCTTTGGGAACTAAAAAGTTAGGTGTTTTGGATATGTCTTGGTTTGAAACAAGGGTACAGCTTCCATTGTAGTCCGAATGTCAATACTTGTTCTCGTTGATATCAAGGTGTTCGATACAATTGGGGCTGCTCAACACTTCAGGTGGTCATTAACACATGAAATTCCTGTTAGCATGGTTGATAAATATTGTATAATATTCAAAGTTTGAGCCTTTGAGACCTCCTTCGGCAAAATAATAGAAGTGCAAACAGGGACGGAACCAGGAATCGAAAGTGGGTTGGGCTAATTTTCACACAGCATACTTACAAAATATTTTTTGAGGTCTGGAACCTAGTGGGAGGCTCATCCTCACGCCTTTATATTAAAAACATATGAGGGGGACATAAAACCAAAACCTCATGAATTGAAAACTACAACGAAAATGATTGTAAGAAAATAACAAACAATAACCTATAACTATCTAAATCGTACCCGCCGGGTTCCACTAACTTCAAACTCCTAAATCACAGAATCATTATCAACACTATCAGCAAACTCTTTTTCAATGTAGAGAACCATCAAATCATCAAGAAAATCATCTTCCATCTTATTTCGAAGTCTACTTTTTATGATGTTCATAGATGAAAAAGCTCTCTCTGTTGTGGCTGTAAAAACTGGTAGAGTCAACACAAGACAAATCAACCTATAAATCATAGGAAAGAATGCAGACTTTCTTGATTCAACTAACTGTCGAGACAAATCGGATACAGAAGATGTGTTGACAAATCTTGGATCAGCTAGAATATTTGCTACAAAAAACCCACACTCCATATCTAGAGTTGACAAATCATATGATGTAAAATCCTCAGGATAAAACTTCAAAGCAAGATTGCAAACATCTTCTGATTTGAATGCAACAAAATTATCACGTGGATCCAATGTAGCACTAAGAACAAGGAGCTCCAATGAATCATCTGGAAATCTATTATCCAACTCTGCCAACTGGAAGTCTATTACAACATTAAGTATGTTGACCCGATAATAATGCTCATTTGTAATATTCTGTTCACAAGCTCTAACACCTTTCTTGTAAGGTAATGACATATCAGGCATAATAATATCATTCTCACAACAAAATGATGCAACCCTTGTAATCAAAGCATCCCAACCATTCTCTCTCAACTCTTGAAGTCTTCTTTTTGCTAATTTTAGGAAGTTTAGAGCATTCAAAATATCTATGGCTTTTTTTTGCAATGATTGACAAAGAAAATCAGTTATCTTCATGACAGATTGCATCAAAAGCAAGCAAAAGACAAAATTAAAGCGCTTCATAGCCTTACCCACATTCTTTGCTTCTGCTTGTATCTTTTTTGGTCCATTTGCAGCCAGTTCTGCAAGAGTTGTTCGGGTAGCTCCAAA
>NC_020496.1:5957063-5958353 GCF_000184155.1 Fragaria vesca subsp. vesca
TGTTTGCATTAGTTGTGGTTGTGTGCCTGTGTGGTGGTTTTGAGTATTAGAATAGGAGCCTTCGTGGTGGACCGGGAACCAAGCCTTGGCCGGGTGATTGGTTATGGGGGATGACTATGTGTTGACGAACCTATGAGTACGTGTTTGTCTAGTTACTTATGAGGGATGACTATGCGTTGACGAACTCATAAGTAAGGGTTGAGAAATGATTGTGTGGTATTATTATTTAAATTTCTTGTTTTAAGAATCTCCTGAACTATGCTTAATGCAAGAGATTCTTTAGTTTTATTTGTGTGATTTTTTAGTAGAATCCTGAACTACGCTTTTTGCAGGATTTCATTATGATTTGTTTGGTTTTGAATTGTTGCGTTTTCTTAATTTCTTCTTTTCATTTCTTTTGTATGGTAAGTGTTTTCCTGAATTCATTTTAATGCATGAACTCCCAGTTTTAATTCATTTTAATGCATATTTTCTATTTGAAGATCATTGTGAGTAAGGACTTTAGATATCTTAGAATATAAAGTCTGAGAACAAGTGTCTGCAACACTAAGAATTTTGAAAAACCTTTCTCTAATAAACCCATGACAATCAACAAATCGAAGTATGATAGCCATTTGCTCCTTACTAGATGCATCAACCGCTTCATCAACCAAGATACAAAATTTGGCTGATCCAACTTCATCTCGAATCTTCTCTCTAACTTTGTTGCCCAATATATTTGCAATTTGTTTCTGTATTAATGGAGAAGTATACTTGGCATTTCCAGGAGCATTATCAAAACACCCTTTGAACTTCTAGATTCATTCTTCCAAATGAACTCAAAATTGCATCGAAGTTTTCACGATTAGTTGAATCTGCAGACTCATCATTCCCTCTAAAAGCACATCCTTGTTTGGCTAACAACCTTACACCTTCTATAGTAGCAATAAGCCGAAGTCGGTGATTTGCTGCTTCTTGGGATGAATGTGTGCTAATGACTCTCTCAATATGCTTAGTTGGGTTCCTTAGTGTCTCCCACTTGTGCATGGCAACATTATGTGGTGAATTTATACCTCCCATGTGTTTAAGAATGCCAGATTGCTTTGACATAATATTCTTCCAACCTTGAAACCCATACTCAGTGAATGCTGGATGGTGGGATGGATATCTATCAAATAAGAAGCAAGGGAAGCAATATGCTTTGTCCATCTGTACAGAATACTCAAGCCAAGGCCAATCTTTAAACCACTTGTGATTAAATTTTCGACCTTGGCCTGTATCATTAGAAGATGGGTAACTGCTTAACTGAGG
>NC_020496.1:5958493-5977883 GCF_000184155.1 Fragaria vesca subsp. vesca
AAACCATGAGAAAGACTTTTATATCGCTTGGGCTTTCGATGATCAGTCATTATCAGTACCTATATATATATATAAATTGATAAGCAACATTATATTAAATCAAGCCATGTTCTCAGTTCTCACATATCACTTCAATTAAACAAGATCAAAGATTCAAAGAGTGAAAACTTACAAGAACTGCTCACTTGGGGCTATAATAGAGGCAATCAACCAAAGGTCCAAAGCTTTGAAGACATTGAGGTCTTGATTCTTGAATCCTAAATCGAATTCGTCATTGATCAAAAACAGAAATGCAGAACTAATTACTTTCAATTTCAATAGAACAAATGGAATCATTCATACCTTGTAGTTGTAGAGTTGGACTTTGAAGTTTCACTTTCTCCTAAATCCCAATCACCCAAATACAAATTGAAGTTAGACCGTTAGAGGAACTGACGAGGGACTGAGGGAGCCTGCCAAAAGTTCAGCCCTCCATTTTGGTTATGTACCCAGGTAATTAGGTAAATAAGACATTACTTTTTTTTTTCATTGGGCTGGGCTGGGCTATGATATATATATATATACCTAGGGGTTTTTTGGCCCAATTTTCGGTTGGGCTGGATACAGCCTTTGCTTTAGTTCCGTCCCTGAGTGCAAACGAGACGCATGTTTTGTTATTTTTCCCCCCTCATATTGGTTTAATTGATATCTGATAGTTAGTTTAGAACGATTCTACAAAGAGAAGAGAAAGTACACGATCTTAGTGGCTATACGAAGTTCACATTTCTATCTTATCTTTACAATGAGGTCTTTATAAATCTAAAGGGGCCTAATTCTAAAGTGGCCTACTATATTGAAACTTGGGACTGTGAGATCTTTGACTGATAGACTGGCATATGTAGTTGGAATTATGTTGTCATAATGTTTGATCTAGTACAAAACTTAGTGTTCCCACAACATTCTGCAATCAAGCATCAATTCCTGTTTTGGACTTTTGGTAGACACCCTTTTCCAGTTTGTGGTGACCAGACTTGCTCTAAATTTCTAAATACTATTGCCATCAACCAAATAACCAACAATGTGATCTGATCCTTTTTCTTTTGTTGAGAATGATCCAACCAAACCTTCTTTCGGTATGTTAGCATAGCTTAGGCTGCTAATACCTATCTAATTTTCCATAAGTCAATTCTCACATCATCCACAGACATGAGAGGACCAGTTTGATAAGTTTGTGATTTGGCAAGTATGACTGAGCTTTCATTAGGATCTTTAAGCTTCTTTCAGCAGATATTAAGTGGAGCTCTCTTTTTTTTAATGGCATTGATTTCCATAAGGACATATTATAAAGAGATCTACGTATCACAATCATTTGTTAAATTCCACATGGTTTATTTTTTTTTTTCTTTTCCTGGTTACTGTTATCACTTGTTCTTTCCCTTCAAAATTATCACACTTCTTGTTATTAAGGTTGTTATCTCATTGCTTGCATCTCAAATGTGCTTGTCAACTGCCATCTACTTTTCTTAGAGCATTTCATGGATGAAAATAAAGTTGTTATTCATACAACAAATTCAAAGCTTTATCACATTATGAAAATTTTAAAAGCAAATTCTGCTATCTAAGCATAGAATCAGATACAACAGTAGCACTGTAAAAGTGTGGGTTGCAAATCAAGTCTTCTCTCTTATGCATGCTTCTCCATGAGCTCTCTAAACAATGCTTCAGGTGCTGCAATTGGAATTAAACAAAGATAAGTCAGTAAGTAGTAACACCCATTAATGTGAATATTGAATTTAGATGATACACATTTGGTAAATCAAACATGTTCAGTTTACCTGGCAAACCAGTGAAGTTCTTGTATTGTTCAAACCCTTGCCTAATCAACATCTCTGTCCCATATACAACAGCAGCTCCAGTCTCTTTTGCTTCTCGGAGGAGTCTAGTCTCTTTTGGCGTATAGATGGCATCAAAAACTAAGCAATAGTGTTTCAGAGCTTGCTGCAGAAACCAAAAATAAAAGCTTGTTGAGATTTTATGTTGATGGCAATGGCATGAAGTCATTTAAGATGAATAAGGTTTGCGAGGAAACACTGACTTTGGAGATAGGAGTGTCATCAACGTTAGGCTTCATCCCCACAGATGTAGTGTTGGCAAGAATCATTCCCTCTTCCGGATGGAAATTTTCAACTTCTTCAAGAGTCATAGCTTGTCCCCCTACTTTGTCAGCCAGCTCCTTGGCTCTTTCTGCAATAGACATACAACATGAATTACCACAATGAAAATCAGAAATTAACTTTGCATAATTCACAGGTACAGTTGTAGGATGTTACCATATGTTCGGTTGGCACATACAACTCTTGCTCCTTTCTGTGCAGCACCATATACAAGTGACTTGCCAGCACCACCGGCTCCCAAGACCACAAACAACTTTCCAGCCAGGGGTGATTTACCAGCAGGAATGGCACCGTTCATACCTGTAATAAAGGAAGGAAATTATAAGAGGCAGCTTATCACATGTTTTAAGAAGATAATTTGATTAGTACAGGAGCAAGGAAACGATGAGTAGACCTCGTAGTTCGTCCTCAATGCCACTGATGGAGCCAATGTAGTCGGTGTTGAAAGCCACTAACCTCCCATCAGGCTTCCTGACAATGTTGTTGATAGCTCCGATTTTCTGTTACAAACAAAGAGGTGATGTAAATCAAGTTCTGATTCATGTGACAATATCTAAACAAGTGCTGCAGGGTGAAAACTTATCAAAATACCTTGGCAATGGAATCAATCTCATCCATGCATTTGAGTGCTGCCTCCTTATGTGGAATGGTACAACTGCATTTCAAATCAGATAAGTTAGCGACCACTAATTTCTTAACTAGAAATCCTTCAATGATGCATATGAAGTATAAAAAGTGAAACCCCCAAGTTTCCGAAAGTTATGGGCTATGAGAAATGGCAGAGTATAGTAAGCATTCTGAAAGGGGATTATACCTGCATCCTGAAAAGTCAACGGATGAATATGTGTTGAAAAACTTCTCAACATCATCCACCAGAAAATGAACATAGACTGCATTAAGGCCAACTGACTTGAATGCTGCATTGAATAGTAGAGGACTCTTGCTGTGACCAACAGGCTTCCCAATAATCCCATAGATTTTGGTATCAGGTCTAATAAGTCTGAAGTTGTATAAATCCAACAAGTCTCTCGCAGTTGGTTGCCCAGGAGCTGATATCGCACCGGCTTCTAGTGCACCATAGGTAAGATATCCACCAAACTTGGGGCTAAGTAGTCGTGAAATCAAACCTCTCTCTCCCATAACAATACCTATTGTTGGGACCTGGTCACAAATTCAGAAACATGTCATTTGCAAATCCATATATCAAAGTAAGGACATATGAAATTCCTTCAACTCTCAAACTGGCTTACCTGTGAATGCACAGTAATCTGGAAAATTCTGGCACAATCTGTAATGTCCAACGCTGTAGTTGCAATCTTCACAATGTCAGCTCCAGTGGCTTGGATTCTCGCCACAAGGTTTCCGATTGCCTCGGAAGATGGAGTGTTGTGAAAGTTGTGAGAAGAAACAATGACTTTGAAGTTGTCAGGCTTCTTTTCATAGATGGAATTGTTGAATTCATGGGCAACCTGAAAGGTGGGTAAACATGGAAGTCTTAAGTTACATGTTCCTTAACATACTTGGCATAACATAAAATTCCTAGTTAATATGCATTTCAAAACTTACTGATCACAAATCCAGCTAATGAATCATTGTTATCTTTCGATGCAAGAAAAAAGTGATCTGAAATGGCTACTGATGATCTAAATTATATGTGAAGGTTCATTAATATATAACTAGTTAACTACTACATATATAGCTAGGTAGGTTACCTCAAGCTCAATATCAATATAGTTAGCTCCCAGTTCCATGGCTGACCGAAGAGCATCTTGTCGCTTGGTTTCATCACCTTCATATTGACCGCCTTCCCAAACTGGCCTGAAGAGTTAACAAAGGATGGTAAGTACTTGACAAAACATAAACCCAGGTTATGTTTCAGCCTTGATTACATGTTGCTCAGTTCATTACCTGTAAGTGACAAGAGTAGGCAGAGGACTCTGCTTGATAAGTATTTGAAGATCTGAACTTGGGTTAAAGTTTCTCAAACAGTCCAGCCTGATTTCCACAACATCAGAACCAATTTCCTTAGCCTTGTGCATCTCAATAAGCATTTGGTCCACTGTGGTTCCCATTAGGGGTGTACATAGCAATGTTGGGCTGCTCAGAAATCCTCCAGTGCTTGTGTGAAGATCAGAGGTAGTAAACTAAAATCACACACCGACACAAACAAGAACAAAAATGAGCACAAGAGATTGTAACATGCATTTAGCATAATAATATGAGAATCTAAAATGGGTACCAGGAAACAGAAAAGGTAAAGAACAGAAAGATTTACCGGAAGGCTTCCCATGTCGGAAACTTGGTGGTATTGTGGCTTGAGGTTTCTGGGACTACTTCAAATGTCAGCACTCTATGTATAAGGTGGTTTAAGCATGCAAGGTATATATGGAAGGGTGCTTGATTGTGATTTGGTCTAGTGTACTAGTAATTATTGAGAGGGCAGTGGATGTACCTACTTGAGTATATTGACAAATGAAAATCTTGTTTGTGAAAAACATACAGAAGGAAAGGTAGCTCTGGAGTTGGAATGACCATTGCAAAGCCATCAAAAAATCAACTCCAAAATATTTTTGGTCAACTCTATCTTCCTGGTGGAATATTTTAAGAACATCAATATCATCTTTGAACATTAGGTAGTGAGGGAGGTACGCCAAATAGTACTGATCAATGATCTGAGTCTCACATACTATATGCATACTGTTTATTGAATACACAGCTAAACTTTCCTCATCCAAAGTAAAATTTGATGGTTAAAGTTGCCATCTTTCTGTTATGTTATTACCCATATTCGTTACTGTTAAAAAATCGAAAAGAAAAACACAAACTTGTAATTGGCATGGTTTTTTTGGGATTTCAGAGATCCCAACCCTTTCAATTCCCAAGAAAACAAGCAATGAAACACATACTTCTTCAGCCCCAAGTTGATGTACATAATCCACGAACAATTTCTATCAAAATCCAGCAAACACTCTAAACCCCAGATTACCTTAAACCCATAAACCCTAAACTCTTGTACATAATACATCTACCAACCATAGACCCTATCAAATTAGAAAGACAAAGATTTTCAAAGGCACCTGCTATTCAGCAATTTACTGTAGCTGGCGACTGAAAGTCAAAGAAATACTGAGGGGGGCTTCCATGGCTCTATCACCGTTATGGTCCTGACACCTAACTTGAGCACACAATTATTTGAATTTTTAGAATATACAATACAAAATACCAATCCTTTGTTGGTATAAGGAAGTTGAACTTGAACTCACAAATGAACATACCCACATATTAGGATAAAAGGAAGTTCAACTTTTGCTTCAACCCCAGAAAACTATCCCAACTTAAGTTGTTTCCCAGAAGAAAGACAAGTATTTGACACCCATAATAAGGTTACTTATGCACGGTGAAACTCAAAGAGTAAAACTTCAAGGCATCAAGAAATGACTATGCTGTACATAAGTGAGCAAAATCATCCAATCATACTTTTTCCACACCTATCAAGTCTGTTAAGTCAGTCAGAACATATGTGCTTCTCCTAAAGAGAATCAATGCAACTCAGAAACAAAGCAGTTGCTGACCAAGAAAAGTAGCACATGCAGTAAATTAGGGGTGACTCAAGGCATATGGTACCACGATGGATCAACTAGTACTTCATTTTTGGAATTTGTTACAGGTTCACACTAGGTTTAGTTAAGGACATTACTACGATGTCTTGGAAAGATCTTGATTCAAAAGATGTATTCCAGCATTCTGTGGAGAAACAGAATTAGCACCAATTTCATAGTCATTGGAAGACATACCCAACTACCAAAGACAACAAACTAGACTGCACAGCCAAGGGTACGGTGAAAGTTGGCAATGCATGGAGACTAGCAGCTGACATGGCTCACTAATTATGTTCTTTTACGCAGCTGATATGCATGAGGTGTGGGATATAGACTGCTGGAACTTCTTTTCCTTCCTTCTGTCTGCTCTTGCTTTTCAACAGTGGGTGACAGAGACGGCCTCAATTTTCCATTCCCTTTTAGCTTCTCAAGATCTTGAATAGCCTTCATAATGCCGATTGCTGGGTATGGGACGCTGTGGTCTTCAATGCATTTAAGCACCGCTCTTAGATCGGCTATTCGGTCATTTACAACCTTATCCTGCAAGAGAAAGAAAACATGGATAGATGTCCATTAACATTGAGAATGGTATATATCTATTTCAGAAGCAGTAGTTGGATGTTGAATGAAGATCTAAGGTACCTCTTCAACATGTGATTTCACTTCACGGAGCCTATCATTGCAACGCTTCTGTGCATCCTCTACAAATTCTATCAAGAGTGGTACTGGGTCAAACTTATCATTTAGCTTGAAGGTGCAGATAAATCTTACAGCCTGAATCAGTTGCTTTCTTCCAATGAGACTCCGAACAATATCTGAGTGCAAAACAAATTAAAGGATAAAGACAAGTCTAATTCCATAGCATCATCAGTTCATCACACCATCTTAGAGAAGTTAGTAACAGCAGTTTCATTAACAAAAGAAAATATATTTAAGATGGCAAAGAAGAAACTAGAACAGAATCACAACGTCACAAGTCACAACTAGGAGGGAAAAGACAGTGCCAGTGATTCAAGATGCACTTCTGTGAAAATGTTATCTGAACATCAATTCTTTTTACCTCCACTGACAAAATATAATGAATCCCAACCAAAATCAATCTTAAAAGCTGACTACTTAACTTTATTGAACATGGTTTTAACAAGGTATCTTGTACTTGTGAAGTATCTTTGGGTACTCAAATCATATCAAGGTCATTTCCTAATTGTCAGCCTATTATTTCCTAGTGGCAGCATACAAATCAAGCTGAAGATAAGTATCACCTAGCAATAGGGACACACTAATGGCAGTGACTTGCACTAATTTTCTAGAATTCTTGAAGCATATAACCTAGCTATATTGTAAAGTTTAAAGAGAATTAAAAGAACAGACCAAAAGATAAATACTAGTAGTCAAAAGTGGAAAAAAAAAAAAAAAAAACTACTATGAAAGCCCATATTTTTAAAACACTCACCAAGGATTTTATCTTCAAACCAAAGTGTGACATTTCTGTAAAGTCTGCTTATTCTGAGAAATCATTCCAAGAAGCTTGAAAATCTCATCAGCATCAAAAAGAGCTGACAATTGGCCACCCACCAACTCAACTTTGTTTAAGTTCTCAGCGATTGACGACTGCAAGGTTCTACCATATGTACTGATATCGACTGTAAGATCCAACTTCTTTTCAAGTTTTCTCTCTTCCATCTGGATTCCATGGCAGAGTAATTCCAAATGCACTTTCTGCTCTTGAACTGACTTCTGGAGAGCATTGAACCGCTTTTCACATTCTTGTATGGAATTTTTATATGAATGAAGTTGCTCTTCTCTTTCCAATAGCAGAGAATCAAATAGTTTTTGCTTTGATTCAAGCTCTCTGGCCTTCTCTTCAAGTTGTCTCTCCGAATGCTCTTTTCTCTCTTTTAAGGATTTCTCAAGTGAAGCAAAATGCTTTACTCTTTCTAACATCTCAGTCATCGTTTGAGAAGCATATTGCATCTGCTCCTGTTCAAACAATCTGGCTTGCTCTTCAAGCTGTCCCTCTTTTAACTTCAGTTCATATGAAGCTGAATCCAAAGACTCTTGGCGGTCTTGTAACGACTTCTCAAGTGCAGCCAAGGTCTTTCCTTTTTGTTCCATCGATTTTCCTTTTTGTTCTATCGATTCTTCAAGTGACACTAAATGCTTTTCTTTTTCCAAATGCTCAGCCTTCACTCGAGAAGCAAACAACTCAAACTCTTTGGCTCGCTCTTCAAGTTGCCCCTCTTTAATCACAACCTCGTTAAGGCACTCCTCCACCTTCTTCTCAGTAACACCAATCTCCTCAACTCTCAGCTCAAACTCTTGCCCCTCAATCTCCCTCTCCTTCAATTCCAGCCTACAACACCACTCCTCCATCGCCTTCTCAAGAAAGCGAAACTCTTTCGCCCTCGAATCCATCTCCCTCACCATCTCCTTCTTCAATTTCTCAATCAAACCAATCTCCCCCCTTTTCGATTCCACCTCCTTCTCAAACTCCTCAATCTCCTTTTGTTTCAAATCACACTCCCTCCTCTTCTCCTCCACACATCTCTCAACCAGCTTCAGCTCATCTTTCGCCTCCGAAACCCGAATCTCGGTCACCTCACACGCCTCTCTCTTCTCCCAAACTCTCTCACTCAACACATTAATCTCATCAGCATGTTCCTTAATCTGAGATTTCAGGGAAAGCAAGTGGCTCTTACTCAATTCCAGCTCCTTCTCTTTGACTCCGATATCGTCCTCCCGGGCCTTGACTTCCCGGAACCGGGTCCCGAGCTCGTTCTGGAGCTCCGTGCACTGATTGGTCAGCTGGACGAGGAAGGCCGCCTGGGCTTGGAAAGCCCCGTACTTTTCGAGGAAACTGCTATTTGATTCATTCGTCTTCTCCATTTTTGTGGAAACCCTAAAACTTTGAGAAAGAAGAAGAAGGTGGAGAGCTCTTGTAACACACTCCATCAGTGTGAGTGAGCTTCTAATTTTATATGAATGTGAATCAGCACGGGCCCCACAGGAGAAGTAGAAAGTCGACACCTGTATTATGGGTCCATCCCAGCCAGCATCCCCTCTCCTAATTTTTTTTTTTTTTTTTTTTTTTTTTTTAAGATGAAAGACGTTAAGCTTTGTATTCAGTAAAGAAGGAGATACAAATAAACGAATTGCTCTAAAAGAGGTCAGGTAAGAATCAAGACATGAGGTTACCATAAAGCAACTTATCCAAAATTTTGTTTTGACCATTAAAATAAGGGATTAAATTAACAGAAATATATATACTTGTGTGCATACCATAATATGGACCATAAAACAACAGTTAATGAATGTATATACAAGTCTAGCATTGTATCTGCTATATGAGGTGCACTATGCGTTAGAAATTGTATGTATGAGTGATCCATCAGAAAGTTTGGAAATTTTGAGCTGTCTTTTGTAATAGGATAATGTGTCCGAGCTGAAAATCAGTTGATCCGTAGAGCCTTTGTAAATATTTGAAACATGACAATGATGTTATGCATACACGACATATCTTATTTTACTATTCACACACCTTATCAATTTTTCAACGGTTATAATTCAGTTTTACTTATAAACTACCAATTGAAATTGCTATATTATTAACTCCTAACGTAAATAAGGTGTGTGAATATATAAAAAACGTGTGTGAATAGCACCACCTTATTTTAAAGTCCTAATTATAAAATGGCTACTAACTACTAATTGCTCCTTTCCTTCTGAAATGAAAACAACGGGGTCTAGTATTGGTATTCTGTGCTATATATCAATCAATGGTGGTTGATAAAGACACTTTAAGGTTCATAATTTTTGGATTGGAAAGAGTGTGATACTACCTTGCTTTTTGCACTTGTATTAATTCCTTACGAAATAGTTGAGAGAATATCAAGTATTCCAATTGAACTTTCAAATTCTTTGGATAAACCTATACTGTTCTACTAGTAGTTCTTAGTTAAGAGTGCTTACTCTGGAAGTATCAATCTCACTATGATGATAAATGGTATCTGGAAGAATATATAGCACCTCAACCTACCTCCAAAACTCGAGATTTCTTACATGGTTGTTTTGCACAAGAGATTGCTCACAAATGTGAGCAGAGCCGGGACTCACCTTGATGCTACTAGCCTGCCATCCATCTATGGCAATAAAACTGGCACCACTTTCATGGTTCATTGACGGAGATAATCACCAGACAACTCAGGGTGTTTATACAGGCAAGACAGAAAGCCAATCCAGATAGCCGGGGTATAATTTGGCAATGACTAGCACGGATATGGCTCACCGATTATGTTCTTTTATGCCGCTTATATGCTTCAAGTGTTGGCGAGGGACTGCTGGAACTTTGTTTCCACGCTTTTCTCTTCACTTGTTCTCCAACACTGGCTGAAAGAGACATCATTAACTTCCCATTCACCTTTACTTTCTCAAGACCTTGAATTTCCATGACAATGCCGATTGGTGGGTACTGGGACTCAAGCTTGTGGTCTTCAATGCATTGGAGCACAGCTCTTAGATCAGCTATTCGGTCATCCACAACCATTTCCTGAGAGAGAACAAAAGCATGGATTTATTTCAGAAGCAGTTGTTGGATGTTGAATGAAGATCTAAGGTACCTTTTCATCATGTGATTCCACTTCGCCGAGCATTTCACTGCAACACTTTGCATCCTCCACAATTTGTATTAAGAGTGCTACTGGGGGAAACTTGTCATTTAGCTTGAAGGTGCATATAAATCTAACAGCCTCAATCAGTTTCTTTCTTTCAATGAGATTCTGGATAATATCTGCTTGGAGGAAAACAAATTCAAGGATCATCAAATTGTTACAGACAAGTCTAATTCCACAGCATATCAGTTCATCACTCCATCTTAAAGTTACTAAGAGCAAGTTCCTCAACAAAATAAAGCATACTTAAGATGAAAAAGAAGAAACTAGCTAGAACAGAATCACATGTTCACAAATAAGCAAGGAAAAAGATGAAATGCCAGTGGTGCAAGATACATTTCAGTGAATTAGTCTAATTCCATAGCATCATCAAACTGCTAGTTGCAAAACAAATTAGAGGATCATCAAACTGCTACAGACACGTCTAATTCCATACCATCATCAGTTCATCCCCCAATCTTAAAGTTACTAACAGCAAGTTCCTCAACAAAATAAAGCATACTTAAGATGAAAAAGAAGAAACTAGCTAGAACAGAATCACATATTCACAAATAATTATGGAAAAGCTGAAATGGTGCAAGATACACTTCAGCGAACAAATAATCTGATCCTCAGTTATTTCACCTCCACTGACAGTATATCAATAATCCCAACCAACAACAATCTGTGAACAGTCTACTACTTAAACTATATTGTGCATAGTTCTAACAAGGTACGCATCTTGTGATTGTGAAGAATCCTTGGCTAGTGAAATCATATCAAGGCCGTTTCCAAGTCATCAGCCTATCATTTCCTAGACGCAGTATACAAACCTAGCTGAAGATAAGTATCATGTTAGTGAAAGGGACACACTGATGGCATCTATGACCTTCACATTTGTATCCTAGAACTTGAGAGGCATATACACTCAGTATATTGTAAAGTAGTCAAAGTGGAACAAAAACAACACTCTAGGAAGGCTCATTTTTAATACACTTACCAGGAATTTTATCTTCAAAACCAAGTGTCTGACACAAATTCAAAGTCTGCTTATGCTGCGAAATCATTCCAAGAAGTTTTAAAATCTCATCTGCATCTAAAAGAGCTGACAATTCGCCACCCTCCGATTCAACCTTGTTTAACCTCTCATCGATTGGCAACTGCAAGATTTTACCATCTGGTTGGTCACTTGTACAATATGGAATAATCATATTATTAGCAGCGGGTGTCAGTTCCAACTGCTCAGCCTTTGCTTGAGACTCGTGATGTGTTAGCTTCAGTTTTAGCTCTCTGCCCTGCTTTTCAAGTTGCCTATCTTTCATCTGGTGGGAGAGAGAATCCAAATGCTCTTTCTGCTCTTGAACCAACTCCTGGAATGCATTCAACTGCTTTTCACGTTCTTGTACGGATTTTCCAAACAAGTCTAGTTGATGTTTTCTTTCCAATTGTTGAGAATCAAATAGAACTTGCTTTGATTGAAGCACTCTGCCCTGCTCTTCAAGTTGTCTCTGCGAATGCTGTTTGCTCTCTTGTAACGATTTCTCTAGTGATTCCAAACTCTTTTCTCTTTTTTCCATCAATTTTTCAACTGAAGCAAAATGCTTCTCCTTTTTCAAATGCTCAGCCTTCACTTGAGAAGCAAATAACTCAAACTCTTTGGCTTGCTCTTCAATTTTCCCCTCTTTCATCTTGAGTTCATATGAGACTGAATCCAAAGACTTCTCTTGTTGTTGTAAAGCTTTTTCAAGTGCATCCAAGCTCTTCTCTCGTTCTTCCATCAATTTTTCAACTGAAGCAAAATGATTCTCCTTTTTCAAATGCTCAGCCTTCACTTGAGAAGCAAATAACTCAAACTCTTTGGCTTGCTCTTCAATTTTCCCCTCTTTCATCTTGAGTTCATATAAGACTGAATCCAAAGACTTCTCTTGTTCTTGTAAAGATTTTTCATGTGCATCCAAGGTCTTCTCTCGTTCTTCCATCAATTTTTCAACTGAAGCAAAATGCTTCTCCTTTTTCAAATGCTCAGCCTTCACGCAAGAAGCAAACAACTCCAACTCTTCAGCTTGCTCCTCAAGCTGCCCCTCTTTCATCTTCACTTCATATGAGACAGAATTCAAAGACTTTTCGCGTTCCTGTATCGATTTTTTAAGTACATTCAAGGTCTTCTCTCGTTCTTCCATCGATTTCTCAAGTGAAGCAAAATGGTTTTCTTTTTCCAACTGCTCACTCTTAACTCGAGAAGCAAACATTTCAAACTCTTTGGAGACAGAATCCAAATACCTCTCTTTAATCACAATCTCATCAAGGCACTCCTCCACCTTCTTCTCCATAACACCAATCTCCTCAACTCTCAGCTCAAACTCTTGCGTCCTCAATTCAAACTTCTCACACAGCCCCTCAATCTCCCTCTCTTTCAATTCAAGCCTACTACACCAATCCTCCATCGCCTTCTCAAGAAAGCGAAACTCTTTCGCTCTTGAATCCATCTCCCTGATCATCTCCTCCCTCAATTTCTCAATCAAACCAAGCTCCCCCCTTTTCGATTCCACCTCCTTCTCACACTCCTCAATCTCCCTTTGTTTCAAAACACACACTCTCCTCTTCCCATTTAGACATCTCTCAACAAACTCACACTCATCTTTCTTCTCCCGAATCCGAATCTCTGCCACTGCAAACGCCTCCCTCTTCTCCCTAACTCTCACAGTCAACAAATCAAGCTCATCTACATGTTTCTTAATCAGAGATTTCAGGGACAGCAAGTGGCTCTTACTCGATTTCGCCTCCTTCTCTTTGACTCCTATTCGGTCTTCCCGTGCCCTGACTTCCCGGAACCGGTTCCGGAGGTCATTCTGGGCCGAGTCGAACCGGGCCTGGAGCTCCTGGTACTGCTTGGTCAGCTGGACGAGGGAGGCCGCCTGGGTCTGGAAAGCCTCTAACTTTCTGCGGAAGCTGGCCTCTTTCTCATCCATCGTCTTCTCCGATTTTTGTGGAAACCCTAAAACTGTACGGACAAAAAATCGAGGAAGCTAGAGAGTGAGAGTTCAGTGAATTAGAGGAGAGCTCACTGAATTAGACTGATCAGTAAAATGAGATTCCTACTCCAGAAAGAAGAAAAAAAAAAAAACAAAAAAAAAGGGACCACAAGAGAGACAACAGGTCGACACGTGTATTATTATAAGCCCGTATTTTAATTTTCTAATTTTGGTCGCTACAAAGACATTTTTCGTGAATATTGAGTGTTTATTAGGCTAGGCCGGGTTAATTTGAAGCGACAGGGTCCACAGGACGACACGTGTATTATTAATGCTTGTTTTGCAAATGCTCCAAATTCTTTATTTTTAACTAAAAAAAAAAAAATGCTCCAAATTCTTGCGAAATATTTGGTGAAATCATTAGCTTCAAAGACTAATGCTTGTGACGATGTTTTAGACGAAGGGACTAAAATTTCCACAATAATTTTGATATTTTCTCAAAATTTTCGTTTATTTTAATATTTTAGTCACTGTTAAGGTTTTCATCAAGATGACGCATGGTAGCAGTACAAAAGTTCTTACTTGGGAAACCATTGCTTGCTTGAGCAAGTTGTGTAAGTTTTGAACAAGTAAACTGATGTCTTGTATAGACATTAAAATAAACCTATACATACTAGAATAAGGAACTAAACTAACTCCTTAAATGCTACGAGAAATAAATGTATCTTTAAAGAAAACTTCAATCCTCATCAATAAATGAAGTATAGTGAGTTGTTAAATGATACAATCTAGGCATTGCAGAGTTTGAGCAATCCTCATCAATAACATGAAGAAGTATCACAGAAATTAGCTTCGTGTTTTAGGGTAAGGTTTATGCCTCACTATGGGGAGCATCTGAAACAAACAAACAAACAACAGGAAAGCATTTGTAGACATACCAAAGTTGTTTCAATCAGTAAGATTAGGATGATTCGAGGCCACACCATACGAGGACTGTAGGAAAGACTTTCAAACAAGATAGGTGTTCCACTATTCAAGCATTCTCTGTGGCAATAAACTTAGCAATTATGCTCTTTTACGCAGCTGATATGTGTGAGATGTTGGTGTAGCAATTCTGGAACTTCGCTTCCTTCCTTTTTTCTGCTCATGTTTTTCAACATTGGACGGTAGAGATGGCACCAGGTATGGATTCTCCTTTAGCTTCCCAAGCCATTCAATTTCCATCATAATATCAATCGGTGGGTACTGTGACTCAAGGCCGTGATCTTCAATGCATTGAATCAGAGCTCTTAGATCAGCTATTTGGTCATCTGCAGCCTTTTCCTGAAAGCAAAATTCATCCCCAAGAGGTGTAAATTAATTAAGGATGTTCCTGGATGTATCTATTTAGAAGGCACTTGTTGAATGTACCTTTTCATCATGTGATATGTCTTTACTGAAAATTTCAGTGCAACTTTTCTTTGCATCCTCCGCATATTCTTTCAAGAGTGGTACCAGGGGAAATTTGTCAGTCTGGTTGAAGTTGCAGATAAATGTAACAGCCTTGATCAGCTGCTTGCTTTCAATAAGATTCTGAATAATACCTGTTAAGTGAAACAAATTGAAGGACTCATCAAACTGCCAGACAGAAGTCGAATTCCATAGCATCATCACCCAAACTTAATGAAGTTACTACAATGCATTAACAGCAGAAAGGATAGTAAGATGATATAGATGAAACTAGAAGCTTAGTAGTTAGAACACAATCATAGTAATGCAAGGAAAAGACCAGTAATCTAGTACCTGCACCAACTCAATCAATCTGTTAAGAATCCTACTACCTCACGCAATTGTACATAGCCTACATCATATCTTGAACTCCTAATTGTACATTGCCTAACCCATATCTTGAAGTCCTGACGCATCTTCGGTTTTAAATTATTTCAAAGCACTTTGGCAATGGTCGAAACCACTATTTCCTAGATGCAGTACGAATCAAGCCTAAGATAACTGTGACTGGAGCACAAGGGACACATAATGGCATCTAGGATAGTCAAGGTTACAACTTACAAGCATATAGCCTAATATTGTGAATGCAAAGAGAAATTACATAAAATAAACTCAGACATATACGTATGTACGTATGTATGTATGTATGCATGTTTGTATGTCTGTATGTATGAAAGATATCCGTACTCATAGCCAAAACACTTACCAGGGATCACCTCAAAGCTTCTACCATCCGTACTAATGTGAAGTTGATCGCTTACAGATTGAGGAATATTCATATTGTCAGAGGCAGGGGCATGTTCCAAGCACTCAGTATTCACTTCAGAATTAAAATGTTTTAACTGCAAATGATCAAGCTCTTTGCCCTCAACTTGCCTCTCACTTGTATGGAGTGCGTGGGAGAGTGAATCCAAATGCTTAATCTGATCTTGAACCGACTTTCTGAATCTGCTGAACTGCTTTTCAAATTCCTCCATCGACTTTCTAAGTAAAACAAGTTGCACTTCTCTTCCCAATAGCTGAGAATCAAATAGTTTTGGTTTCAACTCCAATATCGCTCTGCCCTGCTGTTCATGTTTCCCCTCTGAAAGCTTTTTGACCGCTTCCATCTTCATTTGGACTGCATTCAAAGACTGATCTTGTTGTTCTAACAATTTTTTAAGTGATGAGGCAAAATACTTCTCTCTTTTGAACAGCTGAGTCTTCACTTGACAAGAAAATTGTGTTTGCTTCAATTCAAGCTGTTTGGCCTCCTCTTCAATGTGCCTCCCTTTCATCTCAAGATCATGGGACACTGAATCCAAAGCCCTTACGCGTTCTTGTATCGATTTTTCACTTGATTGCAAGTACCTCTCTTTAATTAGACCCTCATTTAAGCATTCATCCACCCTCTTATCAATAACACGAATCTCTTCAACAATCGGCTCAAATTGTTTCCCTCTCAACTCAAACTTCTCAAACAACCTTTCTAGCTCCCTCTCCTTCAACTCAAGCTTACAAGACCACTCCTCCCATTTCAGTTCCATCTCCTTCTCACATTTCTCAATTGACATCTGCAATGCCATAACTTGCTTCCCTTTCACATCACATTCTTTCGTCTGCTCCTGAATCAACTTCAACACCCCATCTAACTCCCTCTCCTTTAACCGAATCCGCTCCTTCAGTACCTTCTCCTTATTCTCAAACTCCTTCCTCCTCTGTTCCACACATCTCCCAAAATAATACTCTTTTTTTCGGACTCCAAAACCCGATTCTCAATCAACTCACACTCCTTCCCCTTCTCTCTAACTAATATCTTCATCGCATCGACCTGATCAACAAGCTCCCCTCTCTTCATTCCCATCGCCTTCTCCCATTCATCATAACACCTCCTTTTCGCCTCAATCTCCTCTTCTTTCAACCCACATTCTCCAATACTATCCTCAATCTTCCCTTCCACAACTCGCAGCTCCATCTCCTTCGCCGCAACCTCTTTCGCCTTCTCCACCACACATTTCTCCAAAATTCCCAATCTCTGGGCCGATTCCAAACCCTTCTTTTCAACCAAATCAAACTCTTCCTTCTTCTCACTCACCCTCACCTTCAACAAATCAAGCTCCTCCACATGTTTAACAATCAACGGCTTCAGAAAAGCCAGGTGGTACTTACTAGATTCCAGCTGCTTCTCCAGCGCTTCCATCTCCGCCTTTCTCTCTTCCAGCTTCTTCTCTCTGGCGCCGACCTCCCTTTCCCGGTCGCGGGCTTCTTGGAACCGTGTCCGGAGCGAGGTCTCGGTGGACCCCCACCGCGCCTGGAGCTCCTTGAACTGGCGGGTCAGCCCGACGAGCGAAGCAGCCTGCGTTTGGAAGGTGGTGTACGCTTTGCCGAAGCTCCTCTGCCGCTGCTTCAAGTCCGAGTCTTTCGTCGCCGGAGCTGTCAGCTCCTCCATTTTCTGCTCTGCTCCGATTGTCGAAACCCTAAAGGCTAAAACTTTACCGACGTTAATGGCGGAGAGAAATCAAAAAGGTCGTTGCTTTCAAATTGGGGTCATGCTCACTCCATGACCGAGCTTATTCTCAACTGTAGAGATTCCTACTCAGCAGAGCAGATAGGGACCCACAGGCAGCCAGAAATCCGACACGTGTACTTGGTGAAAAACATATTTGGTTTCGGAGGTTCAAATGAGTTAGTAATGTACTTATTCAGTCAGTATTTAGATCGGATTCACAAGAGTATTCAATAATTAGTCTGGTTTCCCCCATCGCAGGGACATGAACCCAAATGCCCTATAAACCTTCACAAGAAGGGTGTTGATATTCAAGCTCTAGACATATGAAATCTATTCTAGTCTTCTAGGTGGCTTGATCAACTTTACCACACTAAATAGTTAATTTTTTAAGTAGTCAAAATAATAGATTACATATAAAATTTCTGAATCATCCAAAATCAGAAAACATGGGACTAATTGTTTGAATAAAATAGCTCCCCTAGAAACTAGAGGATTACTGGAGTCGTAAGACTTTTGGGTTGGATAAGAGTGTCCAAGATTCTTCAAAGCATCAACTACAATATTGATCACGGAAGAGGAATAGTGTAGTCACAAGATTTTAAGACTAGATAAGAATGACCGAAATTAGTCAAAACATCAACCGAGAAATTAGCTTCTCTAAACCTATGATGAGACGAAACATCGTGGAGTGGTGGTTTGTGACATATATGATCTTTGGATATGACTAAATATTAACTGGAAAATGAATTGAGATATTTCTTTATGTTGGGATCGTATAGATTGATGTCACAAAATAACTCTGTAAGTAGTGTTTAATTGCCACTTTTATGTAATTTCCATTGCTTCCAATTCATCTATTTTAGGCTGCTGCATGTATCATGCAACGCCAGTAGAGTTTTCTATTCAACCTCATTGAATTGATCTTTTTTTTGTTGAATTCCCTTGTTTAGGAGGAAGTGAAACATGATAGGTATTTGACAAGCAATTTCCGGCCAAAGTGTGATTCTTGTTACAGATCCAAGGTTTATCTCATCGGCTCCTCCTCAGAATAGATGTTCCTATGAATACATATTACAAGACCCTATTCTATTTAATGAGCTAATTGAAACTAAAACTTTTTCCTTTGGTTGCTTATATATGTATATAGGAAGATGGAGAAACAAAATGTCTGGACCTTGGAGATAGCCGAGAACTATGCTCAGACTGCTCTTCTATAGCAGTCACGAATTCAGACGAATGCAATTCCATAATCCAAAGTGTTTTTGAAAAGAATAACTTACATTGGATGAACAAATTCCCATATTTTTCATCGACAAGAATCAAAGGAGGAGATTTAACAGGAAGTTTATATTCTTTGAAGGTAAGGTGGGAATAAACTCTAGAATTATACATGATTCATCATTTTACTCTAAAATTGTAAGAAGAATAGATTAATTTTTATGGTTCTTATAACTGTAAGAAGATATATATATATATATATATATTAATAAAATCTAAAATTGTTTAGTTATGTATAATTTGGCTAATTATATCACTAAACATTTTATGCATGATTTTTTACTGATCTCTACCAGTGTCGTCCTTCACAACTATTTAACAGCACAAGTGCTTTGTTACAACCTTAATATGTTTTAACCTTTTTGTTTTGTAGTACAGATGGTCCACTTCCAGTTGGCGTGTTCCTTCCAAGTATATGGGATTGCTTTCCGGATATCATATTCAGACTTATCACGGGTGGAATTCAAAAGGTAAGAATTTAGCCGCAAAATATTGATTTTTTGATTAGTTTATTTTCTTTCTTTCATGGAATTGCATGATCTAGACGCTCCAAAATTTGTTCAATTTTTTTATCTCCATGTATCATGAAACGATAAGGATTTAAGATCTAGTTGAAAAATGAATAATTTAGTATAATTAATGTGTCCAAAACTATATGTTCATCACTATGAGTCTATGATATTATTATAAATTTGAATGATTTGTCATGAGTTAATTATATATATATATATATATATATATATATAGAGAGAGAGAGAGAGGAGAG
>NC_020496.1:5978494-5993810 GCF_000184155.1 Fragaria vesca subsp. vesca
AAGAAACATGACTACAAATTTCAACTAATTCCATAATCATTTGGTCATTCAAATTGACGTAAACAATTATAGGTCGTTAGATAAAATTAAAACGAATATTATGCTAAATGTTCTAGGATATTCTGTATCTTTCTAGATATTCTGTATGTGTGTCTTGGCCTTATGCTAATAGGATATGTAGTTTGACTAGATCTATGTATTCATATCCTTACCATATTGATATTGTGTAATTCCCTATATAAATGACTCCTATCAATGAATAAGATGATGATTCTCTTGCTATATCTTTGTATATACACTGTATTCTTCATCACGTTATCATGCACTTTATTCTAACCCTAGAGCCAATAGCCCACCATTTGTTTTCCAAAACCTAAAATCGGGCAGCCTTGTTTTTCCCAATTTTCGACCAAAATTCCGACTGCCCTCCGCTGGAATTTTATATCCCCAGAAAGCTCTCTCCGTCTTGGATCCAACGCCGCCGGCCTCACCCTGAGAACCGGCAGGAAAGTCTCCAAACCGGCCGCCGGAAGATTCCAGACCGCCGCCGCTACCGACCACCGGTTCACCACCTTCCCTTGCTCCGATCAACTTGAATTTTTGATAGAAGCTTCCTCATCCAGAGCTGCTCCTTCTATCAAATTTTCAGCCCCAAGTTCGAAGTAGAAGTAGGCGAAACGTTATTTCTCCTCTCGGCAACCTCTAGAAACCAAAGATTTCAAGATTGCTCGTCTTCCAAGGAAAGCCAGAAATGTCCCCAACCCTCGGTCGAAGCCTGCAATCGACTCAAACTCATCAAAGCTCCTGTAAACGTAGTTTATTTGGCAAACTAGCAAGTAAGCTTTAATATTATAGTTATTTACTTTGGAATAACTCGGGGGGATAAAATCCTTTCTCCCTTCTCCCTTCTACATCTCCATTTTATGCTTGGCATTTTGTGTGTGCAGGTACCAAAAATCCCGGAATTTCATTCGCGGGTCAAGAGTGTGTTTGATCACTCTTATTTCCTTGTCCGGGTTGTGTATGATCAACCTCGACCTATCACCGGATTGTGTTTGATCAATCCAATGCCTTTTCTGAATTTTGTTTGATCAATTTGCGGCTTTTTCGGATTGTGAATGATCAATCCGAAAGATAAACCATTAAAAGCATCGTTTGTGACCTCTATCGAGTCTCATAACAACTTGGTTTTGAATGCAAGAGCAACGTAAAATTCTGCTCATTTGAGTTTTTAAATCATCCTTAGAAGCATGGCATATTTACAATCTACATGGTTAGATTGTGCCGTTTTGGTCTCTTCCAAGTGAAGACGACGCACGGCCTTGCATCCTCAACGAGCATCGCCCACGTGTTTTCGGTTAAGTCTTCTACCCTATAGCGGATTTTCCATCATCAATTGTTCAACTAGGCTCATCCAAGCTCAGTGTGATGTCTTAAAATTGTCCGAAATTAAGGAGATAGTGGTTTCAAGTGTGCCTCGCATTACCAACCCTCCACGGACATGCCTGGTCATACTGACTTGGAGTTACCGAAAACTTTTGATTTTGGATCCCCTTACGCTATTAAACCAATTGCCATCTTGCAAAAGACATTGAAGACTTATCAAAACCGGACAATTATCATCATGATCGAATCCTCTAGGTCCTTTGAGTACGTTTATGTTCATGTCAGAAAGCTTTTGCTAACTAGTCATGGAGTTTACGACCTTGGAACGACCGAAAAGACTTGGTTTTGATGATACACACGTCACTTTTGGCTAAGGCAAAAGCCTACACGCCACCTGTAAGCTTCATAACTTCGCACATGCTGATTCTGTGAAAAACAGCAATCTGTCACTTTTAGACAGTCAACTTCGTTTGAGCTTTGTGAATAGCTCTGGACAAACCAGATAGTGAGTTTTATAACATTGGAAAGCTCTACGAGTCTAGTTTTTAGAACTTTTTGTGGTTCGTCCATATCTATTTTAACGAAGAAGTTATGGCTGTTTTAGTGCGCAAAGGTCATTCTGCGCGAAAATTTGTATGCACTCTTGGGATTGCAGCTTTTCGTAGCTTCTTTCGATCCTTCTAAATAGTTCAAGTGAACCTATTAACTCGCCTATCTACTCCTTCTTGTAGATATGTCTCATCGAGACATTGAGTGCTTCGCAGATAGTGGAACTATCCATAACATTCTAAGGAACCGGCAACTATCTTTGGATTTTGTGCCTTTGTAAATTTTTGAATCATACCGGTCATTCAGGGACACAGTTTAGCTTAAATCTTGATGCCTCATGACACCATAATCAACGTCATAGATGCCCTCTATGCATTGAGAGGCAGCCGAACCATGTTGAGCTTTAAAGACATTCATGCTAATAGTTTTCATTTGAAAATACATTGTGAGAATGAATAAGAATTCTTTTGTGTATACCTTCTCATGAATGCGGACTGAAGCGCATCTTGGAGAAATTCATGAGTCAATCTAGTGGACTGTATGTCACTACCATTCGAATATCGAATCCATGTTGTCGCCAAACATGATATTTGGGACACCGACTCATATAGGCTTTGGTTTGACCAAATTGATAAACCTAGAAGAGATATAATTGTCCAAATTTTGAGAAATTCTCATGGACATCCATTCTTCCGCTCAAAACGAAGACATTCGAGATCTAGCATCACCATGAAGTATGGTGGTGACCCGGGAGACATTGACGTCACCCGAACACGACTCCAACGTCCTAGAGGTCGTTCGGTCAATTCCTCAAGCAATTAAGGTGCACCGGCCTTCCCTCGATGTCGCATTGGCCCCTTACAATGCTCATTGCTCGTTTTGAAAGCATATTCTAATTAGGAGCGAGACCCTACGCTAAATAACACAAAAGTGAACATTCTATTCTTACATCAAACTATGTAGATAGATACAACCAACTTGCGGACATCTTTTTATGTTTTATGGTATTGGTTGAAGTGTTAACACACTGGTCACATGTTACACTATTATCTATTGCTTATGCTGCTTATACTTCTACGGGCTCACTACCCATTCTTTAAAAAAGTTTATCAGGATGTAAGTTGAAGTGTCTTGTACCCCATGTTCACACGTAATACGGTCTCACCAAGGCTACGACCAAACAAGTGTTAACACACTGGTTACATGTTACATTATTATCTACTGTTTATGCTGCTTATACTTCTACGGGCTCACTACCCATTCTTTAAAGAAGTTTATCAAGATATAAGTTGAAGTGTCCTGTACCCCATGTTCACACGCAATACGGTCTCACCGAGGTTACGACCAAGCAACTTTAGTTTGTCGCTCGAACATTATTCATGCACACCAATCTTTCTATTGCGTCTTGGGCTTATGCAATATTTGCATGCAGCTTTACTATTCATCTACGACCCACCATCATTGAATATTTTTGTACTACAGCTCGTGACTGTGTACCAGGATTGCAATCCTTGAGCTCAAACAAGATTGAAACGGATCTCTAATCCTTAAGCTTGGCTAGATGTTATTTCTAGGTGTCAAATCACATTGCCACTGCGTACAATGATAGATCATTTGAGATGAATAAGTATTTAGGTTGGATGTGAACCTCCACCTATAATCCGCATATGTAGAAATCTTGTCAGGCGATCTCTTTCACTGCTATATTACGGATAGTCATTTTGATGAGACAATATTCCGGCCGTTAAGGGGAGATAAGAACACAAATGTTCAAGTGGAATGACGTAAATTGTCGTGGTTTGTCTCCACTAAGTCTCATCTTGATCCCAAATGCTTAAAGTGTTAAAGCGACGAGATCACATGCTGCAAATATGTCTGCAAGGATTGATGTTTTATCAAGAGGACATGGAGCGACCAAAAGGTGTTGGTCTTGACACCATCACCATGGATGGTGATATGGTGACGTCATATAGTGGTAAAATTGGTGTCACAAGGCCGTGTGGCTCCTCAAAAGGAGGGAGGCCCTTAGGTTCAATACTTTCTCGCACTAGGAAGAAAGCGAGCTTGGCATAACTTGATCCATTGATCAGTGATACTCAAATCCGTCTCATGAAGTCTGAATTGTGATTATCGTTAGGGGACACCTCAATGTCAAATCCAATCCATATAGAGATCTCTACAAGTATTACACTAGTGTATATGAGGACGTGGGATAATGAATCTACTATTAAACCACCCTTTCGTTGATGGATATCAACTTAGTTGATTGGCCTAATGGAAAGATGTGATCCAGCATTAACAAAGAGATAGGTCCTTGGGCAGGTGATGCCGACACTGTAAGCTAAACCCTATCAACTATGTCTTTGTTAGATAAAGTAGTGAGAACAAGAGTTTAAACTCACCTTATGGCGCAAAGTCTCTCACTACACTCACTAGGATCGACTACGATGAGTTATGCTCTCGTGGTGGATGTCCACTCCACTACTTTATCAGTTTGGTAGTTTCCGAATAACTGAACATGCAGCCTATGAATGTGGTTATAATAACATATCTATGGGATCAAAGATATACATGAAGGTCTTAAACGAACTTCATTCATCTGAATCAAGTGGCTCCAGACCACAGGAGCACGCGTTTGCTAAATGTATTGAAACGTAAATGGACTCTACTTGATTTGGAAGGGATATGGTGAATTATGCATTTGTGTGTTCATTCCAGATCTACATGGATTCTTGATGGATCAAGAGATGCCAATATGTATCAATATTCGAAGAAAAAGATCTTGGGAAGACACTGTCTCGATAAGGCACTCGATGACTGTATTGATGATGATTTCCCATGATTGATTTGGAAGGGATGAATTATGCATTTGTGTGTTCATTCTGTATTTACATGGATTCTTGATGGATCAAGAAATGCCAATATGTATCAACATTCGTAGAAAAAGATCTTGGAAAGACACGGTCTCGATAAGTCACTCGATGACTGTATTGATGATGATTTTCCATCAATCGGATTAGACGCTCTAACGAAAGTGAGGCCTACATATACTCCCATGATTAGTCAAGGTCTAAAGAGAGATCTGTTGTTTTGTCTAAAGCAAGATGACAAATATGTGTTAAGAGATGGAGTTCCCATCTAAGTACAATAAGATACATCAATGTACTCAACACAATACGAAAGACTTGACATCTCATTCGTTATGGAAAGTTGTAAAGCTAAGTGTAGCTGGGCGCCCACGCAACGCCAATGTAATGGCAGTAACTCCTTTTTCAATACTTAATGGTATGAAAGGTTGAGGCTTATTCTATCCCTACATAAGAAAGACACATCAATAGCGAAATGAGAATCTGCTAAGTTTCGTAGGTCTAGGTCAACTTCCACGGGACCTACAAGAAATCTCACTCACTGAAAAATGGTGAAATTGGTACCATTGGAAAGGTTTATGTGTCTACTTTCCAGGGACACCAACCATTTGATCATACCTATCATATTGAGTGAGTTATGGCCGTTTTCGTAAAGTATGATGAATCTGTCCGAGAATCTGATTTTGGCAAAACAGTCAACTTCGACGGGACTTTGTGAATAGCTCCTGACGAATCAGAACGTGTGTAATATACGGTTGGAAAGCTAAATGAGTCTAGTTTTCAAAACCATTTACGGTTCATTTATATGTATTTCCTAGAGGAAGTTACGACTGTTCAAGTAACTGAAGGTCATGTTACGCGAAAATCTGATTTCCTGCACGAACTTATGTTTTGAGTTCACAAGCGGCCTTCTCCTCAAGATCTAAGTGTAAAAGATCATTTGAGGACAATACGGCATGATTTAGTTAATCATTGCCCAATGCCACATTTGAAGACATGTTAAAGAGCATTGACATGCTAAGTTGTTGAAACTTCATGATTAGTAAAAATCAAGAAGAGCCCTATGATTGATGTAAAGATCATGGGGAGGTGCAAACTTCAGGGGGAGTCTAGCACATACATACATGTCACTATCAAATGTGAAGGGTGCGTTGTATTATTTTTCTCCTACGATCAAGGTTCAGTTTTTCTCCCACAAGGTTTTTGTGACTTGACGAGGTTTTTGACGAGGCAACAGATCAGCATCATCGGCATATTAGCGCGCGGCACAAGGGGGAGTGTTCTAGGATATTTTGTATCTTCCTAGATATTCTTTATGTGTGTCTTGGCCTTTTGCTAATAGGATAGGTAGTTTGACTAGATTTATGTATTCATATCCTTACCATATTGGTATTGTGTAATTCTCTATATAAAGGGCTCCTATCAATGAATAAGATGATGATTCTCTTGCTATCTCTTTGTATATACATTTTATACTTCATCACTAAACAAATAATTAAACGTTTTTCATTTTAGCTAATTTTTTGTAGGATTCATATGTGGGTAGGTAACTAGGGAATGTATGGTTTTGATTGTCAAAATACATGTTAGAACTAAAAACATCCTCATTAGTTTAAGGATGTCCTATATATATATATGTATATAGATACACACACACACACATGATCAGGCCCGATCAAAGGTGCACGTCCGCACCGGGCTTAAAGTGCGGACGTCCCTCCGTTCTCCACCCTCCGGTGCCGACGACGGCGTGCCTCCACCCCAGAAGACTCTAGCAGCGTCCCCAACCACTTTCTCTCACCGGCGAGTCCGTTCTTTTCTAGTTTTCCAGCGAGATCACCCAAACTTCATACAAAGTCGATCTCGCCGGAAACTGGAATTCGGCGGACTCGCCGGGGAGAGAAAGTGGTCGGGGACGCTGCTGGAGTCCGCTGGGGTGGAGGTGCGCCGTCGTCGGCGCCAGACGGTGGAGAACGGAGGGACGTCCGCACTTTAACACTTTAAGCCCGGTGCGGACGTGAGCCTCTGATCAAGCCTAATCATGTATATATATGGATGATCCTGATTATATTTATTTATCATATTGAGTTATATATGTGGATTAAAATGGTAAATCAAACAAATGTTATTTTTCATGTGTAATAGATAGAAAAATATCCGAGAAGTGGAGGAGATATCAAAAAGGTTTGGAAGCTCGCACTAGGACGCACAATCCTAATTTTGTTCGGAAAACCAGAATATGTATACGTGCTCTTTGTCATGTATATACCCTAGCTTTATGAAATAGGTCAAGTATTCTTCTTAAATTTATGTTCAATTTTTTTTTTTGTTGGCTTTGCAATTCATCTATCTCATGTAATTGTACGTGCTTATACACAGTATAAAAATATAAGAGATCTTGGCTCATGAGATGATGCATGCATGGATACATGGACAAGGTTTGATAACAAAATTTTATCTTTGTGGTTTATCGACTTATATATGTACTTAATTGATTATATGTGTTAGTGATCATCATCCATAAAATGATAAACATGTGTTAGTGCCTATTAGTATAATATTGATAGGTATACCGTATCTTGGAGAATGTAGGATAAAGACTGAAGAAGGTTTATGCGAGGTAATGGCACACAAATGATTGGAGTGGTTTCCTTCCAGTGGTTTTGATAACTCGCACAAAACCAATCAACAAGTTCAATATACAAAACAATTGAGAAAGTCTTTAGTAGAAGACATTCAGTGTAACTGTGACGAGGTTTACGGCCAAGGATTCAGAGATGTTACGCTAGCTATTGAAATATTTGGCTTTAAATCCACCCTAGATCATGTCATAAAATATGGAACTCTACCACGACCTATGATGGATATTACAAAAGAGCTGGAAATGTTTATATTTAACGGAATTCGTTTTACAGGATACAAGATTTGTGTCTGAGTATTCATAGATGTTATACGAGCTATTGGAACCGTTGGTTTTAGACCCTCTCTAGATCATTTCATAATGTATAGAAGTCTACCACAACGTATGATGGATAACACATGCTCCACTAAAGCATCCGCCACCCTCGCCACCTTTGAGTTAACAAGGAAGAATACCAGTGTCACCCCGTAACCTGATCATGTATTATGCAAGGCGTCTAGTAATACAACCAAATCATTTTGGGTTGCCACACACAACAATTGACTTCATAGGAAAGGCGGTCACCATCTGCGAAGCTATAGGGATTATTATGATGAATGGATATATACCTCCTTGATATTGGTATTGGTATACAAATTGAACACAGTTGACAATTTAAAGCATACTAACAAAGTTTGATATCATGACAAAAAATAGAAACAAAGTTGTAGACATATCAAAGTTGAGGGTTACCGCTCGCCTACCACCTAGCACTTTTTAGAACATTGTATATATCTAAAATTTTTGTCTATGCTACAGCCCATGCAGCCTACCAAGTAGATTCGTCCATGTCTCTATCTCTATACAAATTATAACGTGTTCATATATCATTTCTTTATAATGTCACAAAACTTAAAGAGAATAAGTCATCTCTCGATAGCCATCAACATTTTACCCATTGTTAAATAGGTAAAATTGTTGTGATTGACGTTGACATAAAAAAGAAAAAAGAAAAAGGAAGGCTTCATAAGCAAGCAAGACAAAGTTAAAATAAAGTTCAAAGTACAAACTTTATACCCGTCCACCATCTCAACTGCTGGGATGTTGAACGAGTAGGAAAAAAAACTTGTCTCTCCTCTTAAAAAAACGTGTTTCTCTTCTTAAAAAAAAACTTAAACATGTTTCTCACAATCATTTGGTCATAGCAAATATTGGGAAAAATAAAAAAATTTATCATTCTCTCATCTCAATGTCTTCATCAAGGCTTTACAACAATCATTTAGCTCCCTTCAAGTTCAATTTACAACTTCTAAATCAAATTCTTCACTCATCATCCATTAATAAGTCATCAATTATTCATTAAATTGGTTATCAATATTAAACTTACGAGCATGAACTAGGTATTGGGTACTGAATCTCCCACATATGATAGTAGTTGAGTTTGGACATATGATTAGAAGGCGGGTTGGTAGGGGATGAAATACGTTTTTATTGGTGATTATTATTGTGTACATTTCATCTACTACCTAAAATGTAGATAAAATGAACATTTTATTTAGGTAAAAACAAAGATTCAAATAAGACTGAATTAGGTCTTTTCGTAACATGAATGATAACTGAGGGGATTTTGGTCTATTTGCCAATGCAGTCGAGGATATGCAAATGTTATAGTCACTCTCGTGATGAGTTTCTCAATGGTTGATACAAAACATTCTACGGAAGTTAGAATCACTCAATAGAGATTATTTGCGTGCAAACAACTTTTGTGATGCTCAGCTTCTTATTCTTCTTCTACTTTGTGGATGTTTTTATGCTTTGTTCCCATACCATTTCCTCTGATTTTTGTGACCCTAGAGCTCATGTATGGAGCGTCTCTTCCATCTTGAGAAGGTGATCAGATTCATCAGCTGACATTTTGTCCACAAGAATACGAGTCCAAGAGGTCACGATATGTTGAAAATTCACTTTCAGTTATCATAGGTCCTACATCCCCTGTCTTACTCTCAGCCTTGCTCATTTATATGTTTTTATCTATTATAGGAGTAATTTATGTCTTAATATTCGTTTCTCTGTTTGAATTAGTAGGAAACAAAAAACTTGTTTCTCCTCTTAAATTTTTTTGTTTCTCTTCTTGAAAAAAAAACTTAAACATGTTTCTCACAATCATCTGGTCATAGCAAATACTGAGAAAAGTTTAAAAAGTTCTCATTCTCTCATCTGAGTGTCTTCATCAAGGCTTCACAACAATCATTTAGCTCTATTTAAGTTCAATTAGTAGTTTTTGAATCAAAGTCATCACTCATCATCCATTAATAAGTCATCAATCATTCATTGAATTGGTTATCAATATTAAACTTACGAGCATGAACAAGGTATTGGGTGCTGAATTTACTATAAAAAAAATATGGTAGATAGTAGTCTATCTACTAGAGCGGATGAAGTGCTGAAATGTTAGAGGGTACAAAGAATCTCCCACATATAGTAGTTGAGTTTGGGCATGTGATTAGGAGGAGGGTTTGGTAGGTATGAAATACGTTTTTATTGGTGGTTGTTATTGTGTACATTTTATCTACTACTGAAAATGCAGATAAAATAAACATTTTAATTGGGTAAAAAAAAGATTCAAAGAAGACTGAACTTGGCAAATCAAATCAAACATATGGAATAGGAAGCAACTAGCTTGTTGTTCTAAGCCATCATATGTATATATAGATTCTTCAACAACTCTTACAGCTCAAATTCATGAAATGGATAAAAGACGATCGATGAAAACCATCTAACACACATAGATTTTCCAACAACTATTACACCTCGATCAGTTTCATGAAATGAATAAAATAAATGAACGATCAAAGTCGACAATATACACATATATATATATTTCACAACAACTGTAACAACTTAGTTTCATAAAACTGATCAAAGAAATGATCAATTTAGACCATCATTCACGTATATAGATTCTTCACTCAACAACTGTAACGACTCAGTATGAAAAAAAATGAAAGGGATGAAAGATTTAAACCTTCAAACACGTGATCTAATATTCATTTAGATTGAGGAAAACAAAAACCTAATTTGTTGAATCAATTTGTAGTTATTTAATATTTTTATTTTAAGGGTTTGCAACCCAGCTAAGCTGGGAAGTTTAGCTTACGACTGGTTCCAGTTATTTTATTGAAAAAAGAAACAAAAGAGAACATGAAGGGAGAAGGGTACATAGGCCAAAACTCCTCCTTTGAAAAGAAGAATAACAATAAAACCTGAGATCTACTAAGGACAATTAACAACGAAGAACGAATTCGTTGTTGTTGCTCAAAGAGTTACAAACATAAAGACCAATTTAAGATCACAAACTAAAACGATAGTTGGGAAAGCGTGTTAAATCACGTGAATAAGCTGCAATTGCACAAGATGGACATGAATCCTACCAATGAACTTTCATATTATCCGCACTAAAATTAGCTAAGCAGTCAGCAACGTTGTTATCCTCCCGATGAATATGAGATACTTTTACAGTCATAGTAGCAAGAATAGTCCGACAGTTAAACCACTCAGTAGTGAAACGTCATGGTACATCTACTTTAAGTGAAGAAAGAAATTATCACTAAAGTATAGTCACTTTGAATCCAAAGAGAATGCCAACCTCTTTAAGAAGCCATTTGAATGGAGTGAATGACCGGCCGCCTGCAACTCGGCTTTCAATGCAGTAGCAAAACCAAGATTTCTTGAAAAACAACCTAAAACCCGACCCAAATGATCTCAGAAAAGGTCACCAAAACTTACCAAACCAGGAGAGCCACGAGCTGCACCATCAGTGTTGAGCTTGACTTGGTAAATAGAGGGAGCATGCCACATATCTTCAACAATTTTTTTGTGTTTTAGATGGCCTGCCCTTAATACCATGCGATGTAAAATGCAAAGCTCAATAATTGTATTCTTCATTGTAGCCTTACTCAAAAGATTAATCTCATGAAGCTGCAACTTAATAGAATGAAGTAAGGAACTTGGCAATATGATTGACTCTTGAAAGCGAAGAGCATTCATTACATGCCAAATAGCATAAAAACCAGCTCTAATAATTCTCCACCATAGCTTATTAATTTAGACAATTAAAACAACAAACAAAACTAGAGCAACACATAAGAAAAAATTGTGTTGAGAGTGATTCAAATGTGTAGCTGCCTTTTTTCAAGGGTATCATAGCTTATCAATTGAGGCAATCAAAACAACAAACAAAATTAGAGCAACATATAAGAAAAAATTGTGTTGAGAGTGATTGAAATGTGTAACTGCTTCTTTTTTTAGGAGTATTTTAGTAAGTTAAATCATGAATAGTTACATTCATATTCTAATTCCATTGGTAGATAAATAACTCAATGGAATTGAAAT
This sequence comes from Fragaria vesca subsp. vesca, assembly GCF_000184155.1. NCBI lineage: Eukaryota > Viridiplantae > Streptophyta > Magnoliopsida > Rosales > Rosaceae > Fragaria > Fragaria vesca. Next base: position 5,990,309 of record NC_020496.1, read on the forward strand.
ATCTACATACGATTTCATTCCGTCTCTCATTCGTTCCTTCTTATTCCTGATGAATTTCATTCAAAGTAAATAAAAGTGTCATCAATGTCTTCATCTGGGCTTCACAACAATCCTTTACGTCTCTTCAAGTTCTGTTAGCAGCTTCCTTCAGAATCAGAGTCATCACTCATCATCCATTAATAACTCATCCAACAAATCATCAATGCAAGATGTGCAAGACGATTAGCAACACCATTTGCTTCACGATAAATATGACGAAGGAGAATAAAATTGAAAGCCTTCATGTAATGACGACAGTACTAGCCTCAGTCACATCTCCATCTTCCAACGCCAGAGTCTTCATTAGACTTGTTCGAAACATGCATGTTGAACTTCATATGATAGTCTTTTCTTAACTAACCTTGGAATAATTTCTTGTGTGGTTTTGATAAGTGTAAACTTTTGATGCCATGCGATTAGTCTAAGATAAGAGTACTTAGGGGCAATAGAATCTTTTGTTCGTTTTTCATACATTGTATCTTTGTTTTATTGATAATGTATTGTGTTTTGTTTAGCTAAATGTGGGGTAGTTGATAGGAGCACTTTGTGTGACCTTTTTAACATATTTCTTCCCCTTTTTGTTCGTTAAACCCTTATTTTCATTCGTTTCAAGTTATTTTGTTTTATTAGATTTTTAGAGGTGCATGTGTTGGAGTGAGATTAGGCAGAAACGGTTAGCATTATCAGGTGACTCTATGAATTTACATCTTTAACTAAATACACAATCGCACCGAAGATGCATATGCATGCTCTTGATGACATAAAATCTATATTCAATTCAATCACAATAAGATCTTCTTCTTCTTTTTTAACAATACAATTGCAAGAGCCAAGAAGCATGTAATAGTAATATACCATTTGTTATTCTGCATGTGGAAGTACGTAGGAAACTGGATCACTCTCATTTTGATCGAATAAATCAAAGCTTTGAAATCTAGGCATGGTACACATATCCCATCTGATTTAGGGTTTGACATGTGTATTAGAAATCAACTACTGAAGTAAGATCGATGAACTTACCGGCTGGCCTGCTGGTATGTGAGGCGGTTACGCTCTTCCTCCAGAGCTCAATCCTGAGCAGTCGTATTAATATATTTGAATGTCAGTTCTACAATTATATTGGAACTCAAAATTATGAAGCTAAACTCAAATAAATAATAAAGCAATTCAAAACTAATCGTCCATGTACTTTGACTGCCACAAGGGAAAGACAATAAGATCATTAGAGCTCAATGCCAAGTAAAATAGTTAATCGATCAAAGCATCAATTCAATGGTTAGCCAATCTATCAAAGTAATGAATAATAAGAAAACTAAAACTAAGAATTATATATAGCTCGTTCCTATCATGCATGATCAATCACTAGCTTGTCTTTATTTCTCCGATACTTGCAAGACCATTTTCAAGCGCTCCCTCTAAGGCCATCAGGTGCACAAAGATGTTAGGTCTTCCCCTTTCAAATGCCTACATTGTTCACCATGAATAATTAATCTGTACTTATATTAGTTATCAAGAGAGAACAAATTAATCTAGTTATATATACATATATCCACTTCATTGGAGAGCTGGTTCTATACATTTTGTCATATTTTTCTTTCAGTATTAGTTCATGACTAATTATATATAAGTTTCAACGTCTGAATCAGCTTCTAGCACTCTAGGAACCCACAAGAAAAGACGTTTATTGTATTCGGGGTTCTTATATTGATCTATCTATCAGTTATTTCAATTTTGTATAGCGTAAGAAAGGAAGAGAGAGAAACAACCAGATCGTTCTGTTCATAGATCGGTGTTAGATTTCATGCATGTGTTTACACTTACAGTTTTATTTCTCCATAAACATATATACCAGCGCCTATCAGAGAGCTTAGCAAGAGAGAGGAAACCCAGAAGCTGTACTACATATAATTTATTTTTAGATCTGTTCGCACAAATCCCAGATCATGTTCCTTGGAGTCATAAAATTAGTTAAAATGAAAAATAAAGTAGGAAAACAAAGAGAAATTAAGAACCAAAACCTCATGCTTGGCATCCCATAACCTCTCTCTTTCCAGACTGCAAGTGAAATTTGTCAAAGATTTTCTTCCGCCCTTGTCATATCAACAAGAAACAACAATTAATCTCTCTAGAGCTCCTTTTCATTATATTTTTCTTTCAAGAAAACCCATAAATGAAATTAAGAACCCAAGAAATTAAACGTGTAAAAAAGAAAAGAAAAAAAGAAGAAGATTACGTACGTTTCCGGAGGGCCACTGCAGTAATCAACCATGTTTCCAGAGCAAGAATGATAATACCTTAGCATCGATCACAGAGAACAGCGAGTTCCTTAGCCTTCTTGATGATCCCATTCCTTCTCTTAGAATAGTCACCTGCCTGTTGCTTGAGTTTTCAATTCTATTAATCTCAATCTTACCCCTCCCCATCTTTCACCACAACATCTTTCTCTCTCTCTTTCACTCTCTCTCACTGAAATCTTCTTCTTGTTTTATGTTTTTGAAACAGAAGCTAGCTAGCTAGTTCTCTTAAAACAGTACGTAGAGATGATGTAAAAGCAACAGGCTCAAAGTAATTAAGACACATTATGGACCATTTTCTATTCTGGGTTTGTAGATAAACAACTTTCATAGTGCAGGTTCGTTTATGGGGTTGGTGACAAGGCCAAGCCAACTGCTTTTATTTTGTGTCCCCTATTTTTTATATTTTTTGTGAATTTTCGTTTCAAATTATTAATCAGTGTGGTCTGTTTTCTCTTTATCTCGGTGTGACCGACTCACTCAATGGTTCTAAAGGCTTTTCTTAAACACCATTTATTAAGGGATGCGTGATTTTGGGGCTCGGAGTTTGTATAGGCTAGGGTTTGTAGACATGGAGCTAAAAAGTGTGGGAAGTAATCAAATCAAGCTAGCTTTAGGACTGAACCGGACGACGTACCTGAAAGCAGAATCAGATTATGGTTTTCTTCAACGTATTATGATGGGTTTCAGCTGGGAGGGAACAAAGAAGGAGACGAGGTATACGTTTGTGTGACTTGAAGTATTACAAAGAAACGAATTCATACGATACCATGAAGAGCCAACCAGTCAAGCTCATCTATCACATGGAAGGACGTACGACGTCCGAGTATTACAGGGATTTGGTCTGTGATCTTCCATCTTCCATCTTCATATATGTATATGAAGTGAACTTGTGAATTGAGATGTGCGTGTAAATAGTACCAAAGTGATAAAACCTTACCCTGCCTACAAATTAAGGCCGCGCGAACAAATTTAACTCTTGTCATGAATATGTGATTTGATTTTGACAATAAAGCACCCCAAAATGTAGATCTTATAAAAGAGAGATCTATAGCAGTTCTTGATGTAACACACACACATATAGCAAACTTATTGACAACATGAGGATGATAAAGGTTATACGTACTATACTTGCCATCAAATCAGCCACATGAACATGTTGATGATGG
>NC_020496.1:5994877-6031399 GCF_000184155.1 Fragaria vesca subsp. vesca
AAGAGCTGCCTACGAAGTGATTTGAACAATGGAAGGCTAGAGAACTTCTATCTTCTGCTTGCTGCGTTAGGACCAATTTTTCTTCTAGTTTTCCTTGCCTTTGTATTGGTGTCTCATCGCAGAGGCTAAGAGCTGAAGAACTCTAATGACATGATACTTGAGGATATTGGGAAGATAAGAATTGAAGCAAAAGAGGGACCCTAGTAGGTGTAAGGAGTTAAATGCTACTATGTAATATTGGTCCTAAAAAAGCAATCGAAAGCAGTGTGTGTACCATAACAAAATACACTATGCCAACTGGATCCAGCTTTGGCGGCTTATAACAAAATACACTACAGGAGAAACCGAGAGCTGACCTCTAATCAATTACGTAGGCTATGAAGAAGAACCATTTGCAGAAGCAGGAAGGTGATTTATAATCAATGGGGAACCAGGAGCTCAGTGGTCTCTGCATCCTTTTGTTTGCGTCTCTTCTGTCTCAACCACAACCAATCTCTTGACCTGTATAGAAAAATTGCATACTCGAATCATCAACCATGTATAGACCAGATTACCTAATCTAGAAATGCCTGCACTATAAGCTTATATGAAACCTGTTGGATCATTCCCTAACAGTAGGAGTGTTCCATGGCATGACAGTTCGGTTGCATTTGCGAAGACATAGTGCCTCTAAAGTGCGCCTGTGAAGCCTCCTGGTTCCTGGGATTCCACTCACCAGAGTTATATACAGATTAGGGCTCCATGCAATTGGAACATTGGTTTTAAAAGCCTTGAACGCATTCATGTCTTCTCCTTGAAACCTACACATCCAGAAATGATGTAACTGCATAAGACATATATACGACACCCACAAAAGGAGAATAATCATAAAAATTGGGATTACACAAAGTATGTGTATGATGCAGTGGAAGCTCTGAAGTCCTTCGGTAAGATATAGCCTACTATTTAATTTATGCATCGACACGAACATTGAACACTAGTAAAACAGAAGGCAAACACAAAAATTCGGTCTGTAAAGCAAAAAACCTCAGTCTAATGCCTTTGGTAGACACCATGGAGAGCATTGATAGGCAATCCTAGCACAAACAAGAGGCCATAACTCAATGGCACTCCGAATACACTTAAAATCTCTTGATTTCCACCATTACAACAAAGACAACAAATCCATACTGTAATCAATCGAAAACATGACTAAGCTGAATTCCCCTACAAATGGCTTAATACGTACTACTCGATTCTTTACCCCCAAAATAAAAACAAACACAAGCTGAATCATCTCAAGATGAATTCTTTAATCTAAAAAAGTAATCATTTTAGGTTCATCAACACGAAAAATCGTTACTTTGAAACTGATAAGATGGAGGAGGAGGAGAACTAGAGACAGAGGAAATTAGAGACAGATCGAGGAAATGGAATTAAGTAAGGGAGAGTTTAGCGGCGGAGGGAGGTGGGTACCTGTGATAACGGCGGCGAGGGCTTGTTTGATCATGTTGCAGTGTTTCTGAGCTACCATATAAGTTTCGAAATCATTCACAAAATCTGGTAAATTTTTTTTTTTTTTTTTTTTTTGAAAAGCAATTCATTGAAACAAACTAACGATTACAATCGTTTCGAAGGGCATCCCTTATGAAATCGGGAGCAATAACAAACCAAACTTGGCTATCACTATTTCTTAAAGCATGAGAAGCAAAACCATGGGCTATTGAATTTGCTTCCCTTGGAACATATTGAGTTCTATAACCAACATGATTTTGTAGCAGTCGTCTAACTTCATCAACCAATCAGACTTATTGTAGATAGATCAGGATCAGTTGCATGAATATTGGGATTTGTTTTTAAATTCAAAAAATAAAAAGCAAAGATGTTGGGAGGTCACGTGGGCGCACGTGGAGGTGGAGGGTTTTGGGATTGCCGTCGGAAAATAGTCCCAGAACGGACTCAGTCTTTTTATATCGGCGCTTTCTAGATGAGGAAAGTCATTCTTCGAACTTTGGCCGTGTTGTTTTGCTCCCTTGGTAGGTGGTTACATGATTTGTTATGGAAGAGCCTAATCATGTTAAACCCAAAATTGCTCCACTCCAGCTCTTGTAATTTTTGTTTGTTTATGAAGATTATACTTGATGTGATTGTATGAAAATGGGAGCAGTACGGCTCAGAATGAGCTAGCTTATGCCTTTCACGTTAATGTTCTCTATTTCAAGTCTTCGACATAAACAATATGAGCTTCTCGTGACCCTCCAATTTTGACAATGAACGGATCTTATGCGCTCAATTACGAGCATAAAAATTCTTACAACCAAAAAGGTAGTTTTATGAAGTAATATTACAATCTTGGAGGCAGATAATGAGAAACATTGGGAAAAAATAAGAAAATTGTTGAGCGTAATTACGCGAAGATATCGCACATCTAAATTACATCACATTGCGAAAAGGTATCATCCGCATCTACTAGTAAACAGAGCTTTAATTAAGGCTAGATTAGTATCTGCGGTAGTTCTATCTAGTTAGTTATCATTTGAAAACTGTCAATGAGCCGTGGCTTGGTTGGTTAAAGGTGTTTAACTGACAACTTTAAGGTCATGGGTTCAAACCTCATTGACATATGTAGTGTGCGTGAGTTATTAATAAAAAAGTTTTTAAAAAAAAAAAAAAAAAAAAAAAGTTAATCATTTGAAAACCTCATACGTACCCTCTTCCTCACTACTTCACTCTCTCACCTCTTCTCCCAGTCAAAACATTTCACTCAAGGTGAGGGGATAACTGGGCAATATAAAAAATTAAAAAATTAAAAAAAAATTCTGAAGGAGGCCCATTAATTAATAAAACTAAAAAACCAAAAAGATCGAAACAGCATATATCCATAGCCACATTCTTCAACAACAAGCATTGCCCCATTGTGGTTCGGTGTAAATGAGACCACAGGGTCAGCGGACAACTCAAGCAACTGTTGGTTCGCATCAAGGAAGCATAAGACGAAACCCACTTACAAGTTAGAGTTTAGCCTGTTAACATGCATAAATGGTAATTGGACTTATCTTGATTACGTAAATGTTAGATTTATGGTGTGGACTTGTGGACATTCATTTTTTCCTCAAGACCAACTATGCATTTCACTTCAACGGAAGTCACAAAACTAAAGTAGCTTCAAGATTATAATGACATATGGTGACTGATTCGGCATCAATTAACGGGCAAAAACAAAAGAACTGGAGAATCCTTCAATGGAGGGTTAAACGCAAGGGGGCTGAACCATCGGGGAGGATCACCATCAGGCTTAATCATCTCCTCATTTGCATCGAAATAATCCTTTTACAGTCACAGTTCCATACCCGTCATCCCACAAAGGTTCCAACTTTCAAGAACACCGTCTTCTATCTTCTGTTTCTCCTTAACCTTATGCCTCAAACTGCCATTCCCTTGATCACCTAAAGGCCTACTTCCCTCCCTCTCCCCAACTACAGAAGCTCCATTCACTAAAACCGAGTCTGAAGACAAAACTGATGCGTCCTGATTGCCTAATCTTCTAATTTGCACTCTAAACTGAGGCTTGCTGTCGGAGCTTAACGCGAAAAAGTGAGGTCCCCCAAAACCTATAACTGATGCCATGACTAAACAATTGCAGAAGATTGATTCCACACCCAGTGAGAAACTTGGGAACTTCAAAAACTAGCACTTGGGAACAGAAATGAAGGTAAATGTGCTAAATTCAGTTGGCTCCTAAACCACTCTAGTGACTCTACACTAGTCACAGAAATGGTCACAAAAGTGCAACTTGAAGCAGACTCAGAACAGCAAACTGGAGTTTATATACAGCCCAAGTGCCCAACACAGACAGTTCCAAAAGTGAAACTTGAAGCAGACCAAGAATAGCAAACTAGGATATACAGCCTCTCTAGCACAAGCAAAGCTCTAAACTTTATTCTACTGTTAAGAATTATTGGCAGCAAAATGGAACAACAAATGTGAAATAAATACCACACAAATAAATATAGCAAAAATTGAAATTATTAGCCAAGAATTTGGATTCTACCTAAATTAGTTGGGTCTGAGTGGCAGAGAAAGAGTTGGGTCATGTCCATGCTTTTTGCTCTGGTTGTCAATTGGCCACATGTGGGAGAATACAAAGCGGAAAGAACTTGATGCAGCCCTCTATTCAAATAGAAAAAGCTTGTTCTTCTCTCATCCATCTCCACGGCATGCATTCCTGGTAAAACTGCCACTCCCATGCTCCTAGGTGGATGTTAGGAATCATCTTCCTCCATGTCTCATTTCGTTTGTTGCCCAACGGTGTTTGTTCATTGGCCATTTGTAAACGTTTGTTACTTGTAATGCAGAAAATCTATCTGGCCGAACAGAATGATAAAACTTCATAAAACCCATATATGAGGAAAACCAAACCAGTATGGATGAAAAAAGAAAAGAAAAAAACTTTTTCTGTAACCAAAAAAAGAAAAAGAAAAGAAAAAAGAGACACTGGAACTATCAGCTCTGGATCTATTGGTACAAATGCAAGGCAAAATTGGGATTACTGGATTACTGTAGCGTCCTCTAGAAATAAGAACTAGATTCGGGACATTACACGAGCTGAAAGGAAAAGAAATCTGGAAATGGGGAAGAAACGGAACAGTTTTATTCCATGAAATAAATTTCCATAAAAAATAATCCCTTCACTATAGAGATCATTCTATCGCTAGGTGTTTTTTTATAAAATAAATCTACAAGACTTTCATCATCATATGTCTAATTCGGTTGTGCTCACTTCTCATCCATATAGTCGGAAACTCTTATCTACTGCAATATGCCGACACCCAGTTGATTAATTCGCAAGGTCCAGCAAAGCTTGCATGTCACCGATGAAGTTCGAAAATTATAATAGAAGCTGCACCCTGAGGAACATGCTAACCAGAGCCCTCTAAGCAAGTTGGAGGATGCATGGTTATGGTAATCAACTGGCTAGCAAGCTTTACAAGTGTTCTGATTACCATGAGTGTACCAAAAGAATCAATATGTCCCAGTACCAAAATAACTATGACCTGCAAGTTTATATATTAACAACAAAGCTTTAGGAACTCCCCCACTGAACTAACGACATAAACTATAGTCTGTATTAGTATCCTAAGGATGAACACCATAGTAATGAACGTATCTACACAAGTCGATAATGTTTCTTTCAGGATATAAGATAGTCATGCACTCATCCTCATCAAATGATGTGAAATAATAAAATTTGTGTTCCCTCAAACTTTTGCAGACAACCAGTCACACACATAACTACAGTACAAACGAACATTTTTCGTGCTCAACGGTTGTAAATTGAGTGATGGAAAAGCCTGCTATATTTCATCTTACTGAAACAATTTAAAGTTTCAGGTCTCAAGTTCATGACTTTCAACAATATTGAGAGTGAAAATAATTGTTAACCAATAAAAGAGTGGAAATAATTGATGACACATTTTGACTACGTCATTGCTGGACTGATGGCTATAAAGAGCATTTGAGTTAAAGAAGATAGAGAGAAAACAAAACCAGAAAAACCTCACCTCCACAAAATTATGCAGAATAACTGCACTGAACCACCCTGTAATTGAGAACCAGGTCCTCAGTTATGCTCTTTTACGCAGTTGATATGTGTGAGATATTGGCATACCAACTCTGGAACTTTGCTTCCTTCCTTTTTTCTGCTCATGGTTTTCAACATTGGACAGTAGAGATAGCACCAGGTTTGGGTTCTCCTTTAGCTCCCCAAGCCCTTCAATTTCCCTCATAATATCAATTGGTGAGTACTGCGACTCGAGGCTGTGATCTTCAATGCACTGAATCACAGCTCTTAGACCAGCTATTTGGTAATCTACAACCTTTTCCTGAAAGCAAAATTCATCCCCAACAGATGTACATTAATTAAGGATGGTCCTGGATTTATGTATCTACAAGGAACTTGTTGAATGTATCTTTTCATCAAATGATACGTCTTTACTGAAAATTTCAATGCAAATCTTCTTTGCATCCACCACATATTCTTTCAAGAGTGGTACCAGGGGAAACATGTCAATTTGCTTGAAGTTGCAGATAAATGTAACAGCCCTAATCAGCTGCTTTCTCACAATAAGATTCCGAATAATACCTGTTAAGTGAAAAGAAAATTACCCAAACTGCTAGACAGAAGTCGAAAATCCATAGCATCATCACCCAAACTTAATGAAGTTACTATTATCGAATGCATTAACAGCAGAAAGCACAGTAAGAGGATAAAGATGAAACTAGAAGCCTAGAACACAATCACAGTAATACAAGGAAAATACCAGTAATCTAATACCTGCACCAACAAAAATAATCAATGCCAACTCAATCAATATGCTAAGAATTCTACTACTTCACATAACCTAAGACATATCTTGAACTCCTAATTGTACATTGCGTAATACATATCTTGAACTCCTAATTGTACATTGCGTAACACATATTGAAGTCATGACGCATCTTCGGTTTATCAATTAACGCAAAGCACCTTGGCAATGGTCAAACCCATTATCTAGTATCTACTAGATGCAGTATGGATCACGCATATGAAAACTGCGACTGGAGCACAAGGGACACAGAATGGCATCTAGGATAGTCGGTTACAACTAACAAGCATAGAGCCTAATATCATGAATGCAAAGAGAAATAAAATTTAAAAAAAACTTAGATATATACATATGTATGTATGAAAGATAGCAGTACTCGTAGCCAAAAACTTACCAGGGATCACCTCAAAGCTTCTACCATCCTTATCAATCATATCGTTAGAGGCAGGGGTAAGTTCCAAGCACTGATTCACTTCAGAATCAGAATGTTATAACTTCCAATCAAGCTCGTTGCCCTCAACTTGCCTCTCACTTGTATGGAGTGAATCCAAATGCTTAACTTGATCTTCTCCACCACACATTTCTCCAAAATTCCCAATCTCTCGGCCGATTCCAAACCCCTCTTTTCAACCATATCAAACTCTTCCTTCTTCTCGCTCACCCTCACCTTCAACAAATCAAGCTCTTCCACATGTTTAGTAATCAACGGCTTCAGAAAACTCAAGTGGTACTTACTCGATTCCAGCTGCTTCTCCAGCGCTTCCATCTCCACCTTTCTCTCCTCCAGCCGCTTCTCTCTGGCGCCGACCTCCCTTTCCGGTTCGCGGACTTCTCGGAACCGTGTCCGGAGCGAGGCCTCGGTGGACCCCCACCGCGCCTGGAGCTCCTTGAACTGGCGGGTCAGCCCGACGAGCGAAGCAGCCTGCGTTTGGAAGGTGGTGTACGCTTTGCCGAAGCTCCTCTGCCGCTGCTTCAAGTCCGAGTCTTTCGTCGCCGGAGCTGTCAGCTCCTCCATTTTCTGCTCTGTTTCGATTGTCGAAACCCTAGAAATATACGGACAAGGATGGCGGAGAGGAATCGAAAAGGTCGTTGCTTTGGAATTGAAACTAGGGAATTGAGGTCATGTGTCACTACATGACTGTGAGTGAGCTTATTCTGGAGATTCCTACTCACAGGCAGCCAGAAATACAACATGTGTACTAGGGTGTGAAAAGCATTTCGGAGGTTCGATCGGAGTAAAGTAGCAAGCCAAAAAAACATGTGATTAAGAGCAACTCCAACCAAGTTGTTATCTCTTACATGGCTCTTCAACAACTATAATTAACATCAAGAATTCATCTACGATGGACATATTATTTGCCATATGGACCACAATTTCTAAGAACTGAATATGGTCTTTTCTATCTTTAATGCTTTCTCTCTCATTCCTCATTCTTCTCCAAATTTTGTTTCTTCATGCCCATAACCCAATCAACCCTCTCTTCTTCATCTTAACTATAAAATATATATATTTGTTTAACAACTTGGTTGGAGCGAAAATCTTCTAAAATATCAAATTCCATCTCAGCAGTCAAATTTCAAATTTGACAAAAAAATTTGACCATTTGGTTGGAGTTGCTCTAACTGATTGAATAAAACTATAAAAGAGCTCTTTTAGTAACTAGAGGATTTACAGAGTCACAAGATTTTTGGGTTGCATAAGAGTGACTAGGATTCTTAAGCATCAACAATAAGGGAAATAATATAGTCAAGATTTATGGTTTAGACAAGAGTGACCAAGGTTTGTTAAAGCATCATGCGTAAAATTGCTGGGTTCAACTTAATGAACTCTAGGTAGATTCTATATTCACGATCTGGTCTAGAATTATGAGGTCGATAAGAAGCACCAACAAAGGCAGAAGCGTGAACAATCTCAGCAGGAGCAAAGGTGACAGACCAGAAAATGACAGTTTCTAGCTTTCTAGATATGCCAACACATAAGCAAGCTGACTCACATCACGATGGTTAATCAACATACATCACGGTTGAGGGACTAAAAACATTTCACTCCTGTAATTAATAAATAGTAAATAGTGTTAATAAACATGGTACTATTTCACCTACACAATGCTGAAACGTTTCATCTATGTTGCACGGACATTCTTGACACGGTGACACGTGGCGTGTCGGAAAATGTTAACATTTCTGACACGTTGACCGACTCGCCACGTCATCTTACGACACGCCACGTTAGCTTTTGTCACTTAAAAAAAATAAATAGAACAAAAACCTAAACGAGCAATAGAGGTTGTGGCAGTCGCACACAAACAAAGAGAGAAAACGACACAGACGAAGACGTCGCCCATTCGGTCTCTTTTGTTGGCCCATTAGTTCATATTCTTGTCTATTATGTGCTAGAAGTTGTTGGTTGCTTAGTTGCTACTGCTTAGTTTTAAAAGCAAGCTACTGTCCAATTTGAAAACAACCTACTACTTGAGTTTTGCCGCATCGCGCCGTGTCATGTCGCTGTGTTTGTGTCTGTGTCCGTACAACTTAGCGTTTCATCATCCAACCAATCAACTTAACCTAATTATTTACCTTCCTTGCAACATAGTTATTTGTTACCTAAAGTCGTTTGTATATATTTCGTAGACCACGATTTATTCAGTTTTTGAATTTTAATTCTTTCCTTTTGTGTCTTTTTATAAACATTATTACATAATACATAATTTTTTTTTCCATCTTTTTTTCCATCTCGTATCGCTTGTTATTTTCCTTAATCATGATATGTTTTGCGGGAATAACAAATTTTAATTCTTTCCTTATAAACATAATATATCAAAATTTAGTCAATTTTTTTCTTTTCTCAATCTCGTAATGTTTGTCATTTACCTTTTTTTCTTTCCGATTTTAATGGGCATAGAATTTGAGTCAGTCAGTGCGCGAATCTATCGGTGGAGGATAGATAGACGACTAGATTTGTACATTGATTGCTTTTGCCACGTGTATTAAACTTAGGTGAATATCTGATGGTATTTTTTTGCGTCATCAAAATTCAAAAGCATAGCTGATGGTAATTTTCAGGAGGGAGACCGGTAAAATTCAGTATTAAATGCGGACAGCTGTGGTAATATTTTCAGTCAGTGTTTAATGCTGAAATACCTGAGAAGAGGACGCGTTTTGCATATCAGTCGGTGGAGGATAGATTTCTAGATTGACTTCGTGTGCCACGTGTGTTTAACTTATAGGCGGAGACTCGCTCCCAAACCCTACCACTATAAATACATAGAGAAACCCGTTCAGCCTCCACCTTTCATTTTTCTCTTTCTCTCAAACCCCTCTTTTTTTTTTTTTTTCTTTTACTCTTTCTCTCAAACCCATCTCTTCTCTCTCCTGCTCTCACGACCTTCTAGATCCTGAAGCTCTCCTCCCCTCCTCTCTCTCTCTCTCTCTCTCTCTCTCTCTCTCCATATGAAGATTTCAGATGCTGAATTTTTGAAGCTTTGCTTCTTGTCTGATTTGTCGAGTCTCTCGATTTGATGCCTCAGACAAGGAGTGAAATTTCAACTGGGTTGATGACGGAGGTGGTTGTATCCGGCGAATTTGGCCGGAAGTTCTATCAATTCAATGGTTAGTTATTTATGCTTTTTTGTTTTTGTTTTTATCAATTTATAACCAGCCGGTGGTTACATCCGGCGGGTTTTGCCGGAAATTGTTATTATGCTTTTTGTTTTTGTTTTTAATAAAATTATAAATCGGGGGTTCGTTCTTTCTTTTGATCTTCAGAATCCTATTTTTCTCTTCGTTTCTGGTTTGAAACAATTGGGCCTCTGCTGTGTGAGTGAGAGGCCCAATTGGATCTGTAAGATTCATCTGATGGGCCAGGTTTACTGGTTTTTTTTTTCTTTTCTCCTACCGTGGTGTTTCTGGTTTTTCACCTCTGGTATGGGAGAGGCCCAATTGTACGTTTCACATTTTCCCTGATCTGCCTGGGCAGGCCCATATTTGTACGGTAACCCAGCTAGGGTTTCCTATATAGTTTCCAGTTTCCTTTCCAGCTTCCTTAACTGCAGCCTCCAGGTCCAGGAGAAGGAAGAAAAATTGAAGGCTGGAACTGGAAAGAAGCTGAAGGTTATGGCTTGTGGTCTTTTTCTTTTCTCTATTCTTGTTAATGGCTTGGGGATTGTTCAGTGATTATGGTTTTTGATTTTTGTGTTATTATTTAACCTGTTAATGAGAGTCAAATATGTGAACTTGCACATAATCTGAGTTGCAGTGAACAAAATCAGATTGGACTATTTCATTTCTCAATTCAATTGTCATTATTACATTTTATGAATTTCATTTTTGCAGGTGTCTGGAAATGTTTACCATTAACTTTGCCCCGCAGTTGGTGGGCCCTGTTCCTTTGGCTACTGGCTGTGGCGATGGCGGGGATGGCCGAAAAAACCTGAATTCCGGCGATGATGAGCCACGACCATCTGTCCCCAAATTTTTATTTGGGTGGCCTTTGAAGTGGTTGATTCCTAGAAAGGTACCGTCCTTGTTAAGGTTTTAGGGTTTTTGAATTTGTACTCAACTGTTTGTAATTCATCTTTTTTGATTTCAGCCAAAAAAGTCCAAACGCAATAGGATTTCATTCCCTCGAAAAATACCTGAGGTTTCTCTCAAGATGGAATACAAGAAAATCACTCCTGTTCCACCCAAGCAGTTATTACATGACCTTTGAGCCATTGAACTGAATTTCACATTTTTGTATGGAGCTCTTAAACTGAATTTTGAAAGCACATTGAAGTGTTTTTCACATTTTGTATGGAGCTCTTGAACTGAATTTTGGAGCACCTTGAATTGCATTTCATATTTTTGTATGAAATTCTTATATGAAGTTGCTCAAATATCAGTTGCTGAGACTCAAAATGGCATTTTCTTTGATTAAAGCTCTCTATCTTGCTCCAGAAGATGTCTCTCTCTCTCTATGCTCTTTGATTGATTTTTCAAAGCCATACTGATAGGAATGGTAGCTCCGAAGTTGGAATGAAATTGCAAAGCCATCATAAAATCAACTCCAAATAGTACTGATCAACTATCTGAGCGTCGCATACTATATGCATATTGTTATTGAAAGCACAGCTAATTTTTAATTTTTTTTAATTTATTTTTTTTTGAGGAAAAAAAGCATAGCTAAACTTTCCTCCTAAGTAAAATGTGAATGTTAAAGTTGTCATCTTTCTGTTATAGGTTTCTTACCATATGCCATGATTCACCCCTGATTTACTGCATGCGCAACTTTTCTAGGTCAGCAACTGCTTTGTTTCTGAGTTGCATTGATTCTGTTTAGGAGATGCACATATGTACTGACATAACAGATGACATGTATCAAGTACTTGAAAGGTCTGGAAAAAGTATGATGGGATGATTTTGCTGCTTAAGTGATTCGATATTTGAACAACTTATGTAGATCTTCACAGCATTGTCATTTCTTGATGCCTTTTAAGTTTTACTGTTTTATGGGTGTCGAATACTTGTCTTTCTTCTGAGGAAGAAGAACTTAGGTTGGGATAGTTGTCTGAGGTTGAAGCAAAAGTTGAACTTCCTTTTATCCTAATATGTGGGTATGTTCATTTGTGTGTTCAAGTTCAACTTATACCAACAGAGGATTGGATTGTATTGTATTTTCTGAAAATTGTAATAATTGTGTGCTCAAGTTAGGTGTCTTGTGCCACATTTGAAGTGTATTTGGGGGTTGGTTGAGGACCATAGAGGTGATAGAGCCAAGCCCTCCTCAGTATCTCTTTGACTTTCAGTCGCCAGATACAGTAAATTGCTGAATAGCAGGTGCTTTCGGAAATCTTTGTCTTTCTGATTCCACAAGGGGTCTATGGTTGGTATGTAATATGTATAAGTTTAGGGTTTATGGGTTTAAGGTAATCTGGAGTTTACAGTGTGCTGGATTCGGATACAAATTTTTCATGGATTATGTACATCAACTTGGGGCTGAAGAAATCTGAGTTTCATTGCATGTTTTCTTGGGAATTGAAAGGGTTGGGATCTCTAAAATCCTAAAAAAAACAAACCCATTACAAGTTTTTGTTTTTGTTTTTGTTTTCGTTTTGTTGACAGTAAAAATAAAGGGTAAGAACTAAGAACATAACAAAACGATGGCAACTTTAACTATCAAATTTTACTTTGAAGGATAAAAGTTTAGCTGTGTTGTAAATAACAATATGTATGTGAGACTCAGATTATTGATCAGTACTATTTGGCGTACCTACCTAAAGTTCAAAGATGATATTTATGTTCTTAAAATATTCAAATGGGAAGATGGAGTTGACCAGAAAGATTTTGTAGTTGATTTTTTGAAGGCTTTGCAATGGTCATTCCAACTCCAGAGTTACCTTTCCTTTCTGTATGTTTCTCACAACCAAGATTTCCATTTGTCAATATACTCAAGTAGGTACATCCATTTCCCTCTCAATAATTACTAGTACACTAGACCAAATCACAATCAAGCACCCTTCCATATGTACCTTGCATACTTAAACCACCTAATACATACAGTGCTGACATTTGAAGTAGTCCCAGAAACGTCAAGCCACAATACCACCAAGTTTCCGACATGGGAAGCCTTCCGGTAAATCTTTCTGTTCTTTACCTTTTCTGTTTCCTGGTACCCATTTTAGATTCTCATATTATTATGCTAAATGCATGTTACAATCTCTTGTGCTCATTTTTGTTCTTGTTTGTGTTGGTGTGTGATTTTAGTTTACTACCTCTGATCTTCACACAAGCACTGGAGGATTTGTGAGCAGCCCAACATTGCTATGTACACCCCTAATGGGAACCACAGTGGACCAAATGCTTATTGAGATGCACAAGGCTAAGGAAATTGGTTCTGATGTTGTGGAAATCAGGCTGGACTGTTTGAGAAACTTTAACCCAAGTTCAGATCTTCAAATACTTATCAAGCAGAGTCCTCTGCCTACTCTTGTCACTTACAGGTAATGAACACTTGAGCAACATGTAATCAAGGCTGGAACATAACCTGGGTTTATGTTTTGTCAAGTACTTACCATCCTTTGTTAACTCTTCAGGCCAGTTTGGGAAGGTGGTTAGTCTTTGAAGCTAATGATTTCACCAAATATTTCACAAGAATATTTCACAAGAATTTGGAGCATTTGCAAAACAAGCATTAATAATACACGTGTCACAAGCATTAATATTGTGCCTAATAAACACATAATATTCAACGAAAAATGTCATTGAGCGCCAAAATTGATATTAAAATCAAAACCGGCTTATAATAATACACGTGTCGACCTGTTGTCTCTGCTAATGGGTCCCTTTTTTCTGGAGTATGGTATCTCATTTTTCCGCATTTCATTGATCACTCTAATTCACTGATCTCTCTCTCCCTCACTAGCTTCCTCAATTTTTGTCCGTACAGTTTTAGGGTTTCCACAAAAATCGGTGAAGACGATGGATGAGAAAGAGGCCAGCTTCCGCAGAAAGTTCGAGGCTTTCCAGACCCAGGCGGCCTCCCTCGTCCAGCTGACCAAGCAGTACCAGGAGCTCCAGGCCCGGTTCGACTCGGCCCAGAACGACCTCCGGAACCGGTTGCGGGAAGTCAAGGCACGGGAAGACCGAATCGGAGTCAAAGAGAAGGAGGCGGAATCGAGTAAGAGCCACTTGCTATCCCTGAAATTTCTGATTAAGAAACATGTAGATGAGCTTGATTTGTTGACTGTGAAAGTTAGGGAGAAGAGGGAGGCGTTTGCAGTGGCGGAGATTCGGATTAGGGAGAAGAACGATGAGTGTGAGTTTGTTGAGAGATGTCTAAATGAGAAGCGGAGAGTGTGTGGTTTGAAACAAAGGGAGATTGAGGAGTATGAGAAGGAGGTGGAATCAAAAAGGGGGGAGCTTGGTTTGATTGAAAAATTGAGGGAGGAGATTATCAGGGAGATGGATTTGAGAGCGAAAGAGTTTTGCTTTCTTGAGAAGGCAATGGGGGAGTGGTGTTGTAGGCTTGAATTGAAAGAGAGGGAGATTGAGGGGATGTGTGAGAAGTTTGAATTGAGGACGCAAGAGTTTGAGCTTAAAGTTGAGGAGATTGCTGTTATGGATAAGAAGGTGGAGGAGTGCCTTAACGAGATTTTGATCAAAGAGAGGTATTTGGATTCAGTCTCGCATGAAGTGAAGATGAAAGAGGGGCAACTTCAAGATCAAGCTGAAGAGTTTGAGTTATTTGCTTCTCAAGTGAAGACTAAATATTTGGAAAAGAAGAAGCATTTTGCTTCACGTGAAAAATCGATGGAAGCACGACAGAAGGCCTTGGATGCACTTGAAAAATCAATACAAGAATGCGAGAAGTCTTTGGATTCAGTCTCATCTGAACTCAAGATGAAGGAGGTGAAAATTGAAGAGCAAGCCAAAGAGTTTGAGTTGTTTGCTTGTCAAGTGAAGGCTGAACATTTGGAAAAGGAGAAACACTTTGCTTCCGTTGACAAATTGATGGGAGAACGAGGGAAGACCTTGGATGCACTTGAGAAGTCGTTACAAGAGAGCAAAGAGCATTCAGAGAGACAACTTGAAGAGCAGGACAGAGTACTTCAATCAAAGCAAAATCTATTCGATTCTCAACAGTTGGAAAGAAAACAGCAACTAGACTTGTTTGGAAAATCCGTACAAGAACGTGAAAAGCAGTTGAATGCATTCCAGGAGTTGGTTCAAGAGCAGAAAGAGCATTTAGATTCGCTCTCCCACCAGATGAAAGAGAGGCAACTTGAAAAGCAGGGCAGAGAGCTAAAACTGAAGCTAACACATCACAAGTCTCAAGCGAAGGCTGAGCAGTTGGAACTGACACCCGCCGCTAATAATATGATTATTCCATATTGTACAAGTGACCAACCAGATGGTAAAATCTTGCAGTTGCCAATCGATGAGAGGTTAAACAAGGTTGAATCGGAGGGTGGCGAACTGTCAGCTCTTTTAGATGCAGATGAGATTTTAAAGCTTCTTGGAATGATTTCGCAGCATAAGCAGACTTTGAAGTTATGTCAGACACTTGGTTTTGAAGATAAAATTCCTGGTAAGTTTGTTAAAATTGGGCCTTCATAGAGTGTTGTTTCTGTTCCACTTTGACTACTGTACATTATCTCTCGGTATGTTCCTTTATTTATCTTTGAACTTTACAATATACTGAGTATATATGCGTCTCAAGTTCTAGGATACTAATGTGGATACTAATGTGAAGGTCATAGATGCCATTAGTGTGTCCCTTTCACTAATGTGATACTTATCTTCTGCTAGGTTATTATACTGCATATAGGAAATGATAGGCTGACGACTTGGAACAGGCCTTGACATGATTTCACTAGCCAAGGATACTTCACAATTACGAGATGCGTACCTTGTTAGAACTATGTACAATAACAACATTAGTTTTTTTTTTTTTTTTAAGTTGACAACAATACCAAACTAGCCCTCAGCTTACTCGAGATTCGAATTTTAAACCGGTCTAAAGTGAGGGGTGACCCACCAGGCCACAACCAACAAATCTCGTCCTTTCAGACCTCGTAAATTACCATATTACCCATTTCCCATACGTGGGATAATGCTTGTTTAGGTTTTTGTTGTTGAATACTTGAATACAGAACTCTGAACCCTGTAGCCGTCCAAGCTCTTTCTCCACAACCACCAGAATAAATCCTCTCTGCATGACATAGAAAACGTTTTCTTCCCCCCGATCAACCTCCAAATTTGAATTCATTGTTTTCTGATCTTGCTTTCCTTGTACTTTTCTTCTTCGATCTGTTCACATTTCGAAAAACGTCATCCCGTCATCTTTTATCTTCTTATTCATGCCCAAAGTTTCATCCCAATACTGCAATAGAGATGTTTCCTACCTCAAGTCTTCAACCCTCCAAATGGGTATCTGCTCAAAAGCTTGAAACTTTTCATTTCTGGAAAGCCCAATTTTCCGAAGGTACTGTCTTTTTCTCTTCAACTGCTTGTACTCTTTTGTTTCTTCCATGGTTTTAGTTACTATGCATTTGGTTGTAAACTTTTTGGACTAATTTTGTGGGTAAATTATTCTTCTTTGTTTTTGGTGATGCACTTGTGTGTTATGGGTGGTTTTGGTTTTCTTATATAAAGTAATTGCAATGTATATGATGCAGATTAGGTGTTTGAAAAAAAAAGAAAAGGTTTTGGTGTTGTAGAAGGCCTGAAGAGTAGGGATAGGGTTTTAGTTAGTGGGTAAACACAATGGAGGAGGTATGCTTGAATTTGGAAGAATGGAAGTTGGAGGTGTGCAAGCTCAAAAAGGCCTTTAAGAATTGCCTTTCCAGTTGCAATAAGATTGAAGATTGCTTCAGCTCAACCCGGAAATCGTTAGAGACTAAAACCCAAGAGCTTAAGGCCCGGGAGGAGGCAATCGGGCTCCGAGAGAAGCAGTTGGCAGAGACAGAGTCCAACTTTCAGTCCCTGTGGGGAAATAGGGAGAAGGAGTTGGATGCAATTGAGGAGGTGGTTACACAGAAGCTAGTACAAGTTGATGAAGTTACGACTGAGTTGGATCGTGTTAGTTTACTGGTTGAAGAAAAGAGGCAGGAGCTTGATACTAAAGAGAAGCGGTTTTTGGAAGTTGACAAGTTGGTTAGAGAAAATGAAAAGGAATGTGATTTGATCCAAAACTGTATTGAAGAGCGGAAGAGGAATTTGAGGAGGCTTGAGAAGGTTAGTGGGGAAATGGATGTGAAAATGAAAAGTTTTGGGGAAATGGATGTGAAAATGAAAAGTTTTAGATTGCTTGAGAAATCCATGGAGGATTGGTGCCATAAGCTTGACTTGAAAAAGAAGGAACTTGAGTGATCCTCTGAGAAGCTTGAGTTGAAAAAAGGGTTATTGAATCAAACTGTTGGAGAATTAAATGTTCTTGATGACAGGGTCAACTGCTGCCTTGATGAAGTTCAAAGGAAAGAGAGGGAACTTGAACTGAAAGAGACACAAGTTGAATCAAAAGTTGAGGAGCTCAAGTTGACAGAGATAAGGGTCGACAAACGCCTCTATGAAGTTGAATTGAAAGAAAAAAATCTCGATTCACTGAAGAAGTCAGTAGACGAGGAGAAAAAATGTTTGGTGTCACTCAGTAAGATTGCTGAAGAGCGCAAAAAGCATTTGGAGTCGCAGCAAAAGTTGGTAAAAGAGCGCAAAAAGTGTTTGGATTCCCTATCGGATGACCTTGAGAAGAAAATGAAGGGACTTCATCAACTGGCCAAAGACCTTAAATCAAAGATACAATCTGATTGTCAATTGAACACTGAGCAATCTGAACATACTCCTGGGGCTAACAATGAAGCAATTCCTAAATCTGGTAATAATGGTGTGTGCATCATTTTTTTACGTTGTTGTCGACATGTTAAAACTGAATTCTTTAAAATATCGGTGTTGTCTTCCAATATAAGAAGAAAATTGAAAGGCTGAATGAGTTTGGTTCTCGCATCTTTGTATAGCATTGGCTGCATTCCCTCTTTTCCATAACTCATAGGTTAAACAAAGACTGGAGTTGTACTTTTGCATTTTAGAGCAGCATAGTATGGTAGTCACCCGCTTTAAAAAGTTGTTGCTAAGCAGTGAGTTTTGGAATTATTTAACAATTGTCCTTCTAGGCCTACATATTATAACATTTTCCTGCTTCCTATTTAACTATGTATATGCATTTCAAAAAGAAAAAAGAACTATAATATCTAATGCTGTTACCAATTAATCATCTTTGACTAGTTCTTCTCGTTACATTTTCAGTTCAGTGGACATATCTTCTGCTACGCCTGTTCTTCATTTTGATACTATTAATCTTTGATACTTGAAAATTTTGCATACACAAAATCGGTGTTTAGGCCGGCTGTCTTGAATTTTCTCATAAATACCATCTGATATTTGAAATATGCAAACATAAACCTCAATATCTCATGTTTATTATTAGTTTTGGTTGCTCATAATTATGTTTGACATGTTACATTATAGGCCAATTGCTCACTAACCTGTATCTGCCATTTCTTTGTATCTATTGCAATTGCAGTCACCAACATCATTTCTTCCCCTGCAAAAAAGGAAAAACTAAAATTGTCTCTGGCCACAAATTCAGCCATTTTTCTTTCTTCCAACCTTGATGACTCCAAATTCCCATCCACAGACATTGAATCGCAAGTAGTTCAGCTGGCAAAAAAGGTGAATTGGAGACTTTTTGCCCCATCTGTTGGTTCTAATGAACACAATGAACAGAGAAAAAGGAAAGAACCTGATAATTTGACTTATTCTCGAAGAAGAGTTTCAACCAGGAAAGAACCTGATAATTTGACTTATCATCGAAAAAGAGTTTCAACCAGGACAGCAATTTAAGCATCTTCTGGTTCCTAGAATGAAGCCATTCATGGTAACTATTTAACACCAAAATGTAGCCTAATTCTCAAGACACCTTTTTCAGTGCAAAGTTCTCATTATAGTTTGGCAGACACCCCTGATGATGATTGTGAGATAGCTGCCATTGTGGAGAAGCATGTAGAATATATGTAGACTGACTTGACTTTCATGTATGAAGTTAGAAACCTTTGACATGATGAGAAGTACTTGAAAAATTGTGGAGCCATGATTTAATTTCAGTTGGAAATATAATTGGTTTCTGCATAGCATAGAAATGTTCTGCAAATTGCAAGGAAGTTCTTCATTCCTGCAATCCATATTGGCATGATATTTCCTTATTTTTATCAACTATATATGTTAACATGTAATATGTTGTCACTAGTCACATAATTTCTGCTTCCTATCATTTCTTAGAGAAGACATGATACTAGAGCATGTTTTTAATGAGTAATGAGGTAATAATGAAGCTGCCAAGTCTCACGGTAGATGCAACATTTCTAGCAGAAAGCAAAGATGAGAAGCAGCCATATTGAAACATCATAATGGCTTCTTCTTTTTTTTTCATTTGATTTGAAAAAAGAAAAATTACAGTACAAAGAGAAAAACCTATTACAACTTTATAGTTTATACCAATACACCATGACTGGAAACCTTATAGAGAAATGGGAAATGGCTGTCAATTGTCTGATGTCATAAATCATTAGCTTGCTAACCTCACAGTGTTGTAGATCTGCAAAATCTTTACAAGGAAAAAGATAATAATTTTACCGTACATTCATGTCACTGTAAACACTCTTGATCGAGTTTCTGGGTTAGGTGAAAAAGTTAATAGTATTGACATCTTTCCACATTGAAGACCATATCCATTTCTGAGAAGCCTCACATTCAGAAAATGAACTCAGCTTTCTGAATCAGTGGTAAACTTCTCATCTTAGTCTGAAGTGAAGTTGAGAGAGGAGAGATTGAAGGGTTTAAAGGAGTTGATTGGGAAATGTGATGAGGATTGAGGAGGTGAGGCTGAACAAGGCAATGGAGGCGTGGTGCTGTAGGGTTGAGATGAAGGAGAGGGAGGTTATTACTGGTATTTTCCTTGCATTACTGTGATCATGTTCTAGGCTGCTTCTAGTTTCATCTTTATCATCTTACTATGCTTTCTGCTGTTAATGCATTCGCTAATAGTAACTTCTTTAAGTTTGTGCTGATGCTATGGGATTCGGCTTCTGTCTAGCAGTTTTATGAGTCCTTCAATTTTATTCGCTTACAGGTACTATTCGGATTCTTATTGAGAGAAAGCAGCTGATTAAGGCTGTTCCATTTATCTGCAACTTCAAGCAAAATGACGAGTTTCCCCTGGTGCCACTCTTGAGAGAATATGTGCAAAAGAAGAGTTGCACTGAAATTTTCAGTAAAGACATATCACATGATGAAAAGGTATATTCAGCTAGTGCCTTCTAAATAGATAAATCGAGGACCATCCTTAATTAATGTACATCTCTTGGGGATGAATTTTGCTTTCAGGAAAAGGTTGTAGATGACCGAATGGCTGATCTAAGAGCTCTGATTCAGTGCATTTGAAGATCACGGCTTCGGTCGCAGTACCCACCAATTGATATTATGATGGAAATTGAATGGCTTGGGGAGCTAAAGGAGAATCCAAACCTGGTGTTATCTCTTCCGTACAGTGTTGAAAAACATAAGCAGAAAAAAGGAAGGAAGGGAAGTTCTAGAATTGCTACACCAACATCTCACACATGTAAGCTGCGTAAAAGAGCATAATTGCCAAGTTTATTGCCATAGAGAATGATTGAATTGTGAAACACCTATCTTGTTTCAAAGTCTTTCCTGCACAATCCTCATATGGTATGGCCTCGAATCATCCTAACTTACTGATTGAACAACTTTTGTATGTCTACAAATGCTTCATTTTTGTTTGTTTGTTTCCAATGCTTCCTATAGTGAGGCATAAACCGTTATTGATGAGGATTGCTTAAACTCCCCAATATGCATAGCACGTATCGTTTAACAACTCAGTTGATACTGAAACGGTTAGGATTTAAGTTTTCTTTCACAGTGTGTTTGGATGCGGGTGAATTCCCGAGAATTTAATCAAAAATAAAGAATTCCCAATTTTTTAGTACCGTTTCTCTTGTTTAGATTCTTATCCCATGAAATTAGAATTTCCATGAAAAAATAATCGTAGAATTTGGGAGGTTAAATTCCCAACTTTAATTCTTTACAAAATATGTGTCATTTGTCAATTCCCGTAACTGAGGTTAGTCTGAATACAAATTCTTGTCATTTTAAAAGTCTATATTATGAAATCGAAACAATGGATTTCTCAATTAATGGAATTGTAATTCCCATGATTTTAAAATTTGTATAAAATTTAAATTCATTCAAACGCACGCAGCATAACTGCTATTTAACGCCAACTAACGAAGTCAATTACTGACTTATCCACGTGTCAGAATCTGACGGTGAAGATACTGGGTGCATTGTATAATTTTCGATAGATTAAAATCCAAACAAACGTCAATTTTGAACAGAAACTCATACGCAGGCTCTGATTCGGATTCAGTAGGACCCGGAACTTGCCGCAAGAATAAGGCACCTCTTAGAATGTAACTTTCATTAACAAAACCAAAACTATTCTTCTCCTATGACTGCTTGTATTAGTCTAGCTCGTAAGGCTTTCAACGCACATCACTTTTTCAACATGAGTTTACTTCTTCAAAACTTTCACTACTTACTCAAGCAAGGTATGGTTTTCCAAGTAAAAACTCACTACGATGCGCCGTCTTGATAGGAACTTTAGCGGTGCCTAAAGCATCATCATGAGCATTTTTGAACCAAAAAAAAAAAATATCGTCATGAGCATTAATCTTTGAAGCAAATGATTCCACAAATATTTCGCAAGAATTTAAGAACTAGATGGAAAAGCATGGACGCACTTGCAATTCTAGCTGAAAGCAAAGGTGAGAAGCAGTTTATTATGAAACCTTACAATGTTTTATTTTTATTCGATTGGAAAAAGAAAAATTACACTTAAAAGACAAAAACCTATTACAGCTTATACCATGATAATCAAAATCGAAAACCTTACAGACAAAAAGGTAGTGCTCTATTCAACCTAGTAATAATGTTCATAGAGTCGTCCATGATATGCCCTAGCATCTAACCCAAATTTCTTCCAGACATGCTTGAATTCAATAGCGTTGGAAATGGCTTGTCGATTGTTTAATGTAATGAATCAGTAGCTTGGGTGGTTGATTTGCAAAATCTTTATGAGCAAAAAAATAATAATTTTACAGTGCTATGATAGCACTGTAAAACACTTCAGTTTCTGGGTTAAGTGAAAAAGTTAATACTATTAACATCTTTCCCCATTGAAGACCATATCCATTTCCATGGTTACCATTGTTATTGCCACACCACTTCTCTTCCTCTTACTCTGTATAGTAAGATTCCCCACCAATCACCTCCCTTCATTCTCCCCACTCTCAAATCCAACGGTCACAAAACACCCATTTGAATACGGCAAGTCCTTAATAGACTCTGATACCCGCTGAAAAAATTTCAGAAAAAACATTCATTACTGTACCAAAGCACAAAAAAAGAAAGAAGCAGCCTTTTAGCTTTGATCATCATCCCCATTTCAGAGAAACCTCACACTCTCAAAAGACCAAGCCTTTACCTCAGAAATGGACTCAGTTTGCTGAATTTGTGGTATTTTTCATCTTTATTCTGAATTCGTGGTTAAAGGTTTCATTTTTTCTACTGAACAAGTGGTAAAGTTTTCATCTTTATTCTGAATTTGTGGTAAAATTTGCATCTTTAGTCTGAATTTGTGGTTAAGTTTGCATCTTTGGTCTGAATTTGATGTAAAGTTTTCATCTTTAGGGTTTTTGGGAGGCTAATGATGACGGAGGAGCGGTTTGACCCGACCCGGAACCGGGTCCGGGCCGGGTTCCGGGAGCTGGGAAGGTTGGTGAAGCAGATGGAAGGTGTAGAGTTGAAGCTGAGGTGTGATTCTGAAGCGAAAGCGGTGGAGATTGAAGAAGGTAAGAAGAAACTGAGCTGTCTTGAGTTGAAATTTGAAGAGAAAAATAGAGAGCTTAGTGCTAGGGAGAAGAGGATAGAGGAGCTTGAGGGGAAGGGGGAGGATGTGAAGGTGAGAGGGGAGAGATTGAAGGGTTTACAGGAGTTGATTGTGAAATGTGATGATGAGGTGACGCTGAAGAGGGTGAGGATTGATTTGTTACAGAAATCGATGATGGAGTGTTCGAATATATTGGAAGCTAGAGAGAGGAAGATCAGGGAGTGTAATGTGGGTTTTGATTTGCTTAAGAAGTCGATGGAGGAGTGGGGATGTGGAGTTGAGATGAAGGAGAGGGACGTGGAAGGGTTTGTGGTGAAGATGGAGTTGAAGGGGAAAGAGGTGGAGTCGAAAATTGAGGAGCTTGAGTTGATTGATAAGAGGGTGAAGGATTGTGTTGGTGATGTTGAGTTGAGAGTAGGGCAGTTTGAAGAACTTGAGAAATCGATGCAGGATGGAATGCAAGAGTCGGTGCGTGAGGGGGAAAGGAATTTGGATTCAGCTCGAAAGGCAGTGGAAGAGAGGGAGAAGGTTCTGGAGTTGCTAGGCCGGAAACTTGAAAGGAAGGAGAAGGAACTTGAAGAGCAGGCCAATGAGGTTAAGTTGAAAGAGAGTGTAGTAAAATCGAGGATTGAGGAACTGGATTCAAAGGACAAGATAATGAATGAACTCCTCAATGATGTTCAATTGAAGGAAAAAGGCTTGGAATCATTTAAGGAATCATTACAAAAAGACAGAAAGCATTTGGATTTGCTCCAAGAGTCGACAGCAGAGCGTGAGCAGCAGTTGGATTCACTCCAAAGATCGGTGCAGGATCGTGAAAACAGTTTGCTTTTGAAACAAACATCGGTACAAGAGCGTGAAAGAAATGTGGATTCACTATACCATGGACTTCAAAGGAGAGAAAGGGAACTAGAAAAGCAGGCCAAAGAGCTTGAATCAAAGCAGAAACAGTTTGATTCGCAGAGGAGGGGTAAGCATTTGGAACCTAACCCTGCTGCTAGAGATGCCAATGTTGTTTCATCCACTAGTGATCAATCCCGGATCAACATGGATGGTCGAAGCTTACAGTTAGTCATGAATGAGCAAGTGGAAAAAATTGATTCCGCAGGTAGCCTAATATCAGATGTTCTACATGCATCATCAGACCCGGCGAAATTGGTTTTGGATGCAATGGAAGGGTTTTATTCGTCAGATCTTGATGTGGAAAACAGAGATCTTGATCATTTGAGGGTTGTAAGAAAGAGCTGTATTCTTTTGCTACAGCAGTTAAAGAGAATGTCACCAATAATTAATCCTCAGGTGAGAGAAGAAGCAGTGAAATTGGCAGCTGTTTGGGATGAGAAGATGGCAGATACCGCTGATGATGATGATAATAGTTGGGGGGCTTTGGGCTTTTTGCTGCTGATCACTACATATGAATTGACAAGTAATTATCATTTGAGGGAGCTTCGAATGCTTCTTGATATGGTTTCTCAGCCAGAACAAGTTGCTGAGTTAAGTAGGGCTCTTGGTATCACTGATAAGGCTCCTGGTGAGTTCTTTTTGTGTTTCAAAGTCATCTTTCTGTAAGTGTTGCTTATTTTATCACACTGATAACATCCATATCACAATAAGCATTTGATAATGTTTATGGTTGGCCTTAGAAGACCTGCGCTTTAGATGACAAGAGAAAATGAATGTTCATATTTCTTGCATTGTACTGAATATTGCTGGTTACATTCACTATTGGGCATGCCTTATATTCTGCAGTTTACTCCCAGCATCTAAGTTGTAATTTAGCTCAAAAAGTTGCAAGCAAGGAATCCATTAGCTTAGTTCATGATGATTATCCTTTTTGGTCGTTATATACTTCAAAGATCATAATTTTGCATTGCAAATGATTTGTTGTTTAGGAACTGAACTCTTCTTGACATGTGTGCCTCCTTCGCTCTTCTTGACGTACCATTTCATCGTACGTCTTTTAATTTCAATTTGTGCAAGTATAAATCAGTCTTTTATGCTGTCTATCTTCGACCAGAAGTACCACCTCATGGTTGATGTATGTAACAGAAGAATTGTCTTGTTCATCTTTAGTTTTGGTTAAAATATTAAAATGTAATCACTTAGCAGTTTAGCCAAATCACCAATTAATACAATTGGCATACAATGGTCTGCATGTAGTGCTTCATAATTCATATTCAAGTTTATCGACCGACTAACCCTTTTACTTCCTTTTCTGTGTTTCTTATTATACTTGCATAGTGATGAACGCCGTTTCTTCCATAGTCAAGTCTGAGCCATCAGAATCTTCACTGGCTCGAAATGAAGCAATCCTTTCTCCTCCAAATAATAATACACAGAATGAAAGGATTGTTTCACTTTCTTCCATTGCCAAGATTAAGGTACCAGAATCTTTTGGAACTAGAAATTCAACAACTCTTTCTTCACTGAATAATGCTGAGCAACCAGAATCTTGTCTTACTAGCAATGTAGCAACTTTTTCTTCAACGAATAATTCTTCACAGAAAAACTTGTTGGTGGCTCTTCAATCATCATCAGATCCAGCAAAACTTGCTTTGGATATGATGCAACGGTCTTTTACATATTACTGGAGTCATAGAGATGTTAGTTCCAAAGAAAAGGTTGTATCGAGTAATATTTCTCTATTGAAGACTCTGATGGGACTCTCCATACATGTTGGACCTCATCTGAAAGAAAATGCAACAAATTTAGCATCCCAGTGGAGAGCACAGTTGATAGCTGATGCTGAGGATTCATTGGAGAGTTTGGGATATTTGCTGTTTATAGCTATGTATGGATTGGTTGCAACCTTACCTGAAGATGAGATTATAATGCTTCTTAGAAGGGTTTCGCAGCATAGACAGTCTCTATTGTTATGTCAGACACATCCTTTTGCAGATTATATCCCTGGTTAGTTTCTTCAAAATTAGCTTTCATGTTGTGATGTGTATATCCCTGGTCTCCAAACTTTTCTTTCTTGGTATGCTTTTCAAATCTTGGTTTTCATTTTTATGAACCCTACAATTTTTCCTTTCCATGCATTGCAGATTTTATACAGATGCTTATTGAAAAGAAGCTACTGATAGAGGCTGTTAAATCTATTTGTGCCTTCAAATTAAATGACAAGCTCCCCCCAGTGCCACTCTTAAGAGAATATGTGGAGGATGTAATGATGTCTGAAGTAATTTGCAGGTCACAGATGACACCTGATGAAAAGGTACCTTGTAGCACTTTCTTGGATTTCCATTTACTTCTGTTTAATCAATTACCTCTAGGATTATCCGCAGTGTAAAAATATGATGGCTTTATTCATTTTTATTATTTTTCACAGGATAAGGCTGTGATTGGTAAGATAGCTAAGCTAAGAGCTGCCATTCAGTGCATGAAAGATTACAACCTCGAGTCTGAATACTCGAAGACTGTTGAAATCCAAATAGTTCAGCTGGAAATGCTCAAGGAAAAATGGAGAAGTTTGGCGCCCAAAGTTGAACAAGAAGAGAGAAAAAGAAAGAACCCTTGTGCTAGCTCTTCTGCCCCAAAGTCACAACCAGGAAAAGTATCAAAAATAAAAATCATCTTCAGTGGTTCGAAACACTAATGTGAAGTTCCACTCCTGCGAAACTACGAAGTAACACTTTATATCATAACCCGGGATAACCTTCCCTCTGCTAATTGCTGAAGATAGTCTACCATTCACTCCTAATCGTACGCGTATCCATGGCACAGCTTTTAGGAAAAAGCTCATATTTTGAATGAACTGCCGGTAGAAACTAGAAAGTAGAGACCCTTGACATAGGTGAATATGTATGTAGTTCTTTAAATGGTGTCCACTGTTAATTGGGATGGTATTAGCTTGTGTAGTATTCCAGGTTAGTCTATGCTGATTTAACTCATCTCTATATTACTAGGTTTGTTGGCTTTAGGTTATTTAGTTTTTTACCAAGTAGAAAGTATTGACTTTTAGTTCATTCTCAATTTTAATGCATAAACCACAAAAGAATCAACCCCAAGCTAGCACAGTTTACTCCAAGCTAGAGAAAAAGGCCTCAAAGATATAGTTGCTGATGGTGATTCTAAACCCAATAGCATTGCATCATCAAACTGCTAGGAGCGAAATAAATTAGAGGATCATCAGGCTGCTACAGACAAGTCTAATTACATAGCATCATCAGTTCATTACCCAATCCTAAAGTTACTAACAGCAATTTCATTGACAAAATAAAGCATATTTAAGATGAAATAAAGAAGAAGAAACTAGAACATAATCACAATGCACAAATAAATAAGGACAAGTTGAACTGGTGCAAGATACATTTCAGCGAAAAAATAAATCTGATCCTCAGTTCTTTATAAATAATCCCAACCATTCAACCAACAACATGTGAGCAGTACTACTTAACTATAATATTGTACATAGTCCTAAAACAGCTGACAATTCGCTCCCTCCGATTCAGCCATCTAAATCAGTAACTGTTTCATAAAGCTATTAATCGCATTTTCTCCACAACACTTGTCATACACATCGATAAATTTGTTTAACATCGTTTGTTGCACTCGGTACTTTTTTAGTTTGCTTGTACTTGTCAACTGTGTTCAATTTGTATACCAATACCGATAGATAGGAGGTATCCTTTCATCATAATAATCCCTATAGCTTCGCAGATGGTGGCCGTCTTCCCTATGAAGTCAATTGTTGTGGCAACCCAATATGATTTAGTTGTATTACCGGACGCCTTGCATAATACATGATCAGGTTGCGGGGTGGCACTGGTATTCTTTCTTGTTAACTCGGCAGCGGCGGAGGTGGCGGAGGCGTTGGTGGAGCATGTGCTATCCATCATAAGTTGTGGTAGACTTCTATATGTTATGAGATGATCTAAGGTAGGTCTAAAACCAACTGTTCCAATAGCTCGTATACCAGCTATGAATACTCGGACACAAAACTTGTATCCTCTAGACCGAATTCCATCAAATATAAATGATTCCAGCTCTTTTGCGGTGGTGGATGCGGCGGCGGAGCATGTACTGTCCATCATTGGTTGTGGTAGAGTTCTATATTTAACGAAATAATCTAGGGTGGGTTTAAAGCCAAATGTTTCAATAGCTCGCAAAGCATCTTTGAATCCTTGGCCATAAACGTCATCGATTTTACACTGAATGTTATTTACTAAAGACTCTCTCAGCTCTTCTGTATATTGAACTTGTTTATTGGTTTTGTGCGAGTTATCAAAACCACTTGAAGGAAACCACTCCAACCATTTGTGAGCCATGAATTCGCATAAACCTTCTTCAGTCCTTATGAATTCCTTACAGTCTCCCATATACGGTATACCTATCAATATTATACAAATAGGTAGGAACACATGTTTATGGATGATGATCACTAACATATATAATCAATTAAGTACAAATATAAGTCGATCGATAAACCAAAAAGATAAAATTTCGTTTTCAAACCTTGTCCACATATCCATGCATGCATCATCTCATGAGCCAAGATCGCTCCTATTTCTATGCTGTATATGCACGTACAAATTAATTACTTGAGATAGAAAAATTGCAAAGCCAAAAAAATTGAACAAAAAGTTAAAGAGGAATACTTGACCTATTCCATAAAGCTGGGGAAATATGATCGATGTTATAGGATTCATAAACTATATCAAGGTGTGTGTATATATATATATATATATGTATGACAAAGAACACGTGTACATACTCTGGTTTTCCGAACAAAATTATGATTGTCCGTCCTAGTGCGAGCTTCCAAACCTTTTTGTTATCTCCTCCACTTCTTGAATATTTTTCTATCTGTTACAGAGAAAAAATAGCATATGTTTGGTTTACCATTTTAATCCACATATATAACTTAATATGATAAACAAATATAAACTGCAGGATCCATATATATGATTAGATCATGACAAATCATTCAAATTTAAAATATCATCATAGGGATGCACATACAGTTTTGGACAGATTATACTAAATCATTCTTTTTTTTTTAATCTAGATCTTAAATCTTATCGTTTCATGATATATAGAGACCAAAAAATTGAACAAATTTTGGAGCGTCTAGATCATGCAATTCCATAAAAGAAAAAAAAAAGCTAGTCAAAAATTCAATATTTTTGAGGCTAAATTCTTACCGTTTGAATTCCACTTATGATAAGTCTGGATATGATACAATTTATATTTATATCCCATATACTGGGAATGAACACGCCAAGTGGATTATCTGTACTACAAAACGAAAAGGTTAAAACAGATTACGGTTGTAACAAAGCATTTGTGATGTTAAATAGTTTTGAGAAACATCCATTCTTTTGTTCTTGTCGATGAGTTATGACTTGGTTGGTTAGGTAGGCTAACCAACAATGTTGAGGTCATAGATTCAAATCTCACCGACGTATATATAATTATATATATAGGGTGTGTGAGTCTATAATAAAAAAATTTAAAGAAAAAAAAAAAAAAAAACCAATCTTTTGTTCTTTCTTGAAGGACGACACTGGTAGAGATCAGTAAAATATCATGCATAAATTGTTTAGTGATATAATGAGCCAAATCATACATAACTAAACAATTTTAGATTTTATTAATATATTTATCTTCTTACAGTTATAAGAACCATAGAAATTGATCTCTTTTGCGTGCATATAGAGTAAAACGATGAACCATGTACAATTCTAGAGTTTAGTCCCGTGTTACCTTGACTCCTGTTGCGAAATCTTCTCATATGATTCTTGTCGATGAAAAATATGGGAATTTTTTCATCCACTTTAAGTTCTTCGATTTTGTAGAATTTCAACACACTTTGGATTATGGAATTGCATTCATATGAATTCGTGACTGCTATAGAAGAGCAGTCTGAGCATAGTTCTCGACCATCTTCAAGGTCCAGACATCCTGTTTCTCCATCTTCCTATATACATATATAAGCAATCAAAAGAAAAAAAAATCCAGTTTCAGTTAGCTTTTATTTTATCTAAATAGAATAGGGTCTCGTAATATTTATTTATAAGAACATCTATTCTGAGGAGGAGCCAATGAAATAAACCTTGAATCTGTGACAAGAATCACACTCTGACGGGAAATTGCTTGTCAAATACCAATAATGTTTCACATCCTCCTATACAAGGGAGTTCACAACAAAAAAAAAAAAAAAGGGCTCAAGATCAGTTTAATGAGGTTGAATAGAAAACTCTATGGCTTTGCATGATGCATGCAGCAGCCTAAAGTAGAGTTTCAACAAACATGGATGAATTGGAAGCAATGAAATTAACATAAAAAGACAATTAAACACTACTTACAGAGTTGTTATTCTGTGACATCGATCTATACGATCCCGACATGAAGGAACAGCACGAGGAGTAGTCTATATTGTAGGATTATTTGGAAAACCCTCTACATATTTTTGAATGTTTGAGTAGTCCCCTTTATACTAGCAATTCTTTTCCTAATATTTTTTGGGTTAGGAAACCTTGTCCTATCATGCCCAGACCAAGATCTTTTCCTATCTTGCCCAGATTGTAATTTGACTTGTTTCACAAGTTTAGGGATCCTACTTAGAAATATTTCAATTCGTTTTTCAGTTAATTTGTTTTCATCCTTTTGGCCAAACACTTTTATACACCTAAGCAATCATTGTCTCCATCATTGTATTACCAAAGCCACATCTAAGAAAATAATTTAGTCATATCCAAGATCATATATGTCATAAACCACCACACCAACGTTTCGTCTCATCATGTGTTAAGAGAAGTTAATTTTACGATTGATGCTTTGACGGGTTATTAATCCCATAATCTTGTGACTACACTATTTCTCTTCCGAGATCAATTTTTCCGTTGATGCTTTAAAGAATCTTGATTGTTAAACATGTGGAGGAGCTTGATGAGTTGAAGGTGAGGGTGAGTGAGAAGAAGAAAGAGTGTGATTTGGTGAGAGGCAAGTTGAGGGCAACGAGTTTGTTTGGAAGTTAAAACATTCTGATTCTGAAGTGCATGGAACTTGCCCCTGCCTCTGACGATATGATTAATACGGATGGTAGAAGCTTTGAGGTGATCCCTGGTAAGTTTTGGCTATGAGTATTGCTATCTTTCATACATACATACATACATGTCTAAGTTTATTATTATTATTATTATTATTATTATATTTCTATTTGCATTCATAATATTAGGCTATATGCTTGTTAGTTGTGTAAACTTGACTAACATACGTACATACATGCCATTCTGTCCGTTGTGCTCCAGTCACAGTTTTCTTATGCGTGATCTAGTAAACAATGGGTTCGACCATTGCCAACGTGCTTTGTGTTGATTGATAAACCGAAGATGCGTCAGGACTTCAAGATTTGTGTTGCGCAATGTACAATTAGGACTTCAAGATATGTCTTAGGCTATGTACAATTACGTGAAGTTGTAGGATTCTTAACAGATTGATTGAATCCGTTTTGATTATTTTTGTTAGTGCAGGTACTAGATTACTGGTTTTTTCCTTGCATTGCTGTTAATGCATTCGCTAATAGTAACTTCTTTAAGTTTGGGTGATGATGCTATGGAATTCAGACTTCTGTCTAGCAGTTTGATGAGTCCTTCAATTTGTTTCACTTAACAGGTATTATTTGGAATCTTATTGTGAGAAAGCAGCTGATTAGGGCTTATTACATTTATTTGCAACTTCAAGCAAATTGCATGTTTCCCCTGGTATCACTCTTGAAAGAATATGTGGAGGATGCCAAAAAGATTTGCATTGAAATTTTCAGTAAAGACGTATCATTTGATACATTCAACAAGCTCCTTGTAAAGTTGTAGATACATAAATCCAGGACCATCCTTAATTAATGTGAATCTGTTGGGGATGAAATTTGCTTTCAGGAAAAGGTTGTAGATGACCAAATAGCTGGTCTAAAGAGTTCTGATTCAGTGCATTTGAAGATCCCAGCCTCGAGTCGCAGTACTCACCAATTGATATTACGAGGGAAATTTAAGGGCTTGGGGAGCTACAGGAGACCCAAACCTGGTGAAATCTCAATTGTCCAATGTTGAAAAACATGAGCACAAAAAAGGAAGGGAAATTCTAGAATTCCTACTCCATCTCACACATCAACTGCGTAAAAGAGCATAATTGCTAAGTTTATTGCCATAGAGAATGCTTGAATTGTGAAACACCTACACGATCCTCATCTGGTATGGCCTCGTATCATCCTAACCTTTACTGATTGAACTACTTTGGTATGTCTACACTAAACCAAATCACAATCAAGCACCCTTCCATACATAACTTGCATCCTTTAAGCACCTAATACATACAGTGCTGACAATTGTAGTCCCAGAAACCACAAGCCAAAATACCACCAAGATTCCGACACGGATCTGGTAAATCTTTCTGCTCTTTACCTTTTGGGTTTCCTGGTTGACAATGGATACATCAAAGTTTTGACCTCTTCCAAGAAACCGAACACATTGGAGTACCCATTTTGGATTATCATATTATGCTATGCTAAATGCACTCTTATGCTAATTTATGTTCTTGTTTGTGTTGGTGTGAGTTTAGTTTACCACCTCTGATCTTCACACAAGCACCGGATGATTTCTAAGCATTCCAACTTTAACTAAATGATCTTAATTTGATGATAAGATTCACTCGAGAAGTCGTTAGAAGAGAGCAGAGCATAGAGAGAGACTACTTGTAGAGCAAAGAGAGACAACTTGTAGAGCAGGATAAAGAGCTTCAATCAAAGCAAAAAGCAAAGACTATTTGATTTTCAGCAATTAGAAAGAGAAGAGCAACTTCATTCATATATGAGTTCCATACGAAAATGTGAAAAGGAGTTCAATGTGCTCAAAATTCAGTTAAAGAGCTACATACAAAAATGTGAAAAGCATTCCAATGTGCTCCAAAAGCATTTCAATGTGCTCCAAAATTCAGTTCAAGAGCTCCATACAATAATGTGAAAAGCATTAGCATTTCAATGTGCTCAAAAAGCATTTCAATGTGCTCAAAAAGCATTTCAATGTGCTCCAAAATTCAGTTCAAGAGCTTCATACAAAAATGTGAAATTCAGTTCAATGTGCTCAAAGGCGTAGAAAAGACCTCTTCGGTGGAACAGGTGTGATGGGCTTCTTGCCTTCAGTCGTCAGGGAAATTTCCAGTTCTGATCTGGGATAAGACACGTTACGTTTGGGATTTGGAGACTGAAAAAAAATGAAATGAATTAGAACAAAACAAGTAACAATAAAAAAAAACCTAAACGAAAGTGATTGTACATCTTTATTTGGACGTTTCCACAAGAACCTCATAGGGAACCCAAAAAGTATAACGGGACCTCGAGGTGGCTTGTCACCACCGCCACCGCCACCGCCATTGCCATTGCCGTCTTTGGGTGGATCACCGCCGCCGCCACGGTCACCGCCACCGCCAGACAGAGGAGGAAGCACAGGGACAATCAAATGAGGGCTGAAGGCAAACATTCTGTAACAGGCCATAAACCACAAACTCAAAAAATAGACACAGTGAAACAAAAATCAAAAACCATAATCACTGAACAATCCCCAAGCCATTAACAAGAATAAAGAAAAGAAAAAGACCACAAGCCATAACCTTAAGCTTCTTTCCGGTTCAGGCCTTCAATTTTTCTTCTTTCTCCTGGACCTGGAGGCTGCAGTTAAGGAAGCTGGAGAGGAAATTATATAGGAAACCCTAGCTGGGTTACTGTACAAATATGGGCCTGCCCAGGCAGATCAGGGAAAATGTGAAACTTTGGGCCTCTCCCATACAAGAGGTGAAAAACCAGTAACACCATGGTAGGAGAAAAGAAAAACATGAACCCAGTAAACCTGGCCCACCATTACAGATCCAAAAAATTGGGCCTCTCACTCACACAGCGGAGGCCCAATTGTTTCAAACCAGAAACGAAGAGAAAAATAGGATTCTGAAGATCAAAAGAAAGAACGAACCCCCGATTTAAAATTTTATTAAAAAGAAAAACAAAAAGGCATAAATTTCCGGCCAAACCCGCCGGATGTAACCATAAATTGATAAAAACAAAAACAAAAAAGCATAAATAACTAACCATTGAATTGATAGAACTTGCGGCCAAATTCGCCGGATACAACCACTTCCGTCATCAACCCAGTTGAAATTTCACTCCTTGTCTGAGGCATCAAATCATCGACAGATCAACCCAGTTGAAATTTCACTCCTTGTCTGAGGCATCAAATCATCGACAGATCGAGAGACTTGACAAATCAGACAAGAAGCAAAGCTTCAAAAAATTCAGCATCGGAAATCTTCATATGGAGAGAGAGAGGGAGAGAGAGAGAGGCAGGAGGGGAGGAGAGCTTCAGATCTAGAGGTCTGAGAGAAGGAGAGAGAAAGAGATGGGTTTGAGAACGAGAAAAAAGAGAGAGAGAGGGGTTTGAGAGAGAAAAATGAAAGGTGGAGGCTGTACGGGTCCTCTATCAATATATATTGGTAGGGTTTGGGGGAGACTCTCCACCTATAAGTTAAACACACGTGGCACACGCAGTCAATCTAGAAATCTACCCTCCACCGACTGATGTGCAAACGCGTCGTCTTCTCAGGTTCTTGATCATTAAACTGACTGAAATTACCACAGCTTTTTGCATTTAATACTGAATTTTACCAGATTCCTGTTGAAAATTACCATCAGCTATTCAGCTTTTGCACATTGATGACGCAAAATATAAAAGACAAATATTGAAAAGGATCCCCTCCTTGGCTCTTTTGGGCCTTGTTTATCCTTGACATCTAATCTGAGCCATCTATTCAAAATCTGAAGGTTATTAATATGACACATCAGCATCTTTTCCCTCACAACTCATAACGGACGTTTTTTTTTTTTGACGATGTTATTTTTTTCCTTCTTTGTCTCACAACTACGTTTTTGTGTTCTTCCCCAAACATTAGGGGAAATGAATGCTAAGACGCTGATGTGTCATATTAATTGCTTTCAGATTTTGAATAAATGGCTCAGATTAGAAGTAAAGGATAAACAAGACCCAGAAAAACCAGGAGAGGATTCTTATCCTTTCACCCAAAAAAAAAGGATCCTTATCCAAATATTGAAAATTGATATATTAACTATTATTTGAAAGAATTAAAAATCAGAAGGTGAATAAATCGCTAATTACTTACGGTCTACGAATTTATGCTACAATCAAGGCAAATAATCAGGTTAATTTTTGTCGATGAGGTTAAGAGGATTGGTTGGAGGAAACGGATTCGGTCCACCAACGTTAAAATTCATTTTTAATTCATGTTTTTTCGATGAGTTCCCTTCTTCATTTTTAATTTTCTTTTTCAATTCGTATTGGATCCGAATGATGCAAGATTGGGTGTCCCATTGAACCTTTGGATCAGAACCAGCAAAAACAGAAGCAAAGAAGCTCGACCAGGTCCGTTGATTCATACCCAGAACTCCACAAGTGCTTGTGATTAATTAGTTTTCAACAGATTGGAAGTTGATGTATAAGATTGAAAATTGGATATGTACGAGAGAATCTCCATGGGCTCGACCTCCGATCAGTTATCTCCATGGCTAAGGTAGATTGAAATTTTCAGGTAAACCAGCAGAAAGGAAGATTGAGAAGGAGGAGAAGACCAAGCTAGGGACGAACGATGAAGATAGCAGAAGAAAATTGAAGACGGTCGTCATCCTTGGAACTCTCAGTTTGGGGTAAATTAATGGTCAGGTGCTGAGGTGTATTGTTAATGGCCATTGGATTTTAAATGAACGGTTGAGATTCAAAGTCAAGAATAATAAGCCAAGGAGGGGAAATGTGTTTTTTATAAACACCGTGATGTGAGTCATTTATAAACTTTTGTTGTTGACTGTCTACGTGGTGAATTGGGTAACTTTCATTTTAAATTTTATTGGTTTCTATGTTCCCTTGTGTTTGTAACCGTGTTAATATAATAAAAAGAAATTTTACAAATAATACCCGGTTACAACTTCAAAAACTATTAGATTAGTACCCCCAACGTCAAAATTCGGCCTACTATCAATACATGCCGTCTTTAACGGCGTTAACCCTTCACCTTTTTTAGAATATTTTCGTCTCTTGCTATTTTAACTTGATTTTGAGGTTTTCATTCCTTATTCAATCAACTACTATTTTCTCACCTCAACAAACAACCATCAATCCCACCACTAAACTCTTCATCAACGCAGCTAACACCATGATGTAATACCCTAATCCCTACTCCCCAATTCCCATCAACCTTAACCTAAATCATCCAAATTATCTACTTCATCAATTCAATCCATAATATCAACTTCAAAAAAACTATTAGATTAGTACCCCAACATCAAAATTCGGCATACTATCAATACATGTCGTTTTTAACAACGTTAAGCCTTCACCTTTTTTGGGATATTTTCGTCTCTTGTTGTTTTAACTTGATTTTGAGTTTTCAAGAGATTGGTTGTGGTTGAGACAGAAGAGACGCAAACAAAAGGATGCAGAGACCACTGAGCTCCTCGTTCCCCATTGATTATAAATCACCTCCCTGCTTCTGCAAATGGTTCTTCTTCATAGCCTATGTAATTGATTAGAGGTCAGCTCTCGGTTTCTCCTGTAGTGTATTTTGTTATAAGCTGCCAAAGCTGGATGCAGTTGGCATAGTGTATTTTGTTATGGTACACACACTGCTTTC
>NC_020496.1:6031499-6040611 GCF_000184155.1 Fragaria vesca subsp. vesca
CTTTTTGTGTATACCTTCTCATGAATGCGGACTGAAGCGCATCTTGGAGAAATTCATGAGTCAATCTAGTGGACTGTATGTCACTATGATTCGAATATCGAATCCCATGTTGTCGCCGAACATGATATTTGGGACACTAACTCATATAGGCTTTGGTTTGACTAAATTAATTGGTCAACCTGGAAGAGATATAATGATCCAAATTTTGAGAAATTTTCATGGACATCCATTCTTCCGCTCAAAATGAAGACATTCGAGACCTAGCATCACCATGAAGCATGGTGGTGACCCGGGGGACATTGATGTCACCCGAACACGACTCCAACTTCCTGGAGGTCGTCCGGTCAATTCCTCAAGCAATTGAGGTGCACCGGCCTTTCCTCGATGTCGCATTGGCCCCCTGCAATGCTCATTGCTCGTTTTGAAAGCCTATTCTTTAGCTAAATTAGGAGTGAGACTCTCCTATGCTAAATAACAAAAAAGTGAACATTCTATTCTTACATAAAATTATGTAGATAGATACAACCAACTTGCGGACACCTTTTATGCTTTATGGTGTTGGTTGAAGTGTTAGCACACTGGTCACGTGTTACACTATTATCTACTGCTTATGCTGCTTATACTTCTACGGGCTCACTACCCATTCTTTAAAGAAGTTCATCGAGATGTAAGTTGAAGTGTCATGTACCCCATGTTCACACGCAATACGGTCTCACCGAGGCTATGACCAAGCAACTTTAGCTTGTCGCTTGAACATTATTGATGCGCACCACTCTTTCTATTGCGTCTTGGGGCTATGCAATATTTGCATGCAGCTTTACTATTCATTTACGACCCACCATCATTGAATTTTGTTGTACTACAGCTCGTGACTGTGTACCAGGATTGACATGAAATTGCAATCCTTGAGCTCGGCAGGATTGAAACGGATCTCCAATCCTTGAGCTCCGCTAGATGTTATTTCTAGGTGCCAAATCGCATTGCCATTGCGTACAATGATGGGTCATTTTGAGATGAATAAGTTTAGGTTGGATATGAACCTCCACCTATAATCCGCATATGTAGGAACCTTGTCAGGCGATCTCATTCACCGCTAAATTGCGGATTGTCACTTTGATGAGACAATATTCCCGCCGTTAGGAGGAGATAAGAACACAAGTGTTCAAGTGGAACGACGTGAATTGTCGTGGTTTGTCCCCACTAAGTCTCATCTTGATCCCAAATGCTTATAATGTTAAAGTGACGAGATCACATGCTGCAAATATGTCTGCAAGGATTGATGTCCTACAAAAGGACATGGCGCGACCAAAAAGTGTTGGTCTTGACGCCATCACCATGGATGGTGATGGTGACGCCATATAGTGGCAAAATTGGTGTCATAAGGCCGTGTGGCTCCCTAAAAGGAGGGAGGCCCTTAGGTTCGATATTGTCTTGCACTAGAAAGAAAGCGAGCTTGGCACAACCTGATCCATTGATCAGTGATACTCAAATCCGTCTCATGAAGTCTGAATTGTGATTATCGTTGGGGGACGCCTTAATGTCAAATCCAATCTAAATAGAGATCTCTACAAGTATTACACTAGTGTACATGAGGACGTGAGATAATAAGTCTACTATCGAACCACCCTTCGTTGATGGATATCAACTTAGTTGATTGGCCTAATGGAAAGATGCGATCCAGCATTAACAAAGAGATAGGTCCTTGGGCAGGTGATGCCGACACCGCAAGCTAAACCCTATCAACTGTGCC
Organism: Fragaria vesca subsp. vesca; assembly: GCF_000184155.1. Taxonomy (NCBI): domain Eukaryota; kingdom Viridiplantae; phylum Streptophyta; class Magnoliopsida; order Rosales; family Rosaceae; genus Fragaria; species Fragaria vesca. The sequence goes on from NC_020496.1 coordinate 6,033,250, forward strand.
TTTGTTAGATAGCGTAATGAGAGTAAGAGCTTAGACTCACCTTATGGCGCAAGGTCTTCACTAACACCCACTGGGATCAACTACGATGAGATATGCTCTCGTAATGGATGTCATTGAACTCCACTACTTTGTCAGTTTGGTAGTTTCCGAATAACTGAACATGCAGCCTATGAATGTGGTCATAATAACATCTTTATGGGATCAGAGATATACATGAAGATCTTAAACGGACTTCATTCATCCGAATCAAGTGGCTCCAAACCACAAGAGCATGCGTTTGCTAAATGTATTGAAACGCACATAGACTCTACTTGATTTAGAAGGGATATGGTGAATTATGCCTTTGCGTGTTCATTCCGAATTTACATGGACTCTTGATGGATCAAAAGATGCCAATATGTATCAACATCCGAAGAAAAAGATCTTGGCAAGACATGGTCTCGATAAGGCACTCGATGACTGTATTGATGATGATTTTCCATCAATCGGCTTAGGCGCTCTATAACTAGTGAGGCCTACATATACTCCCATGATTAGTCAAGGTCTTTGCTCTAAAGAGAGATCCGTTGTTTTGTCTAAAGCAAGATGACAAATATGTGTTAAGAGATGGAGTTCCCATCTAAGTACAATAAGACGTATCAATGTACTCAACACAATACGAAAGACTTGACATCTCATTCGCTATGAAAAGTTGTAAAGCTAAGTGTAGCTATGCGCCCACGCAATGCCAATGTAATGGCAGTAACTCCTTTTTCAATACTTAATGGTATGAAAGGTTTAGGCTTATTCTATCCCTACATAAGAAAGACACATCAATAGCGAAATCAGAATCTGTCAAGTTTCGTAGGTCAAGCTCCACGGGACTTACATGAAACCTCACTCACTGGAATATGGTAAAATTGGTACCATTGGAAAGTTCTATGTGTCTACTTTCCAGAGACACCAACCATTTGATCATACCTATCATATTGAGTGAGTTATGGCCGTTTTCATAAAGTAGGACGAATCTGTCTGAGAATCTGATTTTGGCAAAACAGTCAACTTCGACGGGACTTTGTGAACAGCTCCTGATGAACCAGAATGTGTGTAATATACGGTTGGAAAGCTAAATGAGTCTAGTTTCCAAAACCGTTTACGGTTCGTTCATATGTATTTCCTAGAGGAAGTTACGACTGTTCTAGTAATTGAAGGTCATGCTGCGCGGAAATCTGATTTCCTGCACGAACTTATGTTTTGAGTTCACAAGCGACCTTCTCCTCAAGATCTAAGTGTAAAAGATCATTTGAGGACAATACGGCATGATTTAGTTAATCATTGTCTAATGCCACATTTGAAGACATGTTAAAGAGCATTGACATGCTAAGTTTTTGAAACTTCTGTGATTAGTAAGAATCACGAAGAGCCCTATGATTGATGTAAAGATCAGGGGGAGGTGCGAACTTCAGGGGGAGTCTAGCACAGACATATCAGCGCGCGGTACAAGGGGGAGTGTTCTAGGATATTCTCTATGTGTGCCTTGGCCTTATGCCAATAGGATATGTAGTTAGACTAGATCTATGTATTCATATCCTTACCATATTGGTATTGTGTAATTCCTTATATAAAGGGCTCCTATCAATGAATAAAATGATGACTCTCTTGCTATCTCTTTGTCTCTACACTTTATCCTTTATCAAACTTTTAATTATACATGATACGATTACAAACCAAAATTAATTCACATAATCTATCGATCATTTTTTCTTTGTTAACAAACTAAAAAAATAAGTGATAAATGCTTACAATTAATAAATTTTTAAGCAAAAACTTCTTATGAGTCTAATAGATTACAAATTCATACTCAAATAAATAATTATTAGTATATAAATATATTGTTCACACTCAAAACTAAGTTTATTATTTATAAATATGTTATCTTCATATTTATAAAATTATATTTTATAGTGGGTCGGGCCGTGGGCCTCATAGCATCGTGCTCGGGTCGGGCCGGGCCTATAACGGGCTCGGGTCAGGCCGGGTCTATGGGCTCATTTTTCTAAGCCCAGCCCGACCCATTAGAATAACGGGCTTGAGCCGTGCCGGGCCGTTTTTAAACGTGCCGTGCCCGTGCTTAACAGCCCGTTTGCCACCTCTAATAGCAGGTATTTTACCTGTCTCCAAGATGGAGGACCTGATCTTCATAGCCTCTTCTGTGAGGCCGTCTTGTATCAAACCCACGAACATAGACTCAGCCTCGCATCCCATCATAAAGACACTCGCTATCTTCATATTCTGCAAGAAGTACTCGTTGCTAGACAACTCTTGATGTGTGTACTTCTTGAAATGAGCGTCCACTGCTGCGAAATTATTATACAGGGATTCGAGAGGTCTGGTGCTCTCACCATATTTGTCATCTGAACACGAAGAAAAAAATTAAGACAGCAGAAGCAGTAAATTCCACTACATTACTGTCTCAAACAAAATGAACATGAGTTCCATTCAACCCTCAAACAGCCAGGACATCAGACCTATCTACCAGTTCACAGTTTTCACTTCATAGACACACAACAACACAACGCTACAACATCATTTCTGTTAAATTCAGTGTCTACAACTAGTAGTCATTTTATAGATTACCCACAATATATCAAAGCTATGCAGGACATCAGAAACATCCAAGTTCAAGTTTTGAAGGTTAATTGCAACACAGATTAGACACAATATCATATCTATTTACCTAGTAAAAATCCTAATCCACACCCACAATAAATGAATAAAAAAAGTCCCAAATCAACATCAAAGTTTCGAACTTTGCAACACTAATCAGACAAAGATTGAATCTTGACTAACTCACCCATGAGAATTTGAATAACCCTTTTCACCTCAGCTTCTGGTCTGCCCCTAAGAGCCTCCCTCACATCTTCCTCATCAACTCGACCCAAGCCCTTGGCTTTAATCTCCTTAAGAAACCTCCTGCCCTCCTTGGCCTTGTCCTGCTTCACAAACCCTTTGTAGACAGCCATGAATGCACTCACACTCGGATGGTTGCAGAGGTGGTTGGTCATCATGTCCACCACACACTCCTTGGCCTCCTCAACAAACTCCGGGTCTGCGGCAAGTGCCTTGATCAGGCTAATGAAAGTGGTATATGGTGGGAATATTCCGGCGGCTTTGAATCTCTTGTAGATATCAAGAGACTCCTTGGTCTGGCCGGCGTCGGCGAGCTCGTGGATGATGCTGGTGAGGGTGACAATTTTGGGTTTGTGTTCGTTGTGGTCGGGTTGGGAGGTGAAGAGCCTGATAGGGGTACTAGTGAGAAAGGTGGGAGATGATGATGTCCTTTTGTGAAAGATGAGTGAGGAAGAAGAAGAGGCAGAAATGGGTAAATGGGGATGAGTAGGGTGTTTGTTGAGGAAGGAAGAGATGGGAGCAAGAGAACGTAGGGTACGAGTTAACAACCTTGAAGCCATTGTTGGTTTGTTTGAGGGATTCTCTCTTCTTCAATTGCAGAGCAAAGAGTGTGAGTGTGAGCGTGAGTGAAAAGAGTTAAAAGTTGCAGGGATTGTAGTAGATGATTTATGAAGCAGGTTGCCAAGTTAGTGAAAGATGGCTTGTTTTTGCAGTGGGGTTCGGCTGTTATACACATTTGTATAACATATATCAAGCAACAGTTTAAAATTCAAGACAATCAGACGGCTCACTGTTTGATGTAAGTTATAAGTCTTGTCTTATGTTTAGTAGAAAAGTTTTTTACGGTGACCAAGCGACAAGTCTTCTCTTGTCAAAGAGATTTAAAATTGTATATGGTTTACAAAACTTAAGGTCCCTTTGGGGAGAGGATTAATTTCAACAGAAATTAACAGAAATTATTGATGTTCTTCTTCTTCCATGATTAATCCAGTAAGAAATTTCTTTCTAAAAGAAAAGGAAAATTACAACAATGTATCTTCCATCTCGTTACGTAGATACATGAAACTGATTGTATCAACCAGCTGGTGCCAAACTGCCAATGCCATTGCTAATTAGATATAGTCAAGGATCCAGGGCATCGAGAGTTCGAGACAATTACGATTGCTGGCTACCATTATTAGTACATGAGACTGATGAGTGTGTTTGCAGAACCTCAATCGTATATTTTCCTGAAAATACAAATTTTTGTGACATTTTTCTTTTGTTCAACCAAATCAATATGCATAATCTCACTAATTCTATGAAGTTGGCTTTGACATGCAAACTAGTCATACTATTATGGTGTATATACACATGCATTAGAGTTATAGAGTATGTATAAATATCAAAACATGACTTCCGAATAAGACATGTGTGACACTTAACTAGATGGATTGATGCATGTTAATTTTCTTGTATTGATTCCATACTCCATTTTCATTATAAACAAAGAATACAACAGACCGAAACATACATTTGATTATTGACAAAAAAAAAAACATTTGCTTAATGCACCATTAATTTTAAACATTTAGGTCTATGTATGATAAGATGTCGGAGAAAACCTTAAAAATAACTTTTTACTTTGTTTCATGCCTACTTTTCCACAATGAAGTAAAAGTAGGGGCGAGCCCTTCTACGTATTAGAAGGGCAAATTAGTCGTACCAAAATAATAATAATAAGTATTAGTTCTAAGAGTATACCATTTAAATCGCTGCGGTGAGTTTTTGTAGATTGAGTTCATTTCAAAAGAACTGTTTTCTAATAGGACACTCCAAATTTTTGTGTTTTGTATCAAATCATCTAAACTATTGACAACTTTTGATTTGATTTTTCTTTACTTAGTTCTCCCCGCTGCGCTTCATGCATTAGTTATATCGGTAATTCGGTATCAGTCACTAATCTGGTCTTCCTAAGCTTTCTAAATTGTTTAGTCATCGATAGCCAAACTTGAACCTCATACAAACAAAGTCAAATAGTCTAAAGCAAAAAGGCATTTCACCACAACACTACAGCTATGTGATTCATCACATAAAGAGTTCGCAAGCTTGAAATTAAAGGAAATGCCTTCAATAGCTTGGCTTTTGTGTTGCCTAATACGTCTATGTAACATAAACTGTTGTGATGACAAAAACTAATACGAAAGGAGCATTAATTTAGCTCAATTCCCTTGGCCTTCATCTGCTTCATTAACTCCCAGCATTCCTCCACTCTGTCCGCCCCAGCAAACGCCTCAACCACAGATTTGTAAGTCTTGGCATTCGGCCGCATTCCCTTGTTCACCATTTCCAGCAAGTACTTCTTGGCATCACCAATGAATTTGGGGTCTTTGACAAGTACCTTGATCAGAACAGTGTAAGTGTATGCATTGGGCGCGATCCCAACAGATAACATCCGCTGGAACACCTCAAGAGCCTCCTCTGTGCAGTCTGGAACATAGTCGATGGAGTTAATCCAGCCGGTGAAGAAGACCATACGAGGTATTTGACCCTTGTCTAGGATGGAGGCCCTGATTTCCATAGCCTCTTCGGTGAGGCCGTCTTCTATCAAAGCATCAAACATCCTACTGCACTCATATCTCAGCACAAACGCCAACCCTGTCTTTACCTTTTCTATGAAGTCCTCGTCCTTCACCAAATCCTCACATGTGTTGTTCTTGCTAAGGGTGTCCACCGTTTTGAAAGTCTTATTCAAAGACTCTAGGGGTCTGGTGCTCTTGCCAATCTTGTCATCTGAATAAGCAACAAAATTACATCAGCACTAACCAAACAACAATAGAGCCAAAGCAATGATCAACCTATTTGCACACCAAACACAAAAGCAGGACATAAAACTAGTTATATCAGGAAGATTTAGTCTTTTTTATTAACTCACCCATTAGAATGTCAATGACTTCTTGAACCTCATCAGCTGCTTTGTCCTTGAGAGCCTCCCTGACAGACTCCTCATCAACTCCACACAAGCCCTCATCTTTAATCTCCCTCAGAAACCGCTTCCCCTCGTCGGCCTTGCCCTGCTTCATGAATCCGTCGTACACGGCCAAATAAGTACCGACATCTGGGTCGTCGTCTAAAGTTTTGGTCATCATGTGTAGCACGCACTCCCTGGCATACCCAACAAGTTTCAGGTCTGCGGCAAGTGCCGTGATCAGGGCAATGTATGTTTCATATTCCGGGAATATTCCGGTGGTGAAGAACTTCCTATAGACGTCGAGAGCGTCCTTGGTCCGGCCGGCCTGGGCGTGCTCGTGGATGATGCTGGTGAGGGTGACGGCTTTGGGGTTGGGTTGGGAGCTGAAGAGCCTAATGCAAGTAAAATTGGGTTGATTGAAAGAGATGGGAGAAGTTGAGGGAAAAAGAAGGTTCCTTTTGTGAAGCTTTGGTTGAATTACAGAGGAAGAAGAAGAGGAAGCAGAGATGGGTATTATATGAGAAGTAGCTTGCTTAGAGAAGAAAGAGTTGGAAGCAAGAGAACGCAGGGAGCGAGAAAACAACCTTGCCGCCATTGTTAAACGAAAGGTGTGAATATTCAGATTGCTCGAGCTAGAAGTCAAGCATTCGTCTTTATAGTAGTACAGTATTTACATTAATCCCCAGTAAATCAAGGACACATCTCCGCAGTCCAGATTTTAGGGAATCTACTTAAACCAGGAAATTTATTCTGAATTAATTACATAATAGTTGAAGAATCTATCAAATCTAGGAAGTAATGCCTTCGAAAAGCCTATTCCTGGAAGGTTTAGGTACAACAAATAGAGCCCCTGTTCCAGGATGAACTAGGACAGTTCTCTATATTGGACAATCAAGCCGGAAAAAATTCTAAACATAAAGCACGAATCAACACAACTAGACATCATTTAGTCTTTTGCAAGTGTTCAAGAATTAAACATCTGGTTTATTGATGGTTTTTTTTTTTGAACAAAGCGTTACAAAGAACACCGCCCACAACTGCAGTTTGTTCATCTGCAGAACAAACAGAGCTGGTGGACTAATTGAAAGTTTCAAACAGCTGCAGATGAGAGCTCTTCTAACAGCTCATGGCCATAGAGCTTGTAAACCTCCTCATCAGTTGTGTAACTCATTCAATTGAATTTTTGAGTTAATATTGCAAAAAATGGGGAACTGCTCAACTCATTCCTCCAAATATTAAAAGGCATAATTGTCAATTTACTACCCTAACTTTCATTTGTTACCCTAGCTTTTATTTCAGCCAATTTACTACCCTAAACTTTCATAATTAATCAATTTGATACCCTAATTATTAAATGGGAAAATGCCCAAATGCACAAAAACAACAAAACAAATGCATAAACCAATGAAAAAAGTTTTACATAGCCCATATCAATGATTCTTAATAAAAAAACATTTTCACCCCTAGATCTAAATTATCTCACTCTCTATCTCTCCCTCTCATCCAGTAACTCTCTCTCTCTC
>NC_020496.1:6040631-6054729 GCF_000184155.1 Fragaria vesca subsp. vesca
CTCTCTCTCTCTCTCTCTCTCTCTCTCTCTCTCTCTCTCTCTCTCTCAATCGCATCTCACCAGATCTAAGACGTGTGACAGGGGGACGACCACCGCCGACGAGGAGCACGACGACCGCGTCGAGCATCCAGAGATCTCTGCCGATCGACGAGCTCGGGGACAAGGGAGCCGAGGAGAAGCAAGAGGCGGTGAAGGTGATCGACTTCATCAGAGCTCGCCGATCTCTGCCTCAAGATCCTTGTCCTATTGTTCGACTCTATCTCCTTCGTCGCCTTGTCGTTCAACAACCTTTGGTACCACTGGCTGCTGGTGGAGGACGTGGAGGCGTCAAGGAATTTTGTCACCGCTGCTCACAACTGGCGGGGAGAATGGGAGTCATGCGCTAGTGGTGACTTCGTCGGAGATCGTCTAGTCGGATATGGGAGGGAAGCGATGTTGGTGGCTCCGGTAGGGTTTAAGAGATTATTTTTTCTCTTTTCTTTGGAAAAAAATTGTTATTAGGTGGTAAAATTTTGATTATTGGGGTAATACATTTCTTGTGGCTCTGGAAGTTGTTCGTTGGTGTGAGGGTGATGACCTCTGTTGTTCGTTGGTGTGAGGGTGATGACCTCTGTTGTTCGTTGGTGTGTGGGTGAGGACCTCTTTCTTATTCTTCTTTTATTGTCTTCGTTTTTTTGTGTTTTAACTAATTACTAGGGGTCAATAATTGATTACTAACCAATTACTGGGGGTCAGTAACTGATTACTGAGGGTCAGTAACTCGATTATTAGGAGGCCAATAACTAATTACTAGGGGTCAGTAATTAATTACTGAGGTCAGTAACTCGATTATTATGGGCCAGTAACTAATTACTAGGGATCAGTAATTGGTTACTAGGGGTCAGTAATTGATTACTAGAGGTCAGTAACTGAGTGATCTGAGAAAATCTGGCAATTGAAGTATGACGGCCGAGTTACTGGGGAGTGACCGGAGAGAATTCGGCGAGATTCCGTGATGGCCGGAGAAAATCCAATGACAGGAGTCCGGCGGCCGGTGACCGGAATCCGACGGCCGGTGATCGGAGTCGGACGGCCGGTGACTAAAGTCCGGTGAGGTCCCGACCAAGTATTCTCTCTTTGTTCCACTTTCTCTCTATATGCATGTTTAAGGGGTGAGGATAAAATAGTCTTAAAATAATATAGTTTATTAAGACTTTAATAAAGATTGTGTGCATTTGGATATAAAAAATATTACCTTATATTGAAATAGGCTCATGAAAAAGATTACCTTTAAAATAAGGAATGAAAGGTTTAAATTAGTACTATATGGACATTTTCCTTTATTAAATCTGCCCGGATCGAGTATGTCATATGTTTGCGAGTAATCCGAGTATGTCATATGTTTGTTTGTTGAGACTCTGTTTGTTGGAAACCACTAACTTTCTATTAATTGTTATTTCGGGTGTCACGGACCTCCACAAGGCATTGCAAAAGCCTCCAACGCGCCCACGCCGAAGTTGACCTTGCTCGCCAAATCCCCGTGAGGCCGCGACCCACAACCGAGACACGCCGCATACCCGATCATCTGATGACCCCACACCTGAACGGCAGAAACAACGACAACCACCGCCACACCTGCACACAGCAATAGATCTGAATCCTTCGTCCGTCCTTCTGACAAACTTCTGCAAGAGATTAGAAAGGCATAGAGAACTCCCGTCCGGCAGCGAAGTCAGGTGTCGGCGAAGCCCAAACGGCTGCCAAAGCAGGACTGCTGCTGGACATGATACTTAGGGCGCTTATCAGATTCAGTGTCGTAAGGCCGCTTATTGGTGCTATCAATACCTTCCTGTGAGAGATCTGGTGATGATCCTGGTACCCTACTCATGGAGGAGGATTGCAGGTTAGAGTTCGGCGAGTGGTAAAGGCTAGGGTTTCGTACGTCTTTTGTCTCTCCTCTCTACTTCTACTTACATGCGTAACAATTACTATATATTGTTCACATATAAATCATACGCGGGCTTCCACACATATCCATGCATGGCAGTAGTTTTGTTGTTAGCTAGAGTCCTTATTTGACTGTACCAATGCATGGAGCGAGTCTAACTCTATATATATCGAATTAGTTTTGAATTTTGATATAGCTAGGCACAAAGAAGGAAAATTCATTGGTTTAATTCGATCAATGAAGACTGCCAGCTGTCATTTTCTGTTTCAGTTTGTTAACTACTTGAGATAGCTTAGCAATGGCATCAGGGCTTTGGTTATTGCGATTACGTTCATCTCGGTACCTAAGTCGATCAGTTCTGACTCAGATTGGCGACGAGGCATTTCGTCTACTGTACATAAGGTCATCTCTGTTCTTTGATCCCATCTGGCTTTTCTGTGCTTAAATTTCATGTGTTCGAATCCGTTACATCACTTACATGAGTTTCGATGACGCTTGATGTTATCTTGCTGAAAGTTTCAGTACTTACATTGTTCTATCACTTGAATTTTAGTGATATTCATGCTCAAAATTTCACTAATTTATGTCCTAATATATATGCTTCTGTCGCATGAGTCTCGATGAGCTTAGACTGTGTTTATATTGGTGGTCATGTTGTTCTTCCTCAGTGACTTAAGACAATTAAGATGGTGCCGGGCTATGTGGCTAATCCAGGTGAACTCGAAGCCGCTCCACTAGAGGTCCAAGGCCAAATTCCAAACAATAAGCCCTACATCACTGAGCTCTGCACTAACATCTTCTGCACACTCTTGCTGTTAGGCTACATGGTTTGGTCGGTGTATTTGCTAGTCATGCAACCCAAAACCCCCAAGTTCAAGGTCGAATCCGCCACGGTTCAGCTCCATGCACAAGGCCCTGAGTTAACCGCCGAGTGGGATATCACATTCCTAGCCACCAACCACAACTTCAACATCTACTACAAACACATTCAGGCCGGCTTCCTCTACGAGTATGGTCCAGTCCTTTACAAGCTCGTGAGAGCGCCGCGGCGTTCCTTTGTTTCGAAAAGGGGGAGCCATTCTCGTGTGGAGTGGAAATTCAATGCGTGGAAGGAACAGCTTGGCTACCAAGTGGTGGAGGAAATCTCCTCTGGTGAAGGGGTGAGTTTGGGATTCGGATTCATGTCTTCGGTGTGGTTTATGTCTACACTACTGCCTCCGCAACATGCTTGGGTAGATTCTCTCTGTCGAGTCGATTACAGGTTTTCGCCAAATAACCGGACCGGCAACTTGACGACTGGCACCTTCACGAGTCACAAGTGCGTTTCTGAGTACTATAAAAATTACATGTTTGAAGTCTTGATTATTTGTTCTTGGGTCTTCTTAGCCTTTTGGACTTGCTTTTGTGCAAAGCGACCTAAAACACCAGCACGCATCGCACCTAGCTAAGGAAGAGGCCATTGTAACCTCTTCCATAGTCATGAGATCTATAACTCTTCCATTTCAATTGAAACTTTGTTCAAAGTTAGTAGATAATGGCATTCCTTCCTTATCATATTGCACCGTAAATACTTCCATTGCATTTCAATTAACATAATAAACGTCCCTTGCATTCACATTCATCATAAACATCCATGGGAAATTATTATTTGTACCCGGAACACCACCTGTTTTATGTTCCCTTTTAATCTCATTGGTCAACGTGTTTTATCTTTATTTCTGATTGGTGTATTTAATTACTTTTCCTTCTTCTTTTTTCACCCCGTGCTGATCCTCACATGAATCTAAGTTATATGATTGGCCGGGTACAACACCTGACAGTGCCACGTGGAGTTCCGGGTACAGAGAATAATTACTCAACATCCATTGCTTTTTTTTTCTTACACTAACCAATCTTAATTCGCACTTAAGAACTGTAGCTGGGATACCGTTAACAGTTCCATTACATTTCAATGTTCTTACTTTTTAACAATAAACTACAGAGCACAGAAGCTGGCACATCACGACCTTAAATTCCATATCAAGAGTTTAACTTCTAATTTTAATCTAAAGCATACCTAATGGAAAATCTACTTGCCTTGGATTTTCTATGATACTTCTCGTACCCACAAAACACAGAACCTAGGAGTCTAGGACACCAAATCCAAATGCATTCCATTTGATTTCATATTATACCCACAAAACAACAGAACCTAGGACACCAAAAGCATTCCATTTGATTTCATCTCATACCCACAAAACACAGTACCTAGGACTCCAAAAGCATTCCATTTGATTTCATAGTCAAACTTTCAACACTGATATTCTAATTACCTAACATATAGCAAGGCATTACTTGCCGAAGAGGATGTTGAAGAGACTTCTAACCATAGGCCCCCTTCTCCCCATAAGAACCTCCCTCACAGCCTTCTCATCCGGCTCAAACCCCTTGGCCTTCATGTCCTCCAGAAACTGCCTAGCCTCCTCTGTCTTCCCTCGCTGCGCAAACCCCTTAAACACCGCCGTATAAGTCAGAGCATTAGGCCTCATCCCCATCCCCATCATCTCCAGCATGTACTTCTTCGCAACAACAAGGAACTTCGGATCAGCGTCCCCGGCCAGAGTCTCAATCAAAACACTGTAAGTATAAGCATTGGGGGTGACCTTAGAAGCCAACATCCTCTTATAAGCCTTGAGAGCATCCAAGGTCCTGCCCATGTCCGCATACTCCTCAATGACGCCGGTGAAGATCACCACCCCAGGCATGTTACCCTTTCCCATGACCTCAGTCCCAATCTCCGCAGCCTCACGGTCGTAGCCATCCATCGAAAGACCCTCAAGCATCTTAACAACACTGAAGAGGACGCCGGCGGCGTTGAAGTTCACCTTGTCGTAGACTTGTCCCAAGTCCATGGGGTCGTTTGGAAAGACCACAATGGGGTCAAAGCCCTGTTTGTAAGGAGGTGGAATTGGGTCGTAGACATTTTCAATCTCTAATAAACCCTCTATCTCATCTAATAAACCCTCTTTCTCCTCAGCGGTGTTAGCCTTCGGCTTAGTCTTACTCTTGGATTTGGAGGCTTTTCTTGCCATAGTAGTAATATCCCTATAATAACATACACAGAAACAAAAATTTAAGCAATCAAGATAAAGGGAACATTAATGTTTGCCCAAATTTCTCAGCAACAAAAACCAAGTGAAAGACTAGAGATCGGGAAGGAACATAACCCTACAGTGAAGTTTGATGTGAGGGAAATAAGGGTTACCTGGTATAGAGGAAAGAGAAGGATTATTTTGTTGTGGATTGTCTTTGGGAAACCGCTGCCTAAAGCCAGAGCACATCTCTGTCTTCTGGTATTTATGTGTGCAAATCGAAAATTAATATCAAAGATTTGGGTAGTATGGTAATTTGCATTTACTTGTTTTTTTTTTAAATGGCGGGATAGGTGTTAATCTTGTCCACGTTCCCGCCCAAATTTTAAGCGGGTGCCATTAAGGCGGTTACCCGCCAAAAATTTTCTTACTATATTAAAGAATTTTTGTATATTTATTTACTTTGGTTTATATACCAAAGGTAATGATGAGTTGATAACGTAGCAAATTTTTCTTTGGAATTAGCACCTAAAATGTAATTATATAATTTATTTTGTCACTTCCATAAAAGTAACAATTCCTGAAAGAAAAAAGAAATGACAGTGAATTAAGGATAAAAAAAAAAGATGAATATGAAAGTGCAGTCAATTCAGTCTGAGCTAGTGAAGTAGTGTGTCACGGATTTCACGCAAAGGGGGTTAAAAAGAGGGTGCAGGCTTGTACAAGACTAAGCAAGGGGGAGCAGGTTGCCTTGTTTGTGAAAGAAACCCCTGTGCCTAGTTTCTGGGCTAGTCTGCAATAACCAAATTAATCAAGGTCATCAAGTTCATGGTCTCCCAAATGAGGTCAAGATGACAATAAAATCAAATTCCCCCTATTCTTAAGCTAGATGGTGGAGCGAGCAAGTTCTTAGAATGTGATAAAAGAATTTATTGGGGTCATGTCTCTATATGCGCAGTTGCGGACCAACCATAACCCCATCGAATCTTGTACTTTCACCTTCACGCTAGCACAGTAGCACAGACAAGACTGTAAAATGCAGAGCTCATGTGCATGTTAGATACGGTGCACCTTAATCTCCTACCATACACGTTTCCAAGGATCAATGGTATAGGGTTGAGAGACTTTGAGCAATCCATGGTTACCTGAGAAACAAGACAATGTTTTGAGTTACTGGTACAGAGTTATGCAATATATTGGCATGAATTTCGTGGGAATGTTCAAACAGATGGGAAGAGGCCGGTGTCGACCCATGCTCTGAATAAGCAGATGTTGTTTTACCCCAACTTATGGATCCTGCTTAATCATCCTTTATATGATTTTGGCTCATGAGAATGAAAGGTGTCCCTTCATTATGTAACGAGGAGATGGGATATGGAGGTTGAAGGGACTTCAAGCTGTTACAACTCACAATTTCGGTTCTCCATACCGATACATCCCAGTGATTTTTGTTTCCAGAGACCTAAAGAGTTCATTTATTTGAAATAAAATTGAACAGAAAATGGATAGTAATGTGAAACATATAGAGAATTGAACAGAAAATGGATAGGAAGTGTAAAAATTTATTTGAAATAAAATTTGGTTCATCTCAAGAGCCTGAGCCAGAGCAGTTTTTCAGTCAAGGATGTTAAAACGTTTCATCAAATTGTCGGACTTCTTCATATCATCATCATCATCTTCTGAGTCACCTGAATAGTCTTCTGAATCATCTACATGCAGCAACTTGTCAAAGTTATTAAAGAACAAAAAATCTTATTTCAATTCCACACAAGTGACACAACACAGAAGCTAGGAACTGATGAGAAACATGTCCCCGTTCATTTCAACTACTCATCAAATCCTAATTCATTTCGATTACTCATCAAATTATTAGACATACATAAAGCAAAAGCAATCTACTTGCATACACAACCCATGAGATGCATTTACCAACCCATTCAACAGTTTTAACTCTTAACCTTAATTTCAACTACAAATCCTAGTTCACACCCACAGTAGCACCAAAACAATGACATCAAGTATGTATTTAAAAGCATCCCTTTCCCCATCACAAGCTCCTTAGCAATCCCATGGAAATTGGGATCCTTGTCTGCAGCCAGAGCCTTGATACCATAAAGGAGAATGAATTGTAATGGGATTGCACAACTCAAACAGAGTTTGCATGGCTTTATATATACTCTCATCTCCCAGCCCGCCTTCAAAAAAAAAATATATATATATATATACTCTCATCAGTGTACAAATATGGATACAAATCAATAACGTTAATGCTCTCTAAAGTCAGAGCCTAAACATATGCACATTAATCAAGCTAATGAGGAAATAAACAAGAGATCTGGAAGTAATTCATGGGTGGTTAATTGCAGATTGATCAATGGACTTCATGACTGAATCCTTGATTGATTAACTGAATCCTTGATTGAGGAAGAGTGATTACATTCCTTAACAGATCACACTATAAGTGTAAGCATTTGGACCACGATCCTCGGACTCCAACATCATCCGGAACACATAAAGAGCCTCTCTGGTCTTGCCGGCTTCGGCATGCTCATCAATGATTCCGGTCAATGTCACAACCGGGTGTGGAAAACCATGTTCAGTGAATTGTTCCCCAATCTCCATAGCCAAGTCTATGTGCCCACAAACCGTCGATCATGCATCTTGACATAGCTCTTGAAGAAGCCTTCGCCGGTGATTGTAACCTTTTCGAAAATCTCCGCCAAGTCCTCGGGGTCTGCTGGTCCGAGGCGAAAGATGGGCCGGTCCTCGCCGACTTCAAAGACAGACGAGGGAATAGGGGTTTCAAAGACCAAGTCGCTAACGTTAGGGCTGTTGATCTTGATTGTACTGATCATCTTGGGGTTGGATTCAGAGCTGGTGCTTGCCATTGTTAACGAAATCTGAAATGTCAAGAACTGAAGCAACCTAAAATCAAGAATTGAAGTAATAGAGAGAACAGGAAAGTCTAATTCGCTATAGGGAACACTCTCTGGAAGCTCTCTCACAACAAATCCAAGTCTGAATCAGGAAGAACCTAAAACCCTATAAAATGAAATCTACAGCAAAACCAAGCTTCTTCTGCAAAAATTAAGGAACAGATGATGATTACCTCAAGCAGCGAAAAAGTAGCGACGAATGAGGAGCGAGTAAGAAGACGCTTTCCTTTTTCTTCAGAGACGACTGGAATTGAAATTGAGGAAAAGGACCCAATTGGAGTTGCCTAAAACCCTTTGGTTAATTCTTCCAGAAACTTCGGCTTTTTTTTTCTTTTTTTAACCAAAGACCCAAAGTGTTTAATTTCTTTTTCACACAAGGAAAGCAATTAAAAAAAAGTTGTGTTTTAAGACTCGGTGTAGCTCATTCAGTCACCATTTTAACTCGGTCATGTTGAGTGACCTCAAATTAGCTCAATGACAGGTTAGATTTTAGAGTAATGCTAGAGACACCAAAATATTTTACAAAATTTGAATCCCAAATGATGTGGCATAAACCACCTCAACGCTTTTATTTATCAATAATGCTGACATGGATTTTGGCTAATTTAAGAAAACAGTTTCTTCTTCTGAAAAAAAAATATATATATATCAAATTTAGTTTATTTCTACTGTCTAAAGGGCAAATTAGAGAAACCGAAAAATGAAGAAAACTATTAATTATAGACATTTGCTCTATATGGTATGTTTGCTTATGTGGATATGTTTGCTTATGTGGAGTGGGTGTAAAATAAAAGAAAAATATGTATGAGTTTATCTTAAAAGAGGTCTAGTATTTTGTGTTTTTATCTAATTTTCTCTTAGATATATTGAAATACGGAACATTTCAATTTCTTAACATTTCACTGAACTTGATGCATTCATCATCCTTCTGCTGTAATTCATGATTTGTGAATTTTTTTTTTTTTGTTGCTAAACTTGATCTGTGAACTTAGAAGTCTGATGTATTTCCATATACAATAGCAAGAATATTTCAACAAGTGGACTAAAAATTTCAGTTTCATATCCTAATTGTTGCTTAAAATTGCCAGTGTAACATCTTGAGAACCAATCTGGAGCTTCAGTTTGTTTGGAAATGAATGGTTATGGTCTCTTTAGAATCATTGGTAATTTTCAGAAAAGAAAAAAAAACCAACCACAATTGTGATTCATTAATTAGTCTACCAAGAAAAACTTACAGGGAAATAGATAGTTCAAGAGTGTCATAATCCCTAAAGTGAAGATTGTCAGCAAGTCGAAATGAACCATAAAGACATGACAAGATCGAAGAGGCATGACCACATGAGTGATGGCCGGGTTGGGTATGACTGCATAGTGTAGAGGCCACTAAGCTAGCTGTCTTTCACTAAAACAGCAACCTGTTTCATCATCACTTTGATGATAAAGCCTGAAACCCTGGGGAAAAAAAGAAGAAGGCAAAACTTCACAAGGTACAGGACACATCTGAAATGTATGATATTGAAAGCAGCATCACTTAAAACCCTCAAAACCATCTCTCTCTCTCTGGTCTCTGCCATGGGCAACAACGGAGACAAGTTTGATCTCTTGACTCTCTTCGAAATTGTGGTGACCGTAGGCTTCATCTTCTGCCTCAGCTATGTCAAACCTCTTACCCTTTATCATCCTCGCCGCCGGTTTGTTGATTTCGGGCTCCCTTGAGCATTTTTGGCCTTCGGCTACGGCTCTTTCCTGACGGTGCCGCATCACAACCTCCGTGTGCGTCTGGTCTCTGCTGCGGTGTCTGTCATCGTCTTCCGGGTCTCTAGCAACCTTCTTTTTGAAGGAATTTAGGGTATGTTGGATTAATGAGAGAGCTTTGGGGTACTTGATGCGGTTTAATTGTAGTATGTTAGTAGTTTTAATCTGCTGTGCTGTTGTAGGTAAGAAATAGGATTGCTACTTGTTAGATATAATGTCAGGTGAACTAGGAAATAGCATCTGATGTCCTAGGTTCGTCTGTAATGTGTGGGCAACTAAATTGCTCATTCAGCCATATCTTTTGTGCCGATAACTGACTTAGGCTTAAGTTCAGAACTTGAAATGCAATCGATATGTTTCTGATGCCTAGTTTCTGTGTTGTGTGACATATATTGCTATTTCTGTTTAACATTGTTGGTCCAGTTTTATCTTTGGAGAGAATGAGTTGAATGGTATTCCATCAAAATGAAAAAGCTACAGAGCTTATGAGAGGTTATAAAGGCCCTTTGGCTTTGGAATTGACTTTATTTTGCACAAGTTTCCCAACACTAGTGAAACTTGATGTATTCTTTAATTAGTTTGTTATTTAGTTACATTTGTTGACTGAAGTGAACCACATTTTATTTCAAATAAATGTTTCACATTTCCTATCCTTTGGCCATTTTCTATGAGATGCATATTGTGTTCAATTCTCTAAGTGGAGCTTCTGATGGAACAAATGAACGCTTAAGGTCTCTGGAAGCAAAAATCATTCGATTTATTGGTACAACATGACCAATTATCTGCACTGAAATTGTGAGTTGTGAGTAATAGCTTCAACCTCCATATCCCATATCCTCGTTACATACTTGAAGGGATATCTTTCACCCTCATGAGCCAATTTGTCAAGGGGGTGATTAAGCAGGATCCATAAGTTAAGGTAAAACAACATCGATCTGCTGCTTAATAAGAGCATTGACCAACACCTCTTCTCATCTGTAATCTGTATGAACTTTGAACATCCTAATGATATTCATGCCAAGTTATAATATTGCACAACCCTTTGTAACAGTAACTCAAAACATTGGATTGTTTCTCCGGTGATTCACCAATCATATACCATCAATCCTTGGAAACGTGTATGGTAGGAGATTGAGGTGCACCATATCTATCATGCACATGCGCTCTGCATTTTACAGTGTTGTCTGTGCAGCTACTGTGCTAGCGTGAAGCGAAGGTGCAAGGACAAGATTCGATGGGGTTGGGGCTGGTGCGCCACTGCTCAATGATGAAGGGCTTATTGCATCTCTCTGTTGAGCTCTCTCTCTCTCTCTCAATGATAGTTTCCATGTTTGTGAAAGAACTTTAGCCATTGTGGAAAGGGGAACATGTCTATCATATGAAATGGGGAGTTATAATTGGAGCCCTTACACTCTTTTGTATATAATTGAACCCGTTGAAGAAGGACAAAAATAGGAAATGTACGTTAAAAGCAAGCAACACCACCCAAAAGGCCAAAACCACCTTCATCTCTCTCTCTCTCTCCTCCTCTCTCTCTCTCTCCCCCCTGGCTGCCATGGACAACAACGAAGACAAGTTTGATCTCTCGACTCTCTTCGATATTGTGGTCACCGTAGGCTTCACCTACTGCCTCAGCTATGTCAAAGTCCTAGCCCTTGATCACCCTCGCCGCCGGTTTGTTGACTTCGGGCTCCTCTGCGCATTTGTCGCATTCGGCTACGGCTCTTTCCTGACGGTGCCGCCTCACAACCTCCGCGTGCGTCTGGTTTCTGCTGCGGTGTCTGTCATCGTCTTCCGGGTCTCTAGCAACCTTCTTTTTTAAGGAATTTAGGGTATGTTGGATTAATGAGAGAGCTTTGGGGTACTTGATGCGGTTTAATTGTAGTTTTAATCTGCTGGTCTCTCTGTAATAATACTACTCAGACTACTCTAGATTAGCTAGCTTTTGTTGTAACGTACGTGGCTTCAAGTACTAATCACGCTAGCTATATGGTAAGGGATTATGCATGTAATTTCCAGTTATGCTATTATCGGATTATGTTATTAACTATAATGCATGTTTTAGTTAATTTTTAAGCCTCCCATGCTTAGTTTGCCATGAATCATGATTCGTTGTCAAATCTGAACAGGTAAAACTGGATCTGGGTTAAGTTGAAAGGTTTTTATCCCTTGAGTAACAACTCATTTGTTCAATATAAACTCATTAGATCAAAATTTGAGTGGGTCTTACTGTTTCACCATATGCTCTTCCAAGTTCCAACTAGTAGTGTACAACTGTTGGAGAGTGATAAGAGTTCATGTCTTCGGCCAAAAATTCGGGCAATTGATAGAAGTGGGTTGTGGTATATATGACGGAGGAGGACCAAAGTTGTGAGCCACTCCGGCGCAGTGTTATTCACGGTCGACTCGACCAAGGAAGCCATCAGGCGATTTAGGCCGGTGTTCCTTGAGGCCAAGATGGATGCATTCATAGATTTAGGTAGTGTTCTATGCCTTCTAAGGCTGTGGGCAGGAAAAGTTGAATGGGGCAGCCAAATGAATTTGTAGCGTTGGGAGCCTTTCTAGTGAGGACCTTTATAATGGGGATTAGTTGAGGACTTTTCGGTTTATGGTTTAAAAGACCTATTTTTTTTATCACATCTCAGCATCTCATCCGTTCAATTTTTAGGTCAATATGATTAGATGAGTCTTATAAATTTTCAACCGAATCGGTGATCATTAAGGTAACAAATTAGATCAAATTAATGGACGAATAAAATCTGTCAAACATGAACCGTTCAAGTTCATAATTAGTAAATCACAATTATGAATGCCTTAACGATTTTCAATATGACTGAAAATTTGTAGAAATGATCCACTCAAATATCTATAAACTGAATGGTTAAGATGTGAATATAAGATCGAAAAGTAGGATAAGCTGAAAAGTCTTCAACTTAAGAGTCCTTATTAGAAATGCTCTTTGTAGCGTTAACAATAATATGGCAAGGGACGTTTTCCAAAGTAAGAAGCATCATTTGTTAAAATGGTCATCAACATTCTCTTTGGCAAGTAGATGTGTGAATCGGTCCGTTTACTAGGTTATTAACTTATGGATGTGGCAAAAGGTGTCTGGCTAGTTAGTGCGTCTCTTTGAGTAAAAGAATGATAAGCTTGATCCACATAAAATCAATTCATAATGCACGTTTTGTTTATTCGAAGTCATCACATATTTTTTCTGGAAATAAGTGTGTGATTAATGTTTTGAACCATAAGGAAGGAGGTTGGTCGATTGAAGATGCTTAAATCAAAGAAGTGCAAATTCTTCTTTATTTTTTTTCTTTAGCTATTTGTACATATAGCCCAACAAAATTTTATTAGAGGGGTTAGCAAAAGCGTGTTTTTGTTTCTTACATTTTAATGTAACTGTTTAGAAGACACATCTATTCTGATTGGAATGATAGGTCTGTTGAATGATACATCAAAAGTAACGACTTAATTAAAGTGATACAAAAATCACTCTAAATCATGATGTTTTCTATACCTTTTCTCAATTTAGCGATATAGAAACAAAACCTTACTTTCAAGTAAGAGTGATCAAATAGGGAAAGAGATAAATGATGACCGTATATAGAAGGAAGATTCATGAAAATAAATATAAACTCAAACCGCAAAGCCTCTCATCCAACGGTTAAAATCTAGGAAAATGCTTAAGACACTAAAAAATTATACCAAAACTCTATCCCAAATGATGTGGCACTACCACATCATCTCCTACATGCATTAATTTCCATAATTTATTTTTCAGTTATATATATCATTACAAACTTCCAATAGTAAAATATTTTCTTCTGCTAATTCGTGAGTGCTATACTCAACACTCAACCAAGTTTATGTGTGAAAGAATTATAGCAATTATGCTCCCTTATTGAAGAAAGATTTCATGGTGTGAGTAACTCTTATTGTTAAATGATTTAATTAGAGGTTTGTTCCAAGTCCAATTGGAGATGGCTTCTTCATATCAGGTTATTAACCTTATTCATGAACGTACGTCATGTATTATATATGGACAAACAATCTAACAATTTGCTTAGTACAAATCCCACAAGCTTCATATAATTACACAGTGATAATTCCAATTATATTGGGTAGCCGGTTGTAAAAAGTTAGAATGAGTGGGAACTGATACTATCATCAGGTGAAGAGTTTTTTTTTTTTTTTTTTGAGAAAGAAGATTGTTTTTCATGAGAAACAAATACATAAATATAAGAGCTTTAGAGCATACAATCTACATAGATCTCAATCAGTTTGACAACAACCCATTGGTAGATCTGGATAAAAAAGTGAAGGCTTGGATGGTGATTTATGGGACACAAAGGCGTTGAATGATGAATTAGGGTTCTTCTTGTTCCTCTCTTTGTATTTGTTTTTCT
>NC_020496.1:6054797-6094732 GCF_000184155.1 Fragaria vesca subsp. vesca
TTTTTTTTTTAGAAGAAGAAACTGTTTTCTTAAATTAGCCAAAATCCATGTCAGCATTATTGATAAATAAAAACGTTGAGGTGGCTTATGCCACATCATTTGGGATTCAAATTTTGTAAAATATTTTGGTGTCTCTAGCATTACTCTTCTCAATTTTAGCATCAATTTGAAACTCAAATACTAGCTAAAATTTAGTTGGATTTAACTTTGTCATAATCAATTACATTCTTTAATTTCTTACCTTGTTATTACTAACTTGAGTGTATATATATATGCTATATACCGAAGTATGTCATTTGTAATAGGATGATACTTTTCATTCCTAAGCTCACATTTGGTGTCTCTCTACATAGTCAAAAAATGTCTAATTGTAAGGTACACATTATTGTTCTTTGATTAATTTTCTTCTTTTTAGGTATGTTATTATATCATTTCCATCCTAATCGAGAGAACATTTTACTCTCTACTACTTACGTTTCTAATGTACCTATTAAGTAGGACATGATATGATAATATACCTAAAAGAAGAAACCCAAAATTGGGTTTAGG
Organism: Fragaria vesca subsp. vesca; assembly: GCF_000184155.1. Taxonomy (NCBI): domain Eukaryota; kingdom Viridiplantae; phylum Streptophyta; class Magnoliopsida; order Rosales; family Rosaceae; genus Fragaria; species Fragaria vesca. The sequence continues at coordinate 6,055,347 of NC_020496.1, forward strand.
GTATAGGGTTAAGGTATAGGGTTTAGGGTATAGAGTTAGGGTATAGGTTCAGGATATAGGATATAGGGTTTAGGGTTTAGGGTTACTACTTACGTTTCTAATGTACCTATTAAGTAGGGTATGATATGATAATATACCTAAAAAGAAGAAACCCAAAATTGGGTCTAGGGTATAGGGTTTAGGGTATACAGTTAGGGTCTAGGGTATAGGGTCTAGGGTATAGGGTATAGGGTTTAGGGTTTAGGGTTTAGGGTTTAGGGTTTAGGGTATAGGGTATAGGGTTCATATATCTTATTTATATTGTATTTTACCTTATGTATAGATTATAGAATTAATTCCTTTAATCTAGATTTTTTCATAAAAATAAAAAAAACTACATGATTCTTGCAAATTGATTGAAAAATGTTAGTGTTAAAAGAAAAACTCATAATCAAGGTATTTAAGACAACATCAATTAAGCTTATTTATTATATTAATATGTTATAGTTGAATGGTGGCAATTGTGTAAAATTTAGAAAAAATAGGACATAATATTTATCATAATTGATACATTTTACATGTCTATCAGATAAAAATATTAGATGAGTTTTATTTAAAACCACTATTCAAAATTTGGTGTATATGAAAATTCTCCTATATCTAACCTAATCTTACCTACAACAGCACAGCATAGAACTTAATTTTTTTAAACAGCGCAGCATAGAACTTACTACATCAAAGGGCAGAGGCCATAACATTTGATTTCAGGCTTTCAACTGTTAAAGCTACTCTAGAATGGAGCAATAATCAAAGCCGTAGCTTGTGCACTAGTTCAAATAGTTATTCAAAGTATAGATGGCCAAAATGGGAGCTTTGGGCCAATAACCTGTGGAGTTCTGTAGCTTCATCTAAATGCCAACTCCATATTGTAAATAGAAAATCACAACTCTTAATCTCAAAGATTAAACCAGACAGAACATTTATTGTAAACAGAATTAGCAATGCCAAACAATACAGAAACTAGACATCAAAAACATTTTCATTTCTGATTCCAAACTTCAGCACAAGTCGATTATCAACTAAATGGATATAGACATCAAAAACATTTTCATTTCAGTGTCCAAACTTCAACACAAAAGAAATGGATCTAGACATCAAACCATTTTAATTTCAGATTCCAAACTTCAACACAAGTCATTATCAACACAAAAGAAATGGATCTAGACATCAAATACATTTTCATTTCAGATTTCAAGCTTCAGCGCAAGTCGATCATCAACACAAAAGAAATGGATGAATCAGCAATATGCTTGCCCACACCGAAAAAAATAGGCTAGGACATCAGATACTTTTCCTCACAAGTCACAACACGTACCCTACGATATTATAAACATTTCCTAGTTCACTTAACAGATATCAATCCTAGTATCCTACCCACAACAACACAACATAAAAAGTAGGAAATCAGAAGGCAGAGCAATCAACTTGCCCAGACAACTCAAAATTACCAGCTAGGAAATCATATATTGTTCCACTCAACAAAAAACTAATGACATGATCAGAAATATTCCCTAATACTGATGACGGTTTGAACCACAACAGAGAAGTTAAGCTAGACATCAGAATGCAGATCTACTTGCCGAAGAGAATACTGATGACGGTTTGAACCACATGTCCTTTTCTTCCCTTGAGAACCTCCATCACATCCTTCTTTTTAGCCCTGAATCCTTTGGCTTTCATCTCCATGAGAAACTCCTTCCCTTTCTTCACATTATCCTCCTCCAGCCGGGCGAAGGCCTTGAACACAGGGGTGTATGTCCTAGCATTGGGCTGCATTCCCTTATCCATCATCTCCAGCATGTCTTAGCATCTTCAAGGAAATCAGAGTCTTTAGCAAGTGCCTTGATGATAATACTATAAGTGTATGCATTTGGGACAACTCCGAGGGATAAAAGGGGCCGAAAAACCTTATGAGCCTCCTTGGCTCGATCACTCTTGGCATAGATCTCCATGACGCCTGTATGAGTCACAACTTGAGGTATATCACCCCCCAAGTCAAACTCAGACCTGATCTCATGGGCTTGGGACATGAATCCATCTTTCTTTAGCATGTTTACCATCCTGGTGATAGTGTGGACGATGGGTTCCATCCTGCACATCATGTCGTAGACACATTCCAAATCTTTGGGGTTTTCTGGGTCGTCTTCAATGACACGTTTGTTGCCAACATAGCGAGGGATGTTAAAACGTTCCATCAAATTGTCTGACTTCTTTATATCTTCATCATCTTCTTCTGAGTCACCTGAATAGTCTTCGGAGTTATCTACGAGCACCAACTTCTCATAGTTAGTGAAGAACAACAATCCTAATTCAATTCTACACAACACAGAATCTAGGAGGAGATGAGAAACATGTCCACATTCAAGTATTAGTCTATTAGACATACATAAAGCAAAAACAATCTACTTGCATTCCCCATACAACCCATAATATGCATTTATCAACCCATTCAATAGTTTTAACTCTTAACATCAATTTCAACTACAAATCCTAGTTAGTAGCACCAAAACAAGGACATCAAGTATGTCTTTATAAACCAGTTTTATCTAGATTTCCTAATTCAGACCCACACAAGATAAAAGCTTGCACATCAGAAACATGTCCATTTGATTTCAAGTTTTAAACAGAGCAAAATGGAACTTGCAATGTTGAGTCTACTTACCAAAGAGAATGTTGATGATGATTTTAACCAGAGGTCGTTTACCCCTAAGAGCACGTCTCATAGCCCTCATTGCCATCTTGTCAGCCACAAACCCATTAGCTTTCATCTCCTCCAAAAACTCCTTGCCCTCCTCCATCTTCGCATGCCCTGCATACGCCTCAAGAACGGCCGTATAAGTCTTGGCATTGGGCTGCATCCCCTTCCCCATCATTTCCATCACACATTCCTTAACAACCCCAAGAAAATTGGGCTCCGGATCTGCAGCCAATGTTTTGATGATAACACTGTAAGTGTAAGCATTGGGGGCACAATGTTCCTGTTCCAACATCATCCTGTACACATGCATAAAGAGCCTCCATGGTCTTGCCAGCGTCAGCATACTCATCAATAATCCCTGTCAAGACCACACCCGGAGGTACATGACCCTCTTCAGTATAATCATTCCCAATCTCCATAGCCAAGTCCCTGTAGCAGTCTGTTAACAGGTTATCAAACATCTTCACAAAATGCTTGATAAATCCATGTCAAAAAATTCCGGCAAGTCATCAGGGTCTCCGGGGCCAGCCACGATGCCTGGGATGTTACCGCCTTCCCAAACAGATGAAGGAAGGCTTTCACTGTCAAACACAAGGTTACCAATGTGGGGATTGTTGATCTTGATTGTAGTCTGGCTTTTGGTGTTGGATCTAGACCTGGACCTGGAGCTTGACCTTGAGCTGGAGCTTGCCATTGTTAATCTTCAATCTACAAAACATAAAAAGAATATTAGTACCACTCTCTGAAGAATCTGAAAGCAAACAAAGAGAGAAGAAAAATATAAAAAAGACACTTTCTTTAGCTTTCTCACAACAAACATAAAGCGTAAATCAAGTTCTTAAACTACAAACTCAAGCCAAACAATATCCTTGAAATAGAAAAGGGTCAAAGCTCCCACATTTCTCCAAAAGTGGGGACTGTTAATTTGGTTTTGGTCCAATTTGGAGCTTCTGCTAGCCAGAGCTAACTTTTCAGCCTAGAAAACCATAAATTGGAAACAAACACTCTATCAAGAATCTGATAACAAATCAAAAATTTAAGCAAGCAAGACAAAAACAAAAGTATAAGCCAACACTTCCTTCATCTTTCTCACAACAAAAATTAGTGTAAAACAAGTTCTGGGTTACAGATTCATGCTCGTTAACATAAACCCTAGGAAATGAAATCAGTCAAATTTCTGAAACAGTAAAGATGTGGCCAGGAGGATGCATATATACATTGAAATTAGATATGCAAATACATCATTACAATGAATATTTCATGGAAAGAAGTCAAGAACTGACCTTTACCTCTGGTGTAGTGAGGAGTAGTGAAGAAGACTCAAAAGCAAGGCTGTCGCTTATCTAGTGATATGAAGGACTGAAGGACTGGAGGAGCCAATACAATACAATATATTGAGAAAACACTGCCTTAAACACGTTTAGTCCTTTTGTTCAAAAAAACACGTTTAATTCTGGTATGTATCCTGGTTTATATGCTTCTACTAATTCTGTCTTTTATATGCTCCCATGCTATGTATCCTGGTTTTCCTTTGGATAATTAGCCATTAACAGTTGTAATTAATTGGTTCCATTAATTAGACCTTTCCATCTTTGCAACTCTTCACAAATGGAAGATGGGTTTATATTTTTAATCACAAAACGAAGCAAGAATAGAAATAAAAATAAATGAAAAAGAGGGTGAAGATGATCATGATGGGGGAGAAACTGCTATTAAATTAATGGAGTAGTGCAAGTAGTAAAATATGATGCAAAGTTTAGTGTCAACATTAGCGCCCAACAACAATTTCACAACCTTATATATGAACTCTATGAAGTCCACAATATCACTTTGCATACAATATATATCATAGCATTCACCTTGTTGAAATAGTTTGACTTCATTACAGTCGAATTGTATTTATTTGATAGGTTGCTTAAATGGTATCCTTTTTATTTCCCAACTTTTAGTTTTGTCTTTGAATTTGGTAACTAGTATGTACCATTACTTAAGCGACAATAATCATTTTCGTAATGTAAATTTAACAAACATCACCTATACCCATGATACATTATAATTAGTCAAGTCATCTTAAGATGATTCGACGTATTTAATTGTTGATTCAGACTCGTCTTTTTCTTCGTTTGTTATTGCCTCTCTAATTACCAAGTAGTTATCAGTTTACTACCACCTCTCCGATCACACTCTATACCACTGATCAAGCTACAAACACAAGTACGTAGGTGATTAGTCTTGCAATCTTTTATACTCTTAAAGAAAAGTTCAGTGATTGTTCTACTTATCTTATATGTACCGCAACTTTGTTGTAACTAATGTCAACATCCTAACTAAATTTTTCGGTTTAATTTAATTATTTCTTTTTCTTTTTTGTGAAGTACTATAGAAAACCGTACCATAATCACTATTCAATTGTGATTAAAATTTACCAATTCACATTCAGTTTTTCTGGTTCTAGGACTCACATAGCTAACACAAAATAAATAAAGAGAATATGGGATTCAATCAAAAAATAAAGAGAAATTTTGATAAATGACCTCTTTTAGGCTTTTGAGTTGATTTTTGACCATGGTTTTACAAACTATTGAAAAATAACCATATAAAGAGATCAAAAGTCTCAATTACCCTCATTTAAATTTGTGTAATTTATTTTCTTTTTAACATTCACAATTCCCATTATTTGTAAATTGCTCGATCTTCTTCATTTTTGTTCGTGCTTTCCTCCCTTCATATCCCTGAAAAAAATCATCCAAGACCAATTTGTTGCATAACGTAGTTAACTTGATAGAGTAATTAATTAAAGTGATATATTATAAAGGCTTAAGCTTATTGATACCAAAGAATTGCTATATTGACATCAGTTAGCAATAAGACAATAGCATATGGGGTTGCAGACAACGAGTTGTTTTTGTTTCTCAGATCATGATGACGCCGTTTTGCGTCATTCTGGAGAAAGTTAAATAGCTGAAGAGTTTGCGTTTGGCGAAAATGTAGTATATTGGTTAGAAATTTATAGACATGCCAGTGTGCCACTTCTATGGGAGGGCTTCCTAATGATACAAATGATGAACATGCTTAACGAAGTATGTACATGAAAGATCTGAAGCTATTTTTGTTTTTCTCCCTCAGATAAGAGAGAAAACTGATGTTAGCATTGACTAATGAGCTCTGGAGTGCTTGGTCACCCTTCTTTATGATCTGGTAATATTACTATGGAATCTACTGGTGAAGTCTTATACTTTCTAACTGTTTAATGGAATTCCTTTTACTAAAAAAATGAAGAGAAAACATTGATAGCATAAATCTCAGGTTCTGTACAATCCATGCATGAGGTGCCAATATTACTTTTTGCACTACGAACCAATTTAGCAATTGGAAATTCATAGCATATATACATCTTGATTTTCAGACTTTGTATACGAACTACTGATTTTTTTTTCGACAATTACAAGTTAAGCCATATACGAGACAATGAAATCAAATATACTTGTTACACTTTCAATTAGATAGAGTCTTGGACAATAATGACTAAACAAGAGATCTGAACAAAAGCCTTTACGGAGGAGATGAAAAGAATATATTTTGTGTGTTTCAGTTTTTGAATTTGATCTTGAATGAACGAATGATAAAAGTTGGATAAAATGAGAGAAATTTAAATAAAGATATTTGAGACTTTTGATCCCTTTATGTGGTTATTTTTTAATAGTTTACAAAAATATGGTCAAAAAATCAACTCAATAGCGGTTATTTATCAAAATTTCTCAAAAACAAGAGAGAGAGAGAGACAGAGAGAAACACAAGGAGAGATATGGGAGTGCTCCCAACCTAGAACCCCTTCAAAACCCCAAAACCTCATTCTCTCCACTCTTCACTCTCCACAGCATTCAAAGAAACAAGCATGGCCGTAATCCAAACTCATTTCACCTCCAAGCTCCCACAATTTCCCAAGTCCATTCTCAGCTCCGGCACTAACACCACATTGTTTACCGGAAAAAACCCAACTTTGAAACCCAAATTCGCTCATTTCATCCATACAAAACCTCCAAGTTTAGTCATCAGGGCCGCCGGAACTGATCACTATAAGACCCTCAACCTCAACAGAAATGCAACCTTGAAGGAGATAAAGACTTCTTACCGAAAGCTCGCTCCACAGGTTTGGCTTTCCCCTTTTGGTAAATTTCTCAGTTGAATCAAAATGTCATTCTCTGAAAGCTTGCTTAGCACAAAGATTAGATCTTTTTACTTTTGAACCCCAAAAGGTTTGATCTTTTTGTTGTTGTTTCCGAATGTGAATGAATTTTGATTGTTGGAATTGGAACAGTACCATCCTGATTTGAACAAGGACTCTGGAGCTGAGGAAAAGTTTAAAGAGGTTACTGCTGCATATGAGGTAAGTTTGCTTCTTTCACCTTTCCTTTAAAAGTATTGATTTTATTGTGTTAATTTCATAAATTTCTCTCCATTGAGAATGTATGGTTTAATGTTGGCATGTTGGATAGATACAGCAGCTCTAAAGCTAGTGATTATATTGCATGATGTATCAAGTTTTTCCTTTTTTGTTCTTGTGGTAATGAAGAAGTTGTGCAGGTCCTGTCAGATGATGAGAAGAGATCTGCATATGATTGCTGCTCCGGTGATGCAGGCGTTCAGGGAGGAAATGGTTGTTCGACCATGGGTTCAACATGGGTAAGATCATGACCAACTCTTTGTGGTCTTGTAGATGATGTACACATGTGCACAGACATTTATACACAGTAGTTCTTTTGTTTTTCTAGTGAAGGAACTAATCAAATTTAACTGCATTCTCCTCAATGATCAACGTAGAAGGTGAATGTTAAGTTCAATGGAATGGATGTGCACATTGACCACACTGGAAGCCAGACTTATGAAATTCGGTAAGTGTTTAGCTGTGTTCATTAATTGGTTATGTTTGTGTGTGTGTCAAAACATTCGCTTTTTGCCTCAACAGTTTGAGGTGTTTTCCCCATGTCTTTGAGTCAAGAAATGGAATTCAATAATCTTTTACATCTTTGCAGCAAGTATGCTATTAGACTATTACCATAACCTTCAAATGACTTGGTCCATCTTATGACTTCCATGTTGCAGGTTTGAAGAACCCATTGTAATCAACTATTCATTTGTTGAGACATTTAAACCTTGTGGTGGAAGTGGAGCAGAATCTAAATCTAAGGTTGATACTTGTGATGCTGGTGGTGGGAGTGCTGGAGCTCAATCTGATAACTACACCAAATCATGTACTGGTTCTGAAGGAACAGGAGGGCTCGGCACTATGATGGCAAGGGTCGTGAATGCTTTAATCATCATGTGTTTGGGACTGGCAGCCATTAGTCCAGGTTTTAGTCTTAACCTTTTGGTCTATTCACATTGGTAAGCAAGACGAGCTCAATTTATTAGCACAATAGGATAAACTGTAGTAGCAAGTTGTTAAATATATACCTAGATAAGCACATTCACTCTCTCCCTCTGTGATTCTTAGATTTTGGATACTGAACTTCATTAATTAATTATTGATGAAGAGGATCAGTGTTTTACTGTCCTCTTTGCCTACCTTTTAAACTGCTTTTACATTTCTTTCCAAGTTTTCACTTAATCTTCACAACGTGCTCTCCTGTGCTCGCAGTTTACTAAATATTAAAACTTACAGTCAGTAAGATCAAATAAGTGTGTGCGCCTTTGCATTTTTGATGAGTAGTGAATAAACTTTTATGTATTATATCTGCATTCATTGAAAAGTATTCAAATCATTTCCAGTTAGTATCAACATCTCTTTAGTTTGCATGCTCTGGTCTACTTATCTCCTAGTCTAATCACTAAGCAGGTACAATAACTGCAGGCAAAAGAAGTTGCGTTGAGAGTACGATTGCAAACAATGTGAGTCAGGAGGTGGCATACAAGTCTGGTACATCTGCTAATGAGTGAACTTCAACAAAAGGACCAGCGAAGGAAATGAAGATAGTTTTGTTTGCTACATTCAAATGGCATGTTAAAAGGTTCGCGGATGTTACACTGATGCCTTAACATAAAAAGATTGTCTCTACACCATATTAGAAACTCAGATCCGGCACTGGTTCTACTTAAGCCACAGTTTTGTTCGGGGATAAACAATGAAAAATTGAAGTATATTAAGCCAATTGAATCTTAATTAATCGGCTAGATAACTAAAAATTGAAAGTATAGCAATATAACTAGATGACTAGAATGTTCTTTGGTCTATTTCATATAGCAATCTATACTCGAACGTAGTAGAGCAATCAGTTAATCAAGCTTGCCAACGAGAATCTTGTAAATTCTTTTTGCCACCGGAGGTTCTTTCGTCCTTCCTTTAAGAGTTTTCTCGGTACCCTGATCAATCCCCATAGCTTTCTTGATCTCCTGCAAAACCTCCCTTAGCTTAACCATGTTGGCTTGGCTGCTCGACATGGCTGCTGTATACAGATTTCAAGTTAGGATTCTAGACAATCACCTTGTTGATTTCTACTGTCTATCACTAGCTTTTATACAGGATTATCTATTACTTATAGGACCAGGAAACACGAGCTTTCCTTATAAAACCGGGAGACAAATATTAGATTGCTAACAGTCACCAAAAAATGCCAACATACAATAAATCATTGACTGTCCTTAAAATTATCAATCCTATTACTTATTGGACTATGAAACACAAGCTTTCCTTATCCATTCGGGATATGAACTTACTAACAGTCACCGAAAAATGCCAAGTGAGAAAGCGAATAAATAGGCCTTTCACCTGAAAATAGCAACCCGACAAAAACAAAACCCCTCAAACCCAACTCCTCCTCTCTCAAACACAAAGCTTTAATCTTTCTTCTACCTCAAATGTACAACACACTCAAAGACAGCTACCAACTCTTCGAAGAAATCGGCCGCGGCCGATTCGGCACCATCCTCCGCGCCTTCTGCCCCATCTCCGCCGAGTCCGTCGCCGTCAAGATCATCGACAAAACCCTCCTCACCGACGACACCGACCGTGCATGTGTTGAAAAAGAACCCAAGATCATGACCCTCTTGCCTCCCCACCCCAACATTCTCAAACTCCACAACGTCATCGAAACAGAGGACTCCATGGCCTTGGTGCTCGAGCTCTGCGAACCCGAAACGCTCCACGACCGGATCGCCAACCAGCCGTTGCCGGAGCCGGAAGCTGCCAGTCTTATCAAACAGCTATTGGGAGCTGTTGATCACTGCCACAGAGTTGGTGTGGTTCACAGGGACCTGAAGCCGGAGAATGTTCTGTTTGATTCAAGAAACAATATGAAGCTGGCGGATTTTGGGTCGGCGGAGAGGTGTTCCGGTGAGGGATGGTCCATGGAAGATGTGGTGGGGACGCCGTACTATGTGGCGCCGGAGGTGTTGATGGGGAGGTTGTACAATGAGAAGGTGGATGTGTGGAGTGCAGGGGTGATGTTGTATATAATGTTGGGTGGGAATCCTCCTTTTTACGGCGAAACGGCGACGGAAATCTTTGAGGCGGTTTTGAGAGGGAATCTGAGGTTCCCGCCGAAGGTTTTCAAGGGAGTTTCGCCGGCGGCGAAGGATCTGCTGAGGAAGATGATGTGTAGAGATGTTTCCAGGAGACTATCTGCAGAGGAAGCACTTAGACACCCATGGATCTTGAGTGGTGGAGAAGCAAATCCAATGGTCTGATTCTGACCTCAAGAAACTTCAAGAGAATCAATCATAAGGATATGCAATTGTGTTCTTTGTAGTTTTTATCTAGTACTCTTTTGTAATGAAATTGTAAATAGAATGGATTTGAGGGTACTAATCAAACATAGTAATTTACCTTACCTTATAGCATACTAATTAATCAAAATAAGATCTTAACAATTAATCAACATCACTTCTTAACAGTACTAATCAAACATCTCACTTCTTAACATGCAGTAGCAATTCAACATAAACCATAGTAGTTCTTAACTAATTTATGACCATTATCACCAACTAACAATCTACTTGCCAAATAGAATGTCGAAGAGATTCTTGACTATACGTCCTTTCCTGCCGTCGAGAACCTCCCTTACTTGATTCTCCTCCGCCACAAACCCCTTCCGCTTCATCTCCTCCAAAAACCTCCTCCCCTCCACCACCTTCTCCCGACGAGCAAACGCCTTGAACACAGCCGTGTACGCCACCGCATCGGGACGCAACGCCATGTCCATCATCTCCATCAGGTACTTCTTCGCATCTTCGAGAAACTTGACGTCCGGATCATCCGCCAGTGCCTTGATGAGAATCCTGTAAGTGTAGCTGTTAGGGCTGATCCCGTAGTTCAACATGCGCCGGTACACCTTGAGAACATCCCTCGTCTTTCCGGCGGCGGCGTACTCCTCCATGACGCCGGTGTAGACCACCACCATCGGCAAGAAACCCTGGTCGATATGAGCTTTCATCTCCGTAAACTCGAACTCGTGGCCTTCTGTGAATAGAGCGTCATACATCTTGACCACATTGCTGAGAATGCATTCGGAGGACTCCACCTTCCGGATGACTTGTTGCAGATCCGTCGGGTCCTCCGGGCCCACGAGGATCGGTTCGGGTTCGGAGCTGTAAGGACGAGCAGGGAGCTTGGACTTGTCGACTAGGAAGGTGCCTGTTTTGGTTTCCTCGTCGACTTGGAGCTTGGCGGTGCCCAAGGTGAGAATAGGATTGTTGTCGTCGACTTTTGCGCCTGAGCTGCCAGCGGTGGTGAAGTTAACCTTGAATGAGTTGATTCTCATCTTACTCATCATGGTGGTGATGTTGGGTGAATGGTTGCAGACTTGCAGCTAAGCTAGCTAGCAGGTACTTCTCACTGTTCTCAGTGGTTTGGTAAAGTGAGGAAGATGGAGAAGGAGAATCTGATTCTCTTATGGAAGAAATAGCAGAAAGAGTCCAGTCTAGTCAAGTCTAGTCAGAGGAGGCAGTGAAAGAAATTATGATAGCTTGTTACGGTGGAAATAATGGAGCAGGTTTCCATGTTTGTGAAAGAGTTTAGCCTTGTGAAAAAGGAGAACAGTTCTGTCATTTGAAATAGGAAGTATAATTGATCGAAGCCCTTACACACATGTAGTATCTTTTGCATATTATTGACACCATTGAAGGACAGATTCTGGAGATAGATATCTTCATTACACAATGCAGGTACGTGATTGGTCACTACTTCATAGCTAGGGTCAGTATCCACCGAACCAAAAGTGTTCTGATCAATGCTGATGGTCAACTTATTGGTTTTGTTTTGGTCATAGTTCGGACCACTTCCTTTGTCATATATGATCATATGTTCTCTTCTTTTCAAATTTTTCTTTTTGAATATTCTCTACTTTTATTTGTCTAGAACTAGACCATATTAAGAACATCATCATGTAGTAGATTTCGAATAAATTGACTTACTAATTCGTGTATCAGCACACTATTTTCATAAAAACAACTATTTTGATAACTAATTTAGATTTTTGTAATGGTTATGACATGAGAATGACTGAATGAGATCGGTTATATACATTACACAACGGTTGAAGTAATCTTCCAAATGTCATAAGACCGATATTAAGAACATCATTGTCTTTTTGATCAGGTGAGGCATCACATCGAATCATTGTCCCGTCGTGTCAATGCACCTACTGTTTCTTTTTGTTAGCCATCCCAGTAGACTGATATAAAGGAACGTGATCCATGCCAGTACTACAGCTGTGGTCTCTATCTTGTGAAGGTGAGAAAAAACTTCTATGTAACATGTAGAATTGTAGACCTTGTGAACACATCTGTGAAGACAATTGTAAATTTTATCGAGACTTATCCATTGGTCTAGAGCTAAAGGTTTGAACATGGCAGTTGAGGCAGTTTGTATATACATCCGACGAATATCAAGTGAAATTCTAGTTTGAAAATAAGCCTAACTTGGCATTCGACTATCCATGTGTTCAAACAAACGAACATGTCATAGCTCACTTTCTCATGATCAAGAGGAACAAATCATCATTTCTGAGCACAAAACAAAACTTGTTCATAATTTTGGCCTGTTCTAGCTAGTGAACAAGTTCATAGCAATCGCATTTCCAAATCAAAGAACACACAAGTAAGAAGTTGTTCATAGTTTTGGTCTGTTCTAGTTGGTGAATAAGTTCATAGCAATAATCAAACACAAAAGTAATGTCCTCAAAGCAAACACATCCAAAACCAGCAATCAAATCTACTTTCCAAAGAGAATGTTGATGACACTTCTAACCACAGCTCCCCTCCTACCCTTGAGCACCTCCCTCACCGCCTGCTCGTCCGCCACAAACCCCTTCCCTCTCATCTCCTCCCACAACACCCTCGCCTCCTCCGCCTTTTCCTCCCCCGCCAACGCCTCAAACACCGCCACATATGTCCCGGCATTAGGCCTTATTCCCTTCCCCAACATCTCCACCACATACTTCTTCGCATCCCCGACGAACCTCTCCTCGGCCGCGAGTGCCTTGATGAGCACGCTATAAGTATACGCATTCGGCGCCACCCCACAGGCCAGCATCCGCATGTACACCTTGAGCACGTCCTTGGGCTTCCCGGCGGTGGCGTAGGCCTCGATGACGGCGGTGTGGGCCACCACGTCGGGCATTTGGCCCTTGTCTTTGATGTGGGCGAAGAGCTCCAAGGCCTCGTGGGTGAGGCCGTCTTTGGACAAAGCGTCGAACATCTTGACTGCATTGCTTTGGAGCCCGTCTGAGCGCATCTTGTGGAACACTTCTTGCAAGTCTTTCGGGTCTTCTGGGTCTTCGAACGCCGGCTTCTTGTTGAACGGGTCGTAGGGAGGAGGGAGGGACCTCGACGACGACGTAGACGACCTGTCGTTTGGTTTGGAGGGATGTGGGGTGTCGTCTTCGTCGTCGGAGGGGAGAGAGAAGTTGACGAGGGTGGTGCCTTTGGTGGCGGGTGAGGAGGAGCTGAAGAGGCGGAAAGAAGAGAATGATGGAGGAGGAAGAAGAAGAAGCCTGGTTGTTGTGGGAGAAGAAGAAGATATGATGGGTTTGTGGGTGGGGTTGATTGGAGGTACTGTGGTTAAGTGAAGCTTAGTGAAGAGAAGGGAGAAGGGTGCATTGGATTGGTTGCGAAGAGCGGAGCGAGATACCAATCTGGCGGCCATTCTTGATTGCTCTGTTTGCTCAGGCTCACTGTTGTTGTTTGAGTGTGGATTGCGGTGTTTGAGTTTTGGCTCCAATGGTGTTTGAGTGTGTTTGCGTCATTCCCTTCCCTTAGTGATGACATCATATAGTTCTTGTCTTGGGCCAGGCCAGGTCTGGATTTTCATTATGGGGCAAGAATCACATGAAGCCCATATCTTACCAAAAACCTTCTCCCTTCGTAGAGGTTGTTTCTTGGTCACTCTATTTGTTCACTCTTGAAAAAAAAATTGCATTTTCTGCAATCTGCATAGCCCCATTGCTTGAAGGCTAATGCCTTTTGATTCTCAGCCCACTTTGATGTGTCCTATGGTGAAAAGGGTGTGTTCCTTTGAAACTTAACCAAACTTGCAAGAGGCAAGTCCTGTAGAGATGAAAATATTCTATATTTCTATACAAGTATACTTGGGATTGCCCTCCCTAAAGTAAGAGCTAGCTAGCTGCTGTTTGTAGTTTGCATTCATACTCTGTTATAATACATGTTTGTACTATCTGCTTTGCCATTTGGATTTCGCAGGCTGGCGATAGAATCCTTAAAATTACAGAGTTTACTTTGTTCATATAAAATTGACTGTCTGCATTCCTTGTTCAGCCAGAAATAATCATTCTTTACTAATAATTGCCATATATAGTAATGAACATCATGTATTTAGTCACGTCCTCATTAAAAGGGGCTGCTCCTGCTGTGTGCTTTTAACTTAATTGTATCTGCTGCTACCATGGCAAATATGAGATTGCTGCTCTTTCTTGCTTTATGCTCTACAGGGATCCATATGATCTCTTCTCTTACCGAAAAAAATGACGGTATAGTTAAAATGTTATATGTTGATAACTAGATATATTCATCTCCTAGTACTTAATGGGAATTTTAGGTAGAGTTTGTGTTACTGTTGTTGTTTACAGTAGAAAATGATTTTGCCATATCATTGTTGCGAGTCTGATCCAAATTTGTCATACAGCTTTTGCACAATCTTGATTGTAAACTTAACATCTTGCACAAATATATGTCTAAAAGATGATGATTTGTAAGTGTTGATCTAGCTGCGGTGATGATGAGGTACAGAGATTCCTGGAATAACACACCATCTAGCTGGGAAGACTCCGATGATCCCTGCGGTGTGCCATGGGAAGGAGTCAGCTGCACTGGTGCAAGGGTGACTGAATTGTGAGTAGTAACTGAGCTATCTTTGGAATTCCATATGATTGATCCTGGTCGACGGAGATACTTAATCGACTACTTCCTGTCTGATTTCTGAAGCAAATGTTTTAATTCCTCCTTACTTATATGTTTAGGAGTTTATCAGCCATGGGGCTCATAGGGGAACTTGCCACTGGCTACATTGGGCAACTCAGTGAACTGACGTCTTTGTGAGTACGATATATAAAATCGAGTAGTCCTTTTTACCAGCATTATGCTTACAAATGAACAAAATGTTACAGGTTACTGCAAGTAAGCATTTTAATGGATTATATCACTCAATCTTGAGACCTTTATGCTGAAACTTTAACATCGTGCAGGGACGTTTCATTCAACCCTGGCCTCACAGGTCAAATTTCTATACAAATATCATTTCTCCAAAAGTTAAAGACCCTGTAAGAACACATAAACAATCCCTTTCAAACTTCGTATACGCAGTGCGCTATACAGCTTCTATTGTTGAATGAGTATGCATGACTTGTATTATCTTAGGAACCTAGCTGGATGCAGCTTCAGTGGTTTTATTCCAGATTCGTTTGGAGATCTTGAACAGCTGACATTCTTGTAAGAAAAGTGGACTAATAATGACCAATCATCATTATTTGTTTACTGTTTCTTTTTCGAATTTGAAACAAATCTTTGGTTCTTCTTATCAGGGCTATGAATTCAAACAACTTATCTGATATAATACCTTCTGAATTGGGTCAACTCTCCAACCTCTACTTTCTTGATCTATCGGACAATCATCTGACTGGGCCTCTCCCAATCTCAAGCAATATTACTTATGGTGGACTAGACCTCTTGTTAAAGGCTCAACACTTGTGAGTAACTTCTCAGTTTTCCAAATTTAAGAAAGAAATGTGATACCACCCACGCATTTTGCTTAAACATTGACTTGACTTTATTGAATATGCAGCCATTTGAGCAACAACCAGCTCTCAGGTTCCATTCCACCTGAGCTTTTCAGCTCTGAGATGAGTCTGATTCATCTGTAAGTTGATCCCTCGACATTATCTCTGAGATAATTTTTCCTGTAGTTTAGTTCATTTAACTGCTTGTTACACTTCAACTACAGGTTCCTAGACGGTAATAATTTTACCGGGGTTATTCCAGAAACATTAGGACTTGTTCAGACTCTTGAGATGGTGTAAGTGAAAACCAGCCACCTTATGAGATATATATATATATATATATATATATATATATATATATATATATATATATCAGTTCTTGACAAGTTACTTGACTCAAAACCTTCTTTTCTTTAACAGTCAGCTTGATAAAAACTTTCTGACTGGAACTGTCCCCTCAAACCTTAACAACCTTACAAATGTCAATGAACTGTAAGTACCAACTTCTTACAAGTTACAAGGATGCTCTAAATGTTCTTTTCACCATAAATCGTATCGTACAAGATTTTGTATTATGTTGCAGGAATTTGGCCAACAACAACTTGACAGGCCCTTTGCCTGACTTGACCGGAATGAATTCCCTCAATTATGTGTGAGTACATGGCATGAAGCTATTTTTCACAATCTCATTTTTCCTTAAGACTTGTTCTAATATTGTACTTACGTATCCTAATGATTTTCAGAGACCTTAGTAACAACTCATTTGACCCATCAGAAGCTCCGCTTTGGTTCTCAACCTTACCCAAACTCGCTAATCTGTGAGTCCTTCAGAGACATTGTCCTTGTATCTTAAAAAGGAATTAAGCACAAACTAATTAAAAATGTTTTGTTGAAAGGGTTATGGAATTCGGATCACTTCAAGGACTTGTGCCTGAGAAGCTATTCAGCCTTCCCGAATTACAGCAAGTGTAAGTTACAAGGAAGAAGACCTGAACAATGCATCGTTTATTTTTGACATTAACTATCAGAAACTGGTCTTTCATTCATCTTCTCCTAACTCTTACAGGAAACTGAAAAACAATACGTTTAATGATACATTGAACATGGGTGATAACATCAGTCTACAACTGGAGCTTGTGGATCTCCAGAACAATCAAATTTCCCTGCTTGTTCTAGGATACGAATACAAAAAGGCATTACTGTAAGACAGTTGTTGGCCCATGACCCTTATTTCTTGATGACATTGTATTATTTTCACCTGACCAATGCTATTTGTTGTCACTTCTACATACTGCAGACTTAAAGGAAACCCAATATGCTCCGGTGGTGGTCAAAATACTACTTTCTGTCAGTAAAAAGCAACATGAGAACAGGTGCAGGATTGGAAATAAAAAGGGTATATCTGCAACAGCCTCCATAGGATTTTCTATACCTCCTAATGAGCTGTGTAACTTCATTGAAATTCTAAGTCATTACTATCTAAATGGGGAGCTATATATTCTCCAAATCCTTCCTATTCAAGTGAACCAATTAAAATGTCTCATTTGACTTGGAGTGATATTTTAGCAAAGATTCTGGAAACATATTAAAGTTGTCGGATCAAGACTTCTGATATTCCATTTGATCTTTACACATGTAACCTGATTTTTTGTTTGAATGAAAACCTGCCTTTGGCGTAGTTATTGAAAACCTCATGTGAGTCATGTCCAGGTCCAGTGCCTGATTTTCTTTTTCTTTTTCACTACGTAAATATATACTTTTCTCTAATCATAAATAATCTTAAGATAGCAAACTACAGGGTTAGTTCAACTCGAAGTAATCATTCTCATATTTGTCTATCGATTTGACATAGGAAGGAGTCGGCTGCGACCATATACAAGAATATTGAACTGTGAGTAGTATTAACTGTTGTGCCTAGCTCTCAAATCTGATATGTTCTGAAAATCAAGGGAAAATGATCCATCGATATATTAAGCAAGTTTTGACATAAGCTCTTCTATGCTTGAAACTTGTTCCCACTCCTCTTCAAACTTGCTGTGCTGCCTATACAGAATGCTCTACTTGAGTTTGTGAGGGACCATATTCAGAGAGATGCTTCAGTGCATGTAATCTACCCTCTCATATTCCACAAAAATGTGTGTTAACGTTTCACACCCTTCTCACCGTAGCATCTCTGCTATGTTCATCATCACCGAATTGATAAACCAGTCCGGCAAGCCACTGATGGTGTCAAGCTTCAAGGATATCGACTAATCGTATAGACTAGAGGCTCTCATTATCTGCCGAGCTGTGCCGATCATATGTATATCAAAAAAACAAAAAACAAAAAACAAAATGGTAGACGGTGGAAGGATCAGAGGCGAGGGCTGTGAAGACAGATGGGTATTGGGTGCGAGAACTCTGGGTAAAAAGAAATCATCAAAAAAAAAAGGTAAAAAAAGGATTAAATTCAGTTTGCCCTCTCGTACTTTACGTCAATAATCAGTTTAGTCTCATATCTTTTTTTTTAATAACGTTGGTCCTTGAAGTTCTATTTCACATCAGTTTAGTCCAATTTTTGAATTGTCCTCCTTACCATGACGTCATGCGCTGAGTTGTCCGCGACACAAGGACCCAGTTTCTGACTTAAAAGGGTAAAATAGTCATTTTATCATATTTGGGTATTTAAGGAAATGAGATAGGTTGACATAGGGAAAGCCTACACTCGGTGTTGACCCGAGCTCAGGCTTCTCTCCCTCCTTCTCCGGCTATCTCCTCCGTCTCCGGTTCCGGCCACCTCAGACAGCAAGACCACCACCGAAATGATCCTCTTCATCTCTTCATTCTAGCCCAGCCGATAGATCACATGTGCAACCAGAATCGGTGGAGATCGAAATCGTGAGTGCTCCACTGAGTTCACTAATTTCTGGCGAAATCAAGCATCCCCTCTGGTGGCGACTGGTAGTATCTTGTTCTCCTTTCTCTCCTCTATCTTTCTATGTCTTTTGTTCTTCAAATTGAAGGATAATCTGAAAACTCCCTTTTCTCCGCATGTCGTTTTCCGGCGAAACCCACTGCTCCGGTCATCAATTCGGCCAACGCCGGTGAGAATCTTCTTTACCTCTCCCTCCTCTTCATTTCGGTGTCTTACCTACCTGAATGAAGCCCTAACTCAGAAATCCCTTTTCCTCTGTTTTTCTGGGTTCATGTCAAGGTCTTCCGGCGACGGTGTTCTTCGAGCTTCCAGCGCACGCCGTCCACATGGACTTCTACAGTGAACTCACCACCGCCACGCGCCTCAGCAATGACACGTTGATCCTCGTCAACGCCGTTGAGGGCGTCCACATCCAGACGCACGCCGTCCTCCGCCAGGCTTGGATCGAGAAGCTCACGCCGTGCCTGGTGATCAACAAGATCGATCGGCTCATCTCCGAGCTTGAGATGAGCCTTAGGGAGGCCTACATTAGGTTGTTGCGGATTTGAGTGATGAGGATGCCATTCTTTCGGGGCCGGCCAGCCACCACCGTCGGCAGGTTTATATGCACTACAGCGCAAAATTATTTGAAGACCATAATATGATAAAATGACTATTTTGCCTTTTTAAGTCATAAATTGGGTCCTTGTGTCGCAGACAACTCAACGCATGACGTCATGATAAGGAGGACAATTCAAAAATTGGACTAAACTGATATGAAATAGAACTTCAAGGACCAACGTTATTAAAAAAAAGATATAGGACTAAACTGATTATTGACGTAAAGTACGAGAGGGCAAACTGAATTTAATCTTAAAAAAAAACTACAGAAAGAAAAGAAAATTCCTGTGAGGTTGGTGGACACGTGCTGCGTCTAGGCGGTTAGGGTCTCTGTGGGGGTTAAACGGGCTGGGAGGGGTCCACCATTTAAATCAAACAAGAAGGTTCCGACTTCACAGGAGCTCCAAGATCACCGGTCGCGCTTCTGTTTGGTACTTCAAACTTCAAACACTACAGGTCAGTGATCGTCCCTCTTTACATCTAAGCCAATATAACTTTTCTACCATACAGTACCAAAGTGTTGATGAATTCTTGCAATTGCTGTAAAGCTCCGGCATTTAGCTTTTTCCAAAGAGATTCTCCATCTGGGTTTCTTCAAGCGCTTACCTTTCTTTAATTTCATGAGCTAAAACCATCTAAGTTAACCCAGAAAAGCAATACAGACCCACTGAATTTATCTGAATTTTGAGGATGTAAAATTCATCAATCGTTGTATTTGAACTGGGTTTTGTGGAATCATATATTTCCTTCCATTTTTTTACTGAGTAATTTGACATTCACAATCTGAAAATTCAGTTATTAGGGAATATATCAATCAATATATGGGGTTTTGAGTATATCTTTGTTTACTTGTTTGAAGCATGTCAAGTAAAAAATTGAAGATCTAAAATTCAACGACAGCTGCTTCAATGCATGATACAAGGATATACTAGTCCCTGTATGATTAGCAGTTTATTTGTAGTTATTGAATGAAGTAAATTAATTTATTGGTGCTGCTCTCTTCCTCAGTGAGACTGTCATGCGCCAAGTGTAAAGAATATGATGCTTTATGGCTCAGACTAGAGCAAGAGCAAGGTCAGTGCCTATCATCTTAATTTTATCATGTATTGATCAATGAACTCAGTCCATGCATGTATGGTTAACAATAAACTCAATCCATGTATGGTTACACCTTGTTAATCAATTCCTACTGCATATATTCTTGTCAGGTCTCATAAAAATGAGATGGATCTTCTTTCTTATTTCCAATGATGGGAAGTTATGGAAATCAAATCTGGAAGTTGAAGGACACGGTAAAGAGCTACACTATGACCAGTTTACTTGCAGTTATCTCTAGTCTTTTCATGTCATGTTATTTTTTTGGTTGTGTGTGTGGGGGTTGAACTTCATGTAACATTACCAAATGTAGATGATTTGCTGGGTTGAACAAAACACACGCTTTTCTGTGTTGTTTTTTTCTTTCTTTTTTCGGTCTATTGCCATGCTATAAATGATTTGCCATTAATTTTAAACGATTAAAGATTCTGTTTTAATTACGAATCAAGGATCACTCTTTGTAGGGGCATCTGACTAAAATCCATTTCTTTGCTCTAATGTAGAAGTGCATTACTTTTAACAGCACTGAAATTGTAAGACCTACTGTGGAATTGTGTAATTGATTCTGAGAGAATTCCCTCATACAGCATAATTTTATTGCAGACTGAAATGACGTTTTTCTGTACTGAAATGACTCATTGGCGGGCTGAGAAAGCTTAGGACTCTATTGGGATGGGTAGTGATAATGATGAAGATATAACAATCATGAGAGTTCAGTGAATTGGTACATCAGTTTCCCAAGCAGTCATAAATTTCATGTTGTACATCATTGCTACAATCAATGGAATGGTACATCAGTTGGCCATCCTCTTTCTTGATCATCTTACAGAATTTCCTTACAATCTAAAATTACAAAATATGATTATCTGTGAACCCTATAGCCAGGAAAAGTTGTCTCTGAATAACTGATTTGAAGACTCAGGAGATAGAATAGATATAACTTTCTGCCACCATTCTAACTTTCTACAGCTGTACCATTATCAAAGTTGCATAATTTGCAGAATTCTAAAGCTGGGATATCGAATCTTAAAAGCTCCTCTAAATAGTATCCCATAATGTAGTCTGGTGAGTTATCCTCTGTGGAAGAAGTTTATACATCACTACTAGGTTTTGGTTCAACTACCACCTTACCATTCCCTGACTTCCCCTCTTTGGTTGGTTCTGCATTTTAAGACGGAAGCAGAGGAAGCATACTATGATGTTATATCCCTTAGAATAATCTTTTAGCTGACCGCCCTATAAATTGACAAAAAAATCATATATCTATGTGTGTATATGACTAAAATCCTCGGACCATTCGGGAAATTGAAACAATAGCATACGGGCGGTGTTTTTAACTATTATCAATGAAGGCAATATAATATATTTTCTAAGAATCGATTGGGTTACTAACAAAAAACCTCTTATTACTTGAGCAAGTAAAATACTATCCCAGGCTTCCGCTATTTCTATACGTACCTTTTACAGTACGATGGTTAGCGGTTCACGGACTAGCTGTACCTACCGTTTTTTTTTTAGGGTCAATAGGACTCAATCGTATGGATATGTAAAATACAGGATTTCCAATCCTAGCAGGAAAAGGAGGGAAACGGATACTCAATTTAAAGTGAGTAAACAGAATTCGATACTCGATCTCATAGATACATATATAATTCTGTGGAAAGCCGTATTCGATGAAAGTCGTATGTACGGCTTGGAGGGAGATCTTTCCTATCTTTCGAGATCCACCCTACAATATGGGGTCAAAAAGCCAAAATAAATTATTTTAGCCCTTATAAAAAGAAAACTGAATGGGACCTACTATGGGACATACAATGCATTACAGACGTATGATCATTACGCTTCAACCGGGTTATTCTATTCCACCTCTTAGAAAGAAAAGAACTTAAATCAAAATACTTAATAGCATGGCGATACATTTATACAAAACTTCTACCCCGAGCACACGCAATGGAGCCGTAGACAGTCAAGTGAAATCCAATCCACGAAATAATTTGATCTATGGACAGCATCGTTGTAGTAAGATTCTAAATTGGACACTGAAACAAACTTGGGATTTGCGATCCCAAGTAAGATCGGTTCAGGATCATGGGATCCTTTTCTATCAGATAGGAAGGGCCGTTGCACAAAATGTACTTCTAAGTAATTGCTCCATAGATCCTATATCTATCTATATGAAGAAGAAATCATGTAACGAGGGGGGTTCTTATTTGTACAAATGGTACTTCGAACTTGGAACGAGCATGAAGAAATTAACGATACTTCTTTATCTTTTGAGTTGTTCTGCCGGATCGGTCGCTCAAGACCTTTGGTCTCTACCCGGACCCGATGAAAAAAACGGGATTACTTCTTATGGACTCGTTGAGAATGATTCTGATCTAGTTCATGGCCTATTAGAAGTAGAAGGCGCGCCGGTGGGATCCTCCCGGACAGCGTCTACCATTATACCTACAATGATCGGGCATACTATTGCTATCCATAACGGAAAGGAGCATTTGCCTATTTATATAACAGATCGTATGGTAGGACATAAATTGGGAGAATTTTCACCGACTCTAAATTTCCGGGGGCATGCGAAAAATGATAATAGATCTCGGCGTTAATAATTTATTAATTCTAAAATTCTAATTAATAAATTATAAAAATAATAAAAGTGAATATAGATGCTTATCGTTTATTAATGAGAGGTGAACCTTATAATTATGGAGAAAAAGAACAGAAAGCCGAACCAATATACAGAAGTAGCCGCTTCAAGCCAACATATATGTATTTCTGCTCACAAAGCGAGAAGAGTAATTGATCAAATTCATGGGTGTTACCATCGCTATTACAGAACCGTACATGAGATTTTCACCTCATACGGCTCCTTGAAGGCCATAAATAAATCTAAGGACCGGGTAAGTATTATTTTATCTTGATATGTTTGTAGGATGGATAAGGTCAAATTTTATTGGACGGTCCAAAATTAGACCAATAGAATTCTGTTTGTTATAATTATTAGTTTTATATAATTATTATTTTAATAATAAAACAAAGTACTTTTGAATTGATCTCATACCTTCTTTAATAATTTCAATTATTCTTTGTTGAGTAATAATTTAATTCTTCAATAAAATACTTCTTGTAGAAATATAACTAACCCGTCGTTTTTACTTACGAAAAAGAGTTCCATATTAATTCATGAATTATGATACATATTCGATATATATATGAATATGGAAAAGGATAAAAAAGATATTTTTTTTATTGTACACACACACACAAAACTTAGGCACCATTAATCAGATTACTGAGTATCTCTGCTATCCATGTTCAAAAAGTTAAATCCAGCTATACTGCTCCTATTTTTTCCTTTCTTTCTTGGATCAAATATCTAGTCATATTTTATCATCATCGACTGATTTAGGTGCTTAAATTTGTGCTCATATTCACAGCTTAGTTGCACTCGTTGCGATCTATCTACATAAACTGCAGTACTTCATAATCTAAAGTTTGGTCTGCCTTTGACATTGGTTTCTGGGTTGTATATGTTGCAGCCACTCTTCACTGGGATTAGACGGAATGCCATTTGGCCTGTCATGATTGTTGTTGTTGACCTGTTGTTGGGCTAGAGTTAACTGCAGGTTGGTTAATAATAGTTCTTCCTAATTAAGTAAAAATTGTTTCTTTGAGGCATTGATCATGAATATTGCTAATATATAGTCTTACGGTTTTACTGTTTTATAAATGTATGTAGAAGCAACTTAATTGTGCTAGGACTCGAGGGTTGGGGATACTGTTTGCTGAATCATCAACATTTTTCACTCAGTACATTGCAACTGGTCAAAATTTCAGGCAGGTTTCATTGGAGCTTAGTAACATATAAGAGTACATATCAAGTATTGCATCATACTGATAATGAATGTAGGTGATTTTCTGATTAATGTTTTATAGTTACAAGTAGATCATAATGGAAATTCTTATTTACAGTTCTCGTAGCAAATTGGTTCTGCAGTACCTAGAAATGATCACTTAACACTGTAAGTTTGTTAACATAATACAGAGTTCTCTACCTCAACGTCAAATGCATCTGCATGCAGAGAGTTGGAATGTTTCTGGAATATATTGATGCAGTTTGTCAAATGGTCAGACCTTCTGCAAGGTTCAATGATTGAACTTTTTAACCAATGTAGATCACTATATACTGCTGATCGGTTATTTTTAAACCAATTTATTTTCCTTATTCACTACTAGATCGTCGTTTATAAGTATGGGCAAATAAGAGTCATTCCCGTAGAGGACTAAAGGAATTTAACTACTCAAAAGATGTCAAGTGACTACTGATCCTAGCGACCAGCAGTCGAAAACCTAATCAGTTACCTAACCTAAACTAGTCAGAAAACTACGAAACTTTACCAACACAAACTAGACATACAGACGGACTCAAACACAAAATTTCAGATTAATCGGAGTTCATTTGATATGTCAAATAAATATTGGAAAACAGAGAACAGAAAGCGATGAAAACTGGTTTTTGGTTTTGGTTTTGGGAAACAATGAAATAAAACTAGCCAGGGAAGATGCAATCCACCATGAAAATCACACACAAGAAAATTTGTTTAATTATAGTTCAATTAATCTAGATGAAGATGCTCAGGTTGGTTTGGTACGCTTGAAACACAACTTATTACCTTTTCTTACTTCGTATGCTAGATAGGAAGTGCTTTACACCTAAACTACTCTTAAGCAATGCAACCTAAAGGTACGCTTATTAGATTAAACATGCAGAGATCATTACGTTCTAAAAGGGTTTGAGACATCACAATAAACTTAGCGCCTTGCTTAACCTAGGACTTAGTTTACTTGCTAGCGAAAACTAACAATTGCTTCTCTAGATAGTATGAGGAGTCCAATACTGACACTGGCATCAAACTATCAAAGCTATAGAACCCTAACATGCATACTAAGCGTGCACTCAAAGCAAACATGAAAAGAATTCATCAACACAAATATAGTAAACCAAATCTCATCTTGTATTAAAAGAAACTAAAACCAAAACTCAAATCATATTGTTGTTCATGTCTAGGGCTTCAAGCAGCCCCTAACTAAGAAAAACTAAATCAACATAATAAAAAGAAAACGCAGAAGGAAGAGGAGAAGAGCTGAAGAAGAGGAGAAGAAGGCAAGCCGCCAAAGTTGCTTCTTTCAACCAATCTTTCTTGATTTAGGTTTCCTTAGATATTCTGATTGGTGCACATTTGTAGCACCAATGGAAGTATGCCAACTCATTTAATTCTTCAAAATCAGCTTCACATCAAGGTTTTAAGTTGTAATATGAAGTGCAAACTCATCCATGGGTCTCCCGGTGTGATTTGGGCCTCAAAACACAAATTTCCGTCAAGAGTCAGGTTCCTGCGTAGATTGACCTTCTGGTACTAAATTGGCCATAACTTCTTCTAGTAACATGTGATTCACGAATCGTAAGATGCTTTGAAAAGCTGACATCTGTGGCTTTCCGTTGATATAAGACTCGTCGCCTAGTTCTTCTCAAGCTGCCCACAGTGCCCTGTCAAAGTTGGCTTGACTTTCAAAGGCAGATTTTTGAATTTTGTCTTCCACTCCCTCTTTTCCTTCTTTTCTTCTTATTTGTTTCAAAATACCTAGAAAACAAATAAACAAAGTAAATAACTAGAAAATACACCAAACAAACAAAGAAAGTATAGAGAATTTTGATACAAATAATGTATAATTGTGCACCTATCAACTGCTGCTGAGAAAACAATATTCTGTGACCGTGCAAAGCATCTTACTTTTTCATCAAAAACAACCTATCTATAATGCATCACTAGTTCACTACAATTATAAAAATGAAAAGTTTCATTAGTGAAAGAAGATCGCTCGAGTAGGTGAAGTGGGAGTTCATTGAAATTAGAACCAAAACATCGAAAATTTTGAAAACCCTTGCCTAGGCGCGGGTACAAATTCTAGTAACTCCAAATGGAGGACCCTAGCTTCCACTCTTTCTCTTCAAAGTTTACAGCGATGAGGTCCTATACTCCTATGTCCCTCTTCAAAGTTTACAGTGGCACCGAGGACCCAAGTTCAACTGGGAATTCAGAACTCTCAGATTGGCAAAATATTCAAGGTTCACTATTTATGAGATGATTTAAAATCTGCAACGTCATGGCTTTCTTAAACCAAAGCTGAGGAAGGTATTTGTTCCTCGAAAATTATTCAACTTGCAAGAGGAACTCATCTAGTGATCAGTATATACTGTATTCAACGTTTGCTTTGGATTTCCCTCCCTAGAGTAAATATGTGAAATTCAATGTTTCAATATAGCCAGCTTTTGTTTGTAGTTTCTACTTATACATGTTCTTGGATTATCTCCTTGGCCATTTGGATTGTGCGGGCGGGTGATGGAAACCTCGAAGTTACTAGACGGTTTACTTTGTTCATATCAAATTGACTATCTCAATTCCTTGTTCAGAAATAATCAGTCTTTATCATTAAGTGGCCTGTGCTATATAGGACACATATGATGCATGTAGTCAACTCCTTCACAAAAAATCCAGGGCTGTAGCTGTTAGTGCTTCTGGTCTAGTCTCTCAGATACCATGGCAACCATGAGGTTGCTGCTCTTTTGTGCTCTATGTTCTGCAGGCATTCATCTGATCTCCTCGCTTACGGACCCCAATGACGGTATAGTCTTTGAGTCTTAACATGTAAATGCTTTTTCTAAATTCTTCACCAAGTTGTTTGAGTTTTGTAGTTTAGGATTTTGGACTATGTTCAGTATGTTGTTTGTCTAAACTAGGAAATGATCTTACCATATCATGTGACTCATCATGTTCTCTTATTGTCCATGTAATCTGGGTATAATTCAAATTAGTATGAAAGCTTTAGCAGATTGTAAAATAAACACCCTCAGTCCCTCACATGACATGACTAAAATTAAGATATTGATATATAAGTGTGCCAATCCAGCTTCTGTGCTCCAGACCTTGAAAGTGTCCTGGAAAAACACGCCACCAAGCTGGGATAAGTCATCTGATCCCTGTGGTTTTCCATGGGAAGGAGTTCAGTGCACTGGTGCTAGGGTGACTTCATTGTGAGTACTATACTGTTCTACCTTTCAAATTGTATATGACTTACATACTCTGGTAATTAAGGACTGCAATGTTGCTTTCTTAAGCACACATTTTTGAATTGCTCCTCTTCGATCTGCTTTTATATACAGGAGATTATCATCCATGGGCCTCAAAGGGGAACTCAGTAGCTACATAGAGGGACTCACTGAACTAAACTCCTTGTGAGTATGATTATAGCAGTCCCTTTTTTTACCAGCATTATGCTTACCAGTTGAACAAAATAAAATATTAGTATGTAAGCATTTTGATATCAGATGATCGATATTGCATGAGTTTGAGACCAACATGTCATTCTTTTAGCTGAGACTTTTACACTATGCAGGGACCTGTCATTCAATCCTGGACTCGATGGTTCTCTTCCTCCACAATTAGGAGATCTCCAAAAGTTGAATATCCTGTAAGAACAAATTGGCAAATTAAAGCCATTTTGGTACATAGTTTCAGCCTTTTCAAACTTTGTATATGCAGTGCAACATGTATCAACATATATCTTTTAATGCTGAAGAGTATATAAATGACTTGTGTTTTACTTCTAGGATCCTAGCTGGCTGCAGCTTCGTTGGCCCCATTCCAGAGGAGTTGGGAAATCTTGAGCAGCTAACGTTCTTGTAAGAATTGGAATGTTACTCGTACGGTTAATGAATAAACCAATTCTGAGATTTTATTTTCCCCACTTTATGTAAACCTTTGGTTCTTCTTGTCTACAGGGCTCTGAATACAAATTACTTAACTGGTAAAATACCCCCCTCTTTGGGCAAGCTCTCCAAACTCTACTGGCTTGACGTGGCAGAGAACCGATTGAGCGGACCTCTACCAATTTCGACCTCTACTTCTCCAGGCTTGGACCTCTTGTTAAACGCTAAACATTTGTTAGTACTTCTCCATTTATCAACACTCCAACAGCTTTGTGACAAATGAAAACGATTTAATTAGTTGGTATTCAGCTACTGCTGTGCATAAACATTAACTTGATTTTATAAACATGCAGGCATTTGAACAAGAACCTGCTTTCAGGTTCCATCCCACTCAATCTTTTCAGCTCCGAAATGATATTGATACACGCGTAAGCTGATCCATTAACATTATCTCTGAGGTCATGTGTTCTGTAGCTTTTATCATCTAATACTTGTTATTCTAGGTTACTTGATGGAAACAATTTTTCTGGGAGTATTCCAATGACAGTAGGACTTGTTAAAACTCTTGAAGTGGTGTAAGTAAAATCCAAGTTAATTTTCCCTTTTCATTATCATTTTCATGACAAATTATTGGACTCATTATCTTCCTTTTTTTTGTTTAATAGTCGGCTTGATAACAATACTCTGTCTGGGAGTGTCCCCTCAAACCTTAACAACCTTACAAATGTCAATGAACTGTGAGTATCGACTTCGTAAGAATGCTCTAATTGTTCTTCTGCATTATGATCCAACTTTACAACATATTGTAAACTCTTCCAGAAATTTGGCCAACAACAATTTGGCAGGCCCCTTGCCTGACTTGACCGGAATGAATTCTCTCATTTATGTGTAAGTATAAATGACATGGAGCAGTCATTTTGGGTTTCAGTTTTCCTCATACATGTTCTAATATTTTACTGATACATCCCACTGATGTTATTTTCAGAGACCTTAGTAACAACTCATTTGACCCATCTGAAGCTCCGCTTTGGTTCTCCACCTTACCCGCACTAACAACTCTGTAAATTCTTCACAGACAATAACTTCTTTTTTTTTTATGAAGTACAATGCCTTCGTATCTGAGAAAACAAATGAAATGAAACTCTGATTGACTTGGTGAAAATGTTTCATTGAGCTTCTTAGGGTTATGGAGTATGGATCACTTCAAGGGCCTGTGCCAGAAAAGCTTTTCAGCCTTTCAGAATTACAGCAAGTGTAAGTTCCAAGTACGAACACTGAGCAATGCATCAAATTTTGATATTAGCTTTAGAAAATTCATCTTTTCCCAACTCTGACAGGAAACTGAAAAACAATGCCCTTAATGGTACATTAAACATGGGAGATAGCATCAGTCTACAACTAGAGCTCGTTGATCTCCAGAACAATCAGATTTCCCAGATCGTTGTGGAAGAAGAGTTCAAAGATGAATTGATGTAAGCAATTAATGGTTCTTGACCTGCAATTTTTGTGACATTTTGTAAAATTCGATTCACCTGATGACCAATACTACTCTGTCTTGTCACTTTTACATTTTTCAGACTTAAAGGGAACCCGATATGCTCCGGTGGTTTATCAAATAGTACTTGGTGCAAGTAAATTTGAAGATGAGCGCAGCTGCAAGATTTCAAATAAAGAGGCTGCTGCAAGATATTATAGGATTTTCTAAACCTCCTCATGAGCTTTGTAACTATATTGAAATTATAAGTCAATCTATATATACTGTATACTATTCAATTCTTTCTCTTCAAAGAAACCCTTGTATCCTATGGATTCAAATTTTGTCTCATCTAATTACTTGAAATGAAACTTTTAAAAGTTGCTAGATCAAAGCTCCTGGATGTATAGCTGAACTGTTTTTGTTCAAATGAAATTCTGCCTTTACAAAGTTCTTGCATGTATACCTCATGTCCAGTGTTTAACTCTGAAATATCAAATCCAGCTGAGCTACTTGTTCTTGCTATTATATGCATGGACTAGTAGTAGTCTAGCAGAATCCTTTCATAGCCAGAAAGCTCTCAACTCTCAAGGCAGCTTGCTTATTACCCTATTAGGGATCTAAATGTTACTTTTATTACCCCAACAGTAACAAAGCTTCAGAAATGGGAACTTGGAGTTTGGATCGCTAGTAATCATACACCACCATGCCGCGGTGTATAAGTACCCGAGTGCTGTGCACACCACCCATCACACCCTCCAAAACGCTTATGTGGTTTCTCTTGTTACGTCTATATCGTGAAACAAGAAATTTCCAAGGAACCTATGATGTTGGCCTTCTTAATGGCTAAATGTTAAGGAGAAAATCATCTAAACTATTGTTAGAGACAGTGATTGATTGCAAGTATTTTAAGTATGACAGCTATTGGCTTTGGGGATAGAGAGGAGGTTGTTTACATAAGTTGAAGTAGATAGTTGTCTCAACTCGTAACAACTGTATGATTGTCTAGAACAACATGAGTTAGAAGACAGTCACTCATATCTGGTATTTGTCAAGAAGTCGGTTCTTTTAGCTGTCTGAGGCTGAGCCACATGAAAAAGAAACTAGATCTCTGGGTCTTTCATTCTCCAACCCTTTTCTCGTTTACTATTTCTTCCTTAGGGTGACCAGATCATGTGAATTGAAGCTTAATGAACATGACAGTACTATATATCATCTCGAAGATTTCCAAGGCTTACGTTCATATCTTCTTGACCGGAAAAATAAAATTATAATTAACCACATATTGAACTAATGTATGAGCCACCTTATTACATGATTTCGGTATTAAATAAGAAATCATTAAGCTTTATAAAATATTTACGCGGAGGCTTTTGCATGCAGCCACTATGTCATAGGGCACGGGTCTCCCTCCCCGAAATAACAAATCACTGCTCACCTGTCATCGGAAATGGGGACCATTTGAACTCAAAGCGGCCGGCCGACCATGATTTTCCGATTAAAAGTTTGTTAAGTGGACCTTTGTCCATTTTCACAGGAACTAAACAAAAAAGAAGATACTTCTTTCCTTTTTGTGCATATAGGGGATGGAGCTACGTAGTAGGACACGGTTCAAGCTAGTCAACCCTAGACAACCTCGTGCACTTTTGATTTTCTTATACCAAAAAGTGACGGTCTTTTACTTTAGAATTGGTCTATCACCCTAGAACAGTAGAATCATATTTGTTTTTTTTATATTGGTAGACATTTTTGAATAGAAGTTTTGTTTCATGGAATTGGTTAGCTTTCAATCCTTCCATCAATGTGAACATATGCTTGGGTCGTAAGGAAAGATCACCACGTTTAGGAAAAGGCCTTCTCAGTGTTCATTAGAGTGAGGCATTGCATTTAGTTACAAAGACGATGGCTCGTGTCATTATCCACTTCATTCAACTCAAAATATCACAGCAGGGAGAAATGGTCCAGACCCAGAAACTCGAAGCTTGGATATTCATATGGGACCCTCCTCCAACTAAAAGCCAACTGTACCCATTGAATAGCTTTGTTAAATCCCACAACTTGTCTACTTGAGTACTTGTATATGAAGGTGACCCTAGTTTAATAGGTCGTGCTATTTGTAATTGGTATATGCACATCAAGAGTTTGCTGTGTGGCCTCAGTGAGAATATGCGGTAGTCGTTGGTGTAGAGAGTTTTTGGTGTTTTCTGGTTTGTCTTGTTGGGCTGCGCGGGCGGGCGGAGGAAACGGTAAAAGTTGGCTTTGTTATTTGTGGGAGGGAGAATAATGATGACTGCGGTTGGTACTAGTGCTTAAAAGTTTGGCTTCTAAGACAAGTATTCATCATTTTAAAGAACCCACAAACGGGCCAATCCAAAGCTTTTCTGCTTTTGTTTTAGCTTGTATCTTTGTGTCTCGGCCTGCCTGCAGGTAGATTCTGACACAGAGTTGAAAACCCAAGTCACCAAAGAGGGGGCACTTTTCTCCAGAAATAAGCATTTAGTGTGCATTGATGGGAGTTGGTGTAGTGGAAGACTTGAGTCTTTGATTTGTTGAGTGGTTTTGACATATGGGTGATTTCTAGAAATGGGGTTTTGATTGATCAGCTGTTTAGAACCTAAAGTTTACATCTTTACTAGATTTTGCTTGCTCCAAGAAGAAGGAATATTTTGCTTGCTTCCCATCCCCATGGTAACCATGAGGTTGCTGCTGTTTCTGGCTTTGTGCTCAGGGATTCAAGTGGTGTTCTCCGATGACGGTATGGTCTGGATTATCATTGTTTCTTTGTTCATATCTTCATGTTTGTGGAATTTGGGGTTTGTGTAGCTTGTAATGTTGCAAACTAGGAGGGATTTTGTTTTATCCGTTGACTTTTGCCAAATGGAGGACCATTGTTTGTTGTTCATATCTTCATGTTTCTGGTTGTGAATTAGATATTAGCTTATCTAATGTTGATTGTTCTTAAAGGTTTTGGCAAAACATTGATTGTAAGATGAAGATCATAGACAGGTGTGTGCACTTTTATATTTGAAACTAGCTGATTGATTTATAAGCATGTGTTGTTGCAGCTGCTGCACTTGAATCCTTAAAGGCTTCGTGGCAAAATTATCCACCCAGCTGGGACCAGTCAAGTGATTACTGTGTGTGGGATGGAATAACCTGCAATCAGGAATCCAGTGTGACTGCAATGTGAGTGTTGTTCTATCTTTATTTTTTGATGCAGTGGTCACTTTGTTGAACAAATTAGTAATTAGCACCTGTTCTGCTTTTATTATGTGCAGGAAATTATCACTCATGGGCCTGGTAGGGGATCTTAGTAGCGACCTTGGGGGACTCACTGAACTAACAGCCTTGTGAGTATGAAAATTCCTCTATGTACCTGCATTATGTTTCCAGCTTATCATGAATTGAACCGCTGAAACGCAATCAATATCCAAGATTAGGCACAAAATATGTTTCTTTTATGATATCAGTTTATCTTGATGTTTCTAGATCTTGATCTGCGTCGCATCCTTTATAATTTTGTTTTCTTTTTTAATGGAAATCTTATACATGTTAACAATGCAGGGACCTTTCATTCAACCCTGGCCTTACTGGTACTCTCTCTCCAGAATTAGGGAAGCTGAAAAAATTAAATATTCTGTAAGAACACATAAGCAAGCAATTTTAATTTCTTCTTCCACCTTTGAATTTGAATATGCAATGCAAATATTGTCGAACAAGTATATATGACTCTTTTCATCTTTTAGGATCCTAGCTGGCTGCAAATTCACTGGCAGTATTCCCGATGCATTGGGCAATCTTGGAGAACTAACCTTCTTGTAAGAATTTCTGTTAGTACATAAACCAAAATGATTATCCTTTTCTTGACTTAATAAGATCTCTGGTTCTTCTCAGGGCTCTGAATACAAATAGTTTTACTGGTAAGATACCTGCTTCTTTGGGTAATCTCTCCAAACTCTACTGGCTGGACCTTGCAGAAAATCAGTTGACTGGATCCATCCCAGTTTCAACTGCAACATCGCCAGGCTTGGACCAACTAGTGACTGCTAAACATTTGTGAGTATCTTTCCTCTTCCCAACTCCTTCTGCATTCTGATCTTGTATATTTTCATGGGAATGAAGCCATAGTATATTGCTTAAACTTTAAAGTGATTTATGAACACGCAGCCATTTCAACAAGAATCAGCTTTCAGGTTCAATTCCAGCCAAACTATTCAGCGCTAATATGAGCCTGATACATGTGTAAGTTGATTCCATGATCCAATCTATCATTTTCTGTTATGTATATGCATCTATCCAGCATTGAGACGGTCCTGATACACGACTAAGTTGAATCCATGATCCAATAATATTTTCTGAATTTTATTCATCTAATTGCCAGTCATTCTTCAATTGCAGGTTGTTTGATGGAAACAAATTGAGTGGGCCTATTCCATCAACAATAGGACAACTTCAGTTTCTTGAGGCTCTGTGAGTAAAACACCTTGAATTCTCTTCCGTAAATAAGTATCTGCTTCATGACAGTTGTTGGACTTATATATTCTTGTATGCAACAGTCGGCTTGATAGAAATGCTCTGACGGGAACAGTCCCTGCAAATATTAGCAACCTTTCAAATGTCAATGAATTGTAAGTACAAAATTTGTAATGCTCTGATGTTCTCTTACCACAGTTATAATTATGTTTAGTCAATTTTTACATGATTTTATATTCTCTTGCAGAAATTTGGCCTTCAACAATTTGACAGGCCCTTTGCCCGACTTGACTGGAATGAACTCCCTGAATTATGTGTGAGTAGATGGTTTTTAAAGCTGTCATTTTAAGTTTCAGTTTTGTGACAAGTTATACTTCTGCTGCAACTGTACTGATACCTCCTTTACATTTCAGGGACCTTAGTAACAACTCATTTAACCAATCAGAAGCACCAAGTTGGTTCTCAGCTTTACCTGCACTCACCACTCTGTAAGTCCTTAGGTGGTTGTATAAAACTGGGTCTATATCTCTTTTCGGAACTTTTGTTGAAATTCTCTACTGTTATGTCACCCAGGGTTATAGAATATGGACCACTTCAAGGTACTGTGCCAGAGAAGCTTTTCAGCTTACAAAATATACAGACAGTGTAAGTTAATACATATATACATTAAGTATATGTTATTGAAGTTTAATTGTCATTTTAGGAAAATGTCCACTCATGTTTTTCCATTTGACAGGAAACTGAAAAATAATGCATTTAACAACACATTGAACTTGGGTGATAGCATCAGTGCACAACTAGACCTTGTTGATCTGGAGAACAATGATATATCCCTTGTCACTATGGGTTATGAGTACAAAAATTCCCTAATGTAAGTCAGTTCATGACCCTTATCTTGCATCTTTTATGATTTGTATCTTCACCAGGCCATCCCTCTTATTTGTCATTTTTCCATATTGCAGACTTGTAGGGAACCCTGTGTGCAACAGAACCACTGGGCTATCATATTGTACGATTCTGCAACCTACAGTATATTCTACTACAGTGAATTGTGGAAATGCTAAATGCCCCGAGGATCAGAAGCTCAGCCCTCAGAGTTGTCAGTGTGCATATCCGTTTGAAGGAACACTGTATTTTAGAGCACCAACTTTCAGGGAATTATCAGATGCAACTAAGTTTCACTCCCTAGAAATGAGCCTGTGGTCGAAACTTGCCCTCAATCCTGGTTCAGTTGATCTACAGAACCCTTTCTTCAACGTTGATGACTATCTTCAAGTACAGTTGGCACTCTTTCCATCTACAGGAACCCATTTTAATAGATCAGAGGTTCTGAGGATTGGTTTTGATCTGACCAATCAAACTTACAAGCCGCCTGTGGAGTTTGGTCCCTATTTATTTCTTGCAGCTCCTTATACTTTCCGGGGTAATTTGAGTCATACTTTTACTATATATATATAGGCACACACTTATATAACTTCAGGTCATTAGAGGATTAAGTGAACTGACTAGAGAATCCAACTTGTTTCAGCCGCGCATGGGAAATCTGTAAGCACTGGTGTTGTCATTGGGATAGCAATTGGTTGTACCTTACTGGTTGTGGGCTTAGTGGCAGTCGGAATATATGCCATTCGGCAAAAGAAACGTGCAGAAAAAGCCATTGGATTAAGCAGACCATTTGGTCAGTCATTGTTCTTAATAATATATTGATGGACTGAAATTCTGGCATCAGTTAGTTTCAGAGGTACAATATTAGTAATATGTTGGCTGATTTCATTATGCTTCTGTATCTTTCAGCTTCTTGGGCACCCAGTGGAAAAGATAGTGGAGGTGCACCACAATTAAAGGGAGCAAGATGGTTTTCTTATGAGGAGCTTAAGAAGTGCACCAATAATTTTTCTGACAGTAATGAGATAGGATCTGGCGGCTACGGCAAGGTGAAGATTCAAGTATTCTATTGGCATCTTATGAAATTCTGCTTCAAGTTGCTGATGAAGGACTTAATTTTCTTTTTCCTTTTTGTATGGTTGTCTATAGGTTTACAGGGGCATGTTTGGTGATGGACTAGTAGTGGCAATCAAAAGAGCTCAGCAAGGATCAATGCAGGGTGGTCTTGAGTTCAAGACTGAAATTGAGTTGCTCTCACGAGTTCATCACAAAAATCTTGTTGGTCTCGTTGGGTTTTGTTTTGAACAAGGAGAACAGATGCTGGTTTACGAATATATGCCTAACGGAACACTTAGGGAAAGTTTGTCAGGTTAGTTGTAGTTTGTAATATTTGCCTGGAGATAAGCTGTCGAGTGGAGACGGTATGCAATCATCAGATTAGTTTCAGCTAGTTTACCTGCGTTTCTTTATGAGCTATTTTATGCATGTGTATATTTTCAAGTAGTACATCCACCAAGCCCAATAAAAGCCTGATTTCCTAGTAATAGTATAGAGTGCAGAAAATAGACAGATACCTATTTATATCATGTAGTGATATCCTTTGTGCATATATGACCTGTAGGGAGATCTGGAATTCATCTTGACTGGAAAAGAAGACTCCGAATCACTCTTGGCTCAGCAAGAGGGCTCGCTTACCTACATGAGCTTGCAAACCCTCCTATAATTCATAGAGATATCAAGACCACCAATATTCTATTGGATGAAAATTTAACAGCAAAGGTTGCAGATTTTGGCTTGTCCAAGCTGGTTTCTGACAGTGCAAAAGGGCATGTATCAACTCAGGTCAAAGGCACACTGGTAGGTTTTTACAGTAGCATTTATTTTTATGTAAATTATGACTGTTAAACACCAAGTAGAAAGCTTTCATTCACATCAAGTTGATACAAGTGTAGTAAGCTCTCTCCAAATTCACTCCAAAACATTTTTTTACTTTTCGCTCTTTTCTTTTCCATTATATTCAGTCGAATTGCTAAATCTATGATAAGCCTTGAGTAAGCCAGAGCCGGATAACACATTCCTGAGTTCTTATTGCAAGCTGTTATGTGTTTGCAGGGATATCTGGATCCTGAATACTACATGACTCAACAGTTAACTGAGAAGAGTGATGTATACAGTTTCGGAGTGGTTATGCTTGAATTGATAACTGCAAAGCAACCGATTGAGAAGGGAAAATACATTGTCCGTGAGGTACGCATGGCAATGAACAAGGATGATGAAGAGCACTATGGGTTGAGGGAGTTAATAGACCGAAACATTAGAAACTCAGGACCACTTATAGGGTTCGCAAGGTTCTTGGAGTTGGCCATGCAATGTGTCGAAGAATCAGCTGCAGATCGTCCAACAATGAGTGATCTTGTGAAAGCTGTTGAAACCATTCTACAGAATGATGGCATAAATACAAACTCAACATCAGCCTCTTCATCTGCCACAGACTTCAATTCTTCAAAAAGTGCTAAACATCCATACAACGACGGTTTGCCAAAGAAGGAAATGAGGGACAGTACTGACGCCTTTGAATACAGTGGCGGATACGCAGTTTCTGCGAAAATCGAACCAAAATAGCAATCAGTGCAGCATAGTTGCTGATCATTTCATCTCTTCCAATGGTTCCTTCTGTATCCATATACATAATTTTTGATGTGTTTTGTATCCATATATAGATAGTAGGAAAAGAATATATTATATAGCCTCTAAATTTGAAGTGTCAAATAGAAATGTAATTCTAATACTTCTACAATGTTTCAGAGTGCCTCAAAATTTGTAGCAGGTCCTGAGAGATGGCATCACAATTTTCTTACGAGTTTTTCACTTTCACTAGCTACTTTCCAGAAACAGATTTTTCTATTTCTTTCTACTTTGAGTACAGTTAGCCCCTCAAGCAAGAAAAGCCAAGGCCGTTGCCCATACTCATGTTTTTATTCTTTTTATAGTATTAAAAAGAACAGAGCGGCATTGCCCCTTCTGGAAAATTGTGAACCATTTAATGCAGTCTCAAATTCATCCACACATTCATAATTCGTTCTAAAATCTACACGCTTAAATGATTGATCATTAACTTATTTTTGTCTTATCTAACGATGAGTTACTATTACAATTTACGTAACATTCCGACCCTATTCTTTCATAAAAGACAACATTTTCTACACACTGTATCTTTTCCCTCTAATTTCTTCTCTTGCAGAATAATTGTTTACCATCTAATTAATATATAGCAGGCAACCTCCCACACTACATATATATAGGGTTTTAATGATCCAAGACCATTATTTTTCTTTGGTCATAAATAGAAGACCATATTTAATAAGATAGATAACAGAATGATAGAGACTGGTTTATCATTTAAGAGTTGCCATGAAACCAGAATTTTACTTCTGCTGGGTATTCTGGGAAAAAAAAAAAAAAGAACTGTAAAAGGTATTACCAAAAGAGGGCCTTTCTAATAAGGACTTTTAAGTTGAGGACTTGATGAGGACTTTTCGGTTTATGGTTTAAAATACCTATTTTTTTTATCACATCTTGACATCTTATCCGTTCAGTTTTTAGGTCTATATGTGTAGATCAACTTTACAAATTTTCAGCCAAATCGGTGATCGTTAAGGTAACAAACTAGATCAAATTAATGGACGAACCAAATATATCAAACATGAACCGTTCAAGTTCATAATTGGTAAATCACACTTATGAA
Source organism: Fragaria vesca subsp. vesca (assembly GCF_000184155.1). Classification (NCBI taxonomy): domain Eukaryota; kingdom Viridiplantae; phylum Streptophyta; class Magnoliopsida; order Rosales; family Rosaceae; genus Fragaria; species Fragaria vesca. Next base: position 6,094,261 of record NC_020496.1, read on the forward strand.
TGTCTTAACGATTTTCAATATGGCTGAAAATTTGCAGAAATGATCTACTCATAAATACCTATAAACTGAACGGTCAAGATGTGGATATAAAATCGAAAGGTGGGATAAGCCGAAAAATCCTCACCAAGTCCTCAACTTAAGAGTCCTCACTAAAAGGACTCCCAAAAAGATTACCAAAAATATCAAAAAATAAAAATAAAAAGGTTGAGTGTCTAAGTCACTAATGACGACCTCACACATGTGAAGTGGATAAATTTAAAAAAAGAAAAAAGAAAAAAGAAAAAGAAAAGGCAATAATTACTGACCTTTAACTCCAGGGAGGAACGGTAAGAATAAAAAGAGTATTCGAAGCTCTGCCCCAACTTTTCTTCCACAGAATCTCTCACAGTTTTTGTGTCAATTTAGGGAATGCCGTACAGCCCAGGCTTGATTTGAATCGCAGTGACACACAGACTCCTACATACAAGAGAGA